>NC_053025.1:581954487-582302227 GCF_003073215.2 Triticum urartu
CATGAAGATATTCAACGATAAACCAAGTTCAGATAAATCCTAAAGGTTCCAGACCACAGATCGAAGTGCTCGGGCATTCAGCCCGAAAAGAGTTTAACGGTTACAAAAACCACTCGGCATTCCGAGGAAAATTTAAGGTGGGCATAAAAGTTTGTTCACTCCGTAGGAGGAGGAGTGGCAGGCTCGATGAACTCGTCCAGGTCGACGCCGTGGGCGATCCGAGTGGCTGCAGCAATAAAATTCTCCATAAAAGATCGGAAGTCATGCCTCTGGGTGTTGGCGACCTTGATTGCTGCCAGCTTATCTTGTCGCACCTCCTTGTAGTGGACACGAACCAAAGACAGAGCCACATCAGTACCACACCGGGCAGAAGATTTCTTCCACTCCTGCACTCGACCAGGGATCTCGTTAAGTCGAGTCATCAGAGACTCGAGATCATTCTGGAGTGTGGCCCCTGACCAAAGTGTCGTGTCGATCCGTGACGTGGCGACCTTCAGTCGAGCCAAGTAGTCCACAACACCGTCGATGCGGGATTCCAGTCGGAACAGATTCATGGCAGTTTCATCTTTCACGGGAGAGTTGATGGGGTCCAAACCTGGCTCAATCCACCCAGTCTCCTCCTCGAAGTTCTGGCAAAACTCTGCATTCACGATCCAAGGATAAGTCAATTTTCGTATGCTGAGTCGACAAAAAAACATCAGTCGGAACAAAATGTATACCTTCAAGCTTGATGAACAACTTCTTCGCAAGGCTCCTCAGATAACTCTCCAGATCGTCCCTCCTGTGAGCGATGCCTTCCATCTTTTCGTACAGGTTGACATTGTTTTTCTTCAAGCGCGTGCACTCTTTGTTGGCTTCGTTCAGGGCAGATTTCATCTTGGCGTTCTCTTCTTCCAATTGGCCGACTGAAGCCAGTTTCTGTTCAGCCAGAGCGGTTCTGTCGTTAGCTTTCTTTTGAGCAGCAGCCAAATCCTGATCCTTCTTCGCCAGAGCTTCGTTCAGTTTTTCTGCAAAGAAATGGTGCTTGATTCAGAAAGAGTAGAAGGGTACTCAAGCCTAAGACAAACCAGTCGACAAGCTCGTCTTACCATTGGCGTCGTCCTTGGCCTTTTGCAGCTCTGTCTTGGCCAGTTCCAAGTCAAGGTTTAGCTGGATCTGCTGTTTCTCCAAGTCAACAAAGCGAGCACCAAGATCGCAAGATTTCTGCAAACAGGGAGGGGAAGTTATTTTACAGCGAAAAACGACAAATACAATCAATACTAAGATTACGGTCGACTGCCCGTAGTCCACCATAGTCTCGGGGACTACACCCAGTGGGTGCACTTTGCGTGCCCCCACCGGTTTGGTTTACACTCGACACGGCCAGACCAGATCGAGCGAAAGAATCAAAATACAAAGACTACAGTCGACTGCCAGCAGTCCACCGTAGTCTCGGGGACTACACCTAGTGGGTGCACTCAGCGTGCCCCCACTAGTCCAAAAATTTAATCGACGCACTCAGTGGGTGTACAGATGCAAAGATTTTCGGAAAGAGAGTCTCCAGATAGCATATCCTAACAGAACAAGCGGTGACCAGCTAACCTGAACATTGCTTTGGAGAGCCGAGCTGGTGTCATAGGCGTACTGACCGGCGTCTCGCACCATCTTCACCTTCTCCATCATAATGCCCGCCTAGCATATGGCTTCCTTGGCAGCATTCACTTCGTCCTCTGGGACATGATGGATCACAAAAACTGAAGGTGGGTCGGCAGGAGCTTGAGCAGTCGACGAAGAAGGTAGGGCACTCGACAATGGTACGGCGAAGGTAACAGAACCCCGATTGGCATCACCAGCGTCCTAAACGACTGGTTCCGCCATCGGCGTCGACTGTGGCACCTTGCTTGCAGGAGCTTTCCTATTTTTCCTCGTCAAAGGCCTCTCAGGCTCTTCATCATCATCATCGGGGAGGTCAATAATGTTAGGAGCTGTTCAAAGATCAATCACCAAAATCACATCGCCCAATGGTACATATTGCAGTTGAGTCGACCAAATAAAGACAGAATGACAGAAATCATACCCAGATTGGAAGTGACGGCATCCTCCATTACCTCATCCTCATCTCTATAAGCTGAGGTCCCGGAAGTAGTAGCGCTGCCAGTTCCAAAGTTCGTCTGGTTAAATCAAGAAAAAATAAACAGCACGGAGCGTCGAGTGAATACAAAGGGAGACACTCACGCAGAAGCGACGGGGATGTCAATCTTAATCTTTGGCAACACCTTCCGAGGCTTCTGCTCTGCAAATTTGAGATGCTTTGACACTTTTTCAGTTGGGGTTGGTGAAGATGTCCGAGGACGCTTTGAAGACTGACCAGTCTGAGCAATCTCCTTTTCACGGGCGCTCGGTCGTTCTTGGTCAAGCTTGGATCACCTCTCCTTGCGAGGAGGCGACTCGACTTCTTCTTCGTCACTTGAGTCGTCGCTTTCTTCGTCCTCTTCTCCGTCAGAATGCCATTCGCCACTGTCACCGCCGCTCGCCTCTCCTTCCAGATCTTGCTCTTGCTCTCCGTTGGGCACTGAGTACATTTCGATAAGGGCCTGAAAGAAAGCAGGAAGAATAAAGTCAGTCGACGCAGTATAGACAGCTGTGCGAGTGAATTCAGATTATAATCAAAAGCTCAGAATCAGACCTTTTCTGGTTCGTGGGACTGGTCGAATGGAGGAACTCTCCTGGCTCCCCTGGGGTTGTCCTTGTTTCCGGTGATGCCCGACAGCCACCTCACCGTCTGAGAACGACAGGTGAAAATGTGCTTGAAAAGACCCAGTGAGGCTGACAACCCAGGAAATTCTCGCACAAAGACACGAAAGCAGCGAGATACATGATTGTGTTGGGAGTGAAGTGGTGGAGTTGTGCCCCAAAGAAATTCAGAAATCCCCGAAAGAAAGGGTGAGGAGGCAAGGAAAATCCACGGTCGACATGGGTGGCAAGGAGAACGCGCTCACCCTCCCGAGGTTGCGGCTCGGATTCCTTCCCCGGAAGCCGCGCCGATCCATGGGGGATCAGTCCTCCGTTGGCTAGGTCGTCGAGGTCTTCTTGGCGGATCGCCGAGCGGATCCAATCGCTCTGGATCCAGCCCTTCGGCAGGCCGGCTCGTGAGGAAGATCCACCCCGACTGGTCGCCTTCCTCTTTGCCTTTGCCGTCGCCTTCTTCGCCCTCTCCAGAGCCGCCGTCTTCTCCTTCCCCATCATCGCCGGCGAGACGCGTACGGAGCGGCGGCGCTGGGGCGAGAGCGAGCGCGACGAAGAAGCCTAAAGAGGAGAAGAGGAAATGAGAACACACTGTTCAAGAAAACCCGGTCCGACGCCTTATATGAGGTCACTTCCGAGTGGCTGACTAGTAGGCCCGGACGATCCTGTCAAATCCCGTAACAATCGCACGCGCGATACGTGGCGAAAAAGGTGGCGCGGAGATCGAGGCGGCTCCGCCCTATCCCATCCGATTACTGCGGCCTCCCCCGTCCCGCGTGCTTCCCAAAATTCTAATCCCGCGAAATCTGCGGGCAGTAGAACAACTTGTCAGACGGAAGATCTCCTCCACACCATCACTCAGAGCTTTTCAAGTAAAGAAACTCACTCGACAAAAAACTAAGAATGGATCAAGGCGACTGAAAAGGAAGTTGCTGTCATCACTCAGGTTCATTGATCCGAAACAAGATATGCTCATGGCATGAAAAATGAGTCGAAGAAGTTCTCAACTCCTTCCCCACTCAAACCTCGATCCATTCAGGGGCTAATAATGAAGCTATGTACCTAGGGTAGGGTCATGGACCTGTCCTAACTGCCCTACCCAAGGACATCTCTAGAAGAAATCACCTTTCAATCGACTTGGAGGTGTTCCACTCGACAGACTCGAAGACACTCGACCAAGAAGCAATCACTCGACCAAGATCCAACCATTCGACGGCCAGGAGACCTAAAGTCACTTCGCACACTAACGGTCGGTCATTAAGTAGCTTTTATGGTCATCATAGCACTTTATTAGGGGCGTTACCAGTAACGCCCGACCTTAATGTATTTGAAACCCTGCATGACTGAGGGCCAGAGGGTCTGGCGAACTCTATATAAGCCACCCCCCTCCTCAGTGTAAAGGGTTCGCACCCCTGTAATTCATACAAACATAATCCAGTCGACCGCCTCCGGGCTCCGAGACGTAGGGCTATTACTTCCTCCGAGAAGGGCCTGAACTCGTAAACCTCGTGTGCTTACAACTACTCCATAGCTAAGAGCTTGCCTCTCCATACCTACACCCCTACATTACTGTCAGACATAGAACCACGACATCCCCAACACACCCAATACAATGGTAAATTGTATAGGTGCACTAGTTCGGCGAAGAGATGGTGATACAAGTGCAATATGGATAGTAGATAATAGTTTTTGTAATCTGAAAATATAAAAATAGCAAGGTAGCAAGTGATAAAAGTGAGCGTAAACGGTATTGCAATGATGGTAAACAAGGCCTAGGGTTCATACTTTCGCTAGTGTAAGTTCCCTCAACAATACTAACATAATTGGATCACATAACTATCCCTCAACATGCAACAAAGAGTCACTCCAAAGTCACTAATAGCGGAGAACGAACGAAGAGATTATGGTAGGGTACGAAACCACCTCAAAGTTATTCTTTCCAATCAATCCGTTGGGCTATTCCTATAAGTGTCACAAACAGCCCTAGAGTTCGTACTAGAATAACACCTTAAGACACAAATCAACCAAAACCCTAATGTCACCTAGATACTCCAATGTCACCTCAAGTATCCGTGGGCATGATTATACGATATGCATCACACAATCTCATTTCATCTATTCAACCAACACATAGGATCTCAAAGAGTTCCCCAAAGTTCTACCGGAGAATCACGACGAAAACGTGTGCTAACCCCTATGCATAGGTTCCCAATGTCACGAAACCCGCAAGTTGGTCACCTTAACATACATCAAGTGGCACGTGGTATCCCATTGTCACCACAGATATCCACGGCAAGACATACATCAAGTGTTCTCAAGTCTTTAAAGACTCAATCCGATAAGATTACCTCAAAAGGGGAAACTCGATTCATTACAAGAGAGAAGAGGGGGGAAGAAACATCATAGTATCCAACTATAATAGCAAAGCTCGCGATACATCAAGATCGTATCATCTCAAGAACACGAGAGAGAGAGAGAGAGATCAAACACAAAGCTACTGGTACATATCCTCAGCCCCGAGGGAGAACTACTCCCTCCTCGTCATGGAGAGCACCGGGATGATGAAGATGGCCACCGGTGAGGGTTCCCCCCTCCGGCAGGGTGCCGGAACAGGGCCCCGACTGACTTTTGGTGGCTATGGAGGCTCATGGCGGCGGAACTCCCGATCTATCTTGCGTTCTGGAAGTTTTAGGTCACGTGGGTATATATGGGTGCAGGGAGGACATCGGAGGAGCCACGGGGGTCCCACGAGACAAGGGGCGTGCCCTAGGGGGGGCCACCCTCGTGAGCACCTCGTGTCTCCCCTAACGTGGGGTCCAAGTTCATCATGTGTGTTTCCTTCCAAAAATCACTTCTCCAGTTGATTTCATTCCGTTTTGACTCCGTCTGATATTCCTTTTCTTCGAAACACTGAAATAGGCATAAAACAACAAATCTGGGCTGGGCCTCCGGTTAATAGGTTAGTCCCAAAAGTAATATAAAAGTGGATAATAAAGCCCAATATTGCCCAAAACAGTAGATAATATAGCATGGAGTAATCAAAAATTATAGATACGTTGGAGACGTATCAAGCATCCCCAAGCTTAATTCCTGCTCGTCCTCGAGTAGGTAAATGATAAAAACAGAATATTTGATGCAGAGTGCTACTTGGCAAAATTTTAATGTAATTCTTCTTAATTGTGGTATGAATATTCAGATCCGAAAGATTCAAGACAAAAGTTCATATTGACATAAAAATAATAATACTTCAAGCATACTAACAAAGCAATCATGTCTTCTCAAAATAACATGGCCAAAGAAAGCTATCCCTACAAAATCATATAGTCTGGCTATGCTCCATCTTCACCACACAAAATATTTAAATCATGCACAACCTCGATGACAAGCCAAGCAATTGTTTCATACTTTTGATGTTCTCAAACTTTTTCAATCTTCACGCAATACATGAGCGTGAGCCATGGATATAGCACTATAGGTGGAATAGAATGGTGGTTGTGGAGAAGACAAAAAGGGAGAAGATAGTCTCACATCAACTAGGCGTATCAACGGCTATGGAGATGCCCATCAATAGATAACAATGTGAGTGAGTAAGGATTGCCATGCAACAGATGCACTAGAGCTATAAATGTATGAAAGCTCAACAAAAGAAACTAGTGGGTGTGCATCCAACTTGCTTGCTCACGAAGACCTAGGGCAATTTTTTGAGGGAGCCCATCATTGGAATATACAAGCCAAGTTCTATAACATAAAATTCTCACTAGTATATGAAAGTGACAACATATGAGACTCTCTATATGAAGAACATGGTGCTACTTTGAAGCACAATATATGAGACTCTCTATATCATGGTGCTACTTTGAAGCACAAGTGTGGAAAAAGGATAGTAGCATTACCCCTTTTTTATTTTTTTATTTGGCCTTTCTCTTTTTTATTGGCCTTTGTTTTGTTGTTTGGCCTTTTTTTTGGGACAATGCTCTATTGAATGATGATCATCACACTTCTATTTATTTACAACTCAATGATACAAATCGATACTAGAAGAAAGATGACTCTATATGAATGCCGCCGGCGGTGTACCGGGATGTGCAATGATGCATGAGTGACATGTATGAAAGAATTATGAACGGTGGCTTTGCCACAAATACAATGTCAACTACATGATCATGCTAAGCAATATGACAATGATGGAGCGTGTCATAATAAATAGAACGGTGGAAAGTTGCATGGCAATATATCTCGGAATGGCTATGGAAATGCCATAATAGGTAGGTATGGTGGCTGTTTTGAGGAAGGTATATGTTGGGTTTATGGTACCGGCGAAAGTTGCGCGGTACTAGAGAGGCTAGCAATGGTGGAAGGGTGAGAGTGCGTATAATCCATGGACTCAACATTAGTCATAAAGAACTCACATGCTTATTGCAAAAATCTATTAGTTATCGAAATAAAGTACTACGTGCATGCTCCTAGGGGGATAGATTGGTAGGAAAAGACCATCGCTCGTCCCCGACCTCCACTCATAAGGAAGAAAATCAATAAATAAATCATGCTCTGACTTCATCACATAACGGTTCACCATACGTGCATGCTACGGGAATCACAAGCTTCAACACAAGTATTTCTCAAATTCATAACCACTCAACTAGCATGACTCTAATATCACCATCTCCATATCTCAAAACAATTATGAAGTATCAAACTTCTCTTAGTATTCAACACACTCATAAGAGAATTTTATTATTCTTGAATACCTAGCATATTAGGATTTTTAAGCACATTACCATGCTATTTAAGACTCTCAAAATAATCTAAGTGAAGCATGAGAGTTCATCTATTTCTTCAAAATAAAACTACCACCATGCTCTAAAAGATATAAGTGAAGCACTAGAGCAAATGACAAACTACTCCGAAAGATATAAGTGAAGATCAATGAGTAGTCGAATAATTATGCAACTATGTGAAGACTCTATAACATTTAATAATTTCAGATCTTGGTATTCTATTCAAACAGCAAGCAAAGCAAAATAAAATGACATTCTAAGAATAGCAAACATCATGTGAAGAAGCAAAAACTTAGGATCAACCGATACTAACTGATAGTTCTTGAAGAAGAAAGGTGGGATGCCAACCGGGGCATCCCCAAGATTAGATGCTTGAGACTTCTTGAAATATTATCTTGGGGTGCCTTGGGCATCCCCAAGCTTGAGCTTTTGTGTCTCCTTAATTCCTCTCATATCACGGTCTCCCTAAATCTCAAAAGCTTCACCCACACAAAACTCAACAAGGACTCGTGAGATAAGTTAGTATAAACCATTGCCAAAACCTTATCATACTCTACTATAGCAAATCACTAAAATTATTATTCAACATTGCATACTAAATGCCTCTGCATATTTAATATTCCTATCCTCAAATAGAATCATTAAAGAAGCAAACATATGCAAACAATGCAAACATAATAGCAATCTGCCTAAACAGGATACTCTGTGAAGAATGCTGCAACATCCATACTTCCCTAGCTCCAAAAATTATGAAATAAAATTCCCACTGCAGTAAATTTATCAGATCTTAATATGCAAAAGGTTTCAACATTTTATCACATTCTTACTTTTCTACGGAATTATTGCAACAGCGGTAAACTTTCTGTTTTCAAACAGCAACATGTATACTTGTAACATAGGCATAGTAAAGGCTATCAATGCCACTTTTATTGAAATAAAAGATGTAAAACATTGTTATAAATAACAGAAAGCAAATCCTAACAAAATAAATTGACGCTCCAAGCAAAACACATATCATGTGGCGAATAAAAATATAGCTCCAAGTAAAGTTACCGATGAACGAAGACGAAAGAGGGGATGCCTTCCGGGGCATCCCCAAGATTAGGCTATTGGTTGTCCTTGAATATTACCTTAGGGTGCCTTGGGAATCCCCAAGATTAGTATCTTGCCACTCGTTATTGCATAGTCCATCGAATCCTTACCCAAAACTTGAAAACTTCACAACACAAAACTTAAAGTAGAAAACTCGTAAGCTCCGTTAGTATAAGAAAGCAAATCACCATCATAAGGTACTGTAATGAACTCATTCTAAATTTATATTGGTGTAATATCTTCTGTATTCCAACTTCTCTATGGTTCATACCCTCCGATACTACTCATAGATTCATCAAAATAAGCAAACAACACATCGAAAACAGAATCTGTCAAAAACAGAACAGGCTGTAGTAATCTGGATCAAACGTATACTTTTGGAACTCATAAAATTCTCAAATAAATTTCTGGACCTGAGGAATTTATCTATTAATCATCTTCAAAAAGAATTTACTAAATAGCACTCTCCAAATAAAAATGGCAGCAATTCTCGTGAGCGCTAAAGTTTCTGTTTTTTTATAGCATGATAAACAAGACTTTCCCCAAGTCTTCCCAAAGGTTCTACTTGGCACAAACACTAATTAAAAGCATAAAACCACATCTAAACAGAGGCTAGATGAATTATTTATTAGTAAACAGGAACAAAAAGCAAGGAACAAAAATAAAGTTGGGTTGCCTCCCAACAAGCTCTATCGTTTAACGCCCCTAGCTAGGCATGATGATTTCAACGATGCTCACAGAAAGGATAAGAATTGAAACAGAAAGAGAGCATCATGAAGAATATGACTAGCACATTTAAGTCTAATGTGATTCCTATGCATAGGGATTTTGTGAGCAACCAACTTGTGGGGACAAGAATCAACTTGCATAGGAAGGTAAAACAAGCATAACTTCAAAATTTTAAGCACATAGAGAGGAAACTTGATATTATTGCAATTCCTACAAGCATATGTTCCTCCCTCATAATAATTTTCAGTAGCATCATGAATGAATTCAACAATATAACCAGCACCTAAAGCATTATTTTCATGATCTACAAGCATAGAAATTTTATTACTCTCCACATAAGCAAAATTCTTCTCATGAATAATAGTGGGAGCAAACTCAACAAAATAATTATCATGTGAGGCATAATCCAATTGAAAACTAAAATCATGATGACAAGTTTCATGGATATAATTATTCTTTATAGCATGAAAGTCATCACAATAATAATCATAGATAGCATCTTTGTTCTCATAATCAATTGGAACCTCTTCCGGAATAGTGGATTCATCACAAAATAAAGTCATGACCTCTCTAAATCCACTTTCATCAATATAATCATCATAAATAGGAGGCATGCTTTCATCATAATAAATTTGCTCATCAAAACTTGGGGGACAAAAAATATCATCTTCATCAAACATAGCTTCCCCAAGCTTGTGGCTTTGCATATCATTAGCATCATGGATATTCAAGGAATTCATGCTAACAACATTGCAATCATGCTCATCATTCAAATATTTAGTGCCAAACATTTTATAGATTCCATTTTTTAGTTTTCTTTTATAAACTAAACTAGTGATAAAACAAGAAACTAAAAGACTCGATTGCAAGATCTAAAGATATACCTTCAAGCACTAACCTCCCCGGCAACAGCGCCAGAAAAGAGCTTGATGTCTACTACACAACCTTCTTCTTGTAGACGTTGTTGGGCTTCCAAGTGCAGAGGTTTGTAGGACAGTACAAATTTCCCTCAAGTGGATGACCTAAGTTTTATCAATCCGTAGGAGGCGTAGGATGAAGATGGTCTCTCTCAAGCAACCCTGCAACCAAATAACAAAGAGTCTCTTGTGTCCCCAACACACCCAATACAATGGTAAATTGTATAGGTGCACTAGTTCGGCGAAGAGATGGTGATACAAGTGCAATATGGATAGTAGATAATAGTTTTTGTAATCTGAAAATATAAAAACAGCAAGGTAGCAAGTGATAAAAGTGAGCGTAAACGGTATTGCAATGATGGTAAACAAGGCCTAGGGTTCATACTTTCGCTAGTGTAAGTTCCCTCAACAATACTAACATAATTGGATCACATAACTATCCCTCAACATGCAACAAAGAGTCACTCCGAAGTCACTAATAGCGGAGAACGAACGAAGAGATTATGGTAGGGTACGAAACCACCTCAAAGTTATTCTTTCCAATCAATCCATTGGGCTATTCCTATAAGTGTCACAAACAGCCCTAGAGTTCGTACTAGAATAACACCTTAAGACACAAGTCAACCGAAACCCTAATGTCACCTAGATACTCCAATGTCACCTCAAGTATCCGTGGGCATGATTATACGATATGCATCACACAATCTCAATTCATCTATTCAACCAACACATAGGATCTCAAAGAGTTCCCCAAAGTTCTACCGGAGAATCACGACGAAAATGTGTGCCAACCCCTATGCATAGGTTCCCAATGTCACGAAACCCGCAAGTTGGTCACCTTAACATACATCAAGTGGCACGTGGTATCCCATTGTCACCATTGATATCCACGGCAAGACATACATCAAGTGTTCTCAAGTCTTTAAAGACTCAGTCCGATAAGATTACTTCAAAAGGGGAAACTCGATTCATTACAAGAGAGAAGAGGGGGGAAGAAACATCATAGGATCCAACTATAATAGCAAAGCTCGCGATACATCAAGATCGTATCATCTCAAGAACACGAGAGAGAGAGAGATCAAACACATAGCTACTGGTACATACCCTCAGCCCCGAGGGAGAACTACTCCCTCCTCGTCATGGAGAGCACCGGGATGATGAAGATGGCCACCGGTGAGGGTTCCCCCCTCCGGCAGGGTGCCGGAACAGGGTCCCGATTGACTTTTGGTGGCTACGGAGGCTCCTGGCGGCGGAACTCCCGATCTATCTTGCGTTCTGGAAGTTTTAGGTCACATGGGTATATAAGGGTGCAGGGAGGACGTCGGAGGAGCCACGGGGGTCCCACGAGACAGGGGGCGCGCCCTAGGGGGGGGTGCCCCCCACCCTCATGAGCACCTCGTGTCTCCCCTGACGTGGGGTCCAAGTTCATCAGGTGTGTTTCCTTCCAAAAATAACTTCTCCAGTTGATTTTGTTCCGTTTCGACTCCATCTGATATTCCTTTTCTTCGAAACACTGAAATAGGCATAAAACAACAAATCTGGACTAGGCCTCCGGTTAATAGGTTAGTCCCGAAAGTAATATAAAAGTGGATAATAAAGCCCAATATTGCCCAAAACAGTAGATAATATAGCATGGAGCAATAAAAAATTATAGATACGTTGGAGACGTATCATGATGCTACTGAAAATTATTATGAGGGAGGAATATATGCTTGTAGGAGTTGCAATAATATCAAGTTTCCTCTCTATGTGCTTAAAGTTTTGAAGGGATCCTTGTTTTTTCCTTCCTATGCTAGTTGATTCTTGTTCCCATAAGTTGTGTACTCACAAAATCCCTAGGAATAGGAAGTGGGTTAGTTTTAAATTTGTTAGTCATATTGTTCATGATGCTCTCTTTATGTTTCAATTCTTATCTTTTATGTGAGCATCATTGAAATCATCATGCCTAGCTAAAATGCATTAAAGAAAAAGCGCTTGTTGGGAGACAACCCAATATTTACCCTTAATGTTTTTGTGTGTTATCATGATTAAGATACTGTATTAATCATGTATTATAGCTTTTGTTTCAATAAAGTGTCAAGTAAGACCTTTGGGAAGACTTGGGTGAAAGTTAATGTGATCTTGCTGTAAAAAACAGAAACTTTGCACTCACGAGATTTGCTGCCATTTTTTATTGGAGAGTGAGATTAGGTTGATTCTTTTTGCATAATATTAATAGACAAATTCCTCACGTCCACCAATTTATTTAATAATTTTTTGAGTAGCAGAATTATGGTTAGTGTTCAGATCATTACAGACTGTTCTGTTTCTGACAGATTCTGTTTTCATTGCATAGTTTGCTTGTTTTCTAGTTTCTATGACTTATATTTCTCAATATAAATTGTAGAAATGATATGGTACAGTAGGCATTGTGTGAGAACAATTATGAACCTTGTCTTTGACAGTACCAAAGTGAACGGTTTACTCTTTATCATACTAACCTATCTCATGAAGTTCCATTAAGTTTTGTGTGATTGAAGTTTTCAAGCTTTGGGTGAGATATCGATATGAGGAGAATAAGGAGTGGAAAGACCCTAAGCTTGGGGATGCCCGAGACACCCCAAGGTAATATTCAAGGAAGACTCAAGCGCCTAAGCTTGGGGATGCCCCGGAAGGCATCCCCTCTTTTGTCTTCAAAACTATCGGTATACCTTACTCGGAGCTATATTTTTATTCGTCACATGATATGTGTTCTGCTTGGAGCGTATTTTCAATTTTACTTGCTGTTTGAATAAAATCATTGGATCTTAATTATTAAATGAAAAAGAATCCTCCCATGGCTAGTTAATTATTTGACTACTTAGTGTCCTTCACTATTATCTTTTGGAGTAGTTTGTCTTTTACTCACGTGCTTCACGTATATCCTATGAGTAAATGGTTGAATAATTGAACATCATAACTCTGAATTTATATATGTTTCATATGCTTATACCATGGGGAGTAATGACTTCACATAGAATAAGTACAGGTAGTAAACTTATTGAAAGTTAGCAAACATAGAATTGGTCACTTGAACAATTCATGAAAGAATATTGAAGGAAGAGAGATTTCACATATAAATATACTATCTTGGACATCTTTTGTAATTGTGAGCACTCATTAAAATATGACATGCTAAAAGGTTGATGTCAGACAAGGAAGACAACATAATGGGTTATGTTTTCTTATATCCGAAATAAAGTATATTGTCTTGAATCATCCAACATGTTGAGCTTGCTTTTCCCCCTCATGCTAGCCAAATTCTTTGCACCAAATAGAGATACTGCTTGTGCTTCCAAACATTCCTTAAACTAGTTTTTCCATGAGAGTCCACCATACCTACCCATGGATTGAGTAAGATCCTTCAAGTAAGTTGTCATCGGTGCATGCAATAAAAATTGCCTTCGAAATATGTATGATCTATTAATGTGGAGAAAATAAGCTTTATACGATCATGTGATGTGGAAGAAATAAAAGCGATGGACTGCATAATAAAGGTCCATATCACAAGTGGCAATATAAAGTGACGTTCTTTTGCATTAAGATTTTGTGCATCCAACCATAAAAGCACATGACAACCTCTGCTTCCCTTGGCGAAGGGCTTATCTTTTACTTTTATCTTCTACCATTATGCAAGAGTCATGGTGATCTTCACCTTTCCTTTTTACTCCCTCCGTCCCATAATATAAGAACGTTTTTGACACTAGTGTAGTGCCAAAAACGTTCTTATATTATGGGACAGAGGGAGTACATTTTATCCTTTTGGCAAGAACATTGTGTTCGAAAGATCCTGATATATATATATATATCCAATTGGATGTAAGTTTTCATGAACTATTGTTGTTGACATTACCCTTGAGGTAAAACGTTGGGAGGTAAAACTATAAGCCCCTATTTTTCTCTGTGCCTGATTAAAACTTTCAACTCATAAATATCACGTGAGTGTCAGCAATTGTGAAAGACTAAATGATAGTTGAGTATGTGGAGTTTGCTAAATCAAAGCTCTGACATAGACCCTTCCTGAAAGTAAGATGAATTGCAATTGTTTGAAGACTGAGAATATAGTTTGTTAGTTTCAAGAGAGTTTATGATCTATACTTTAACATGTGAATAGCTTGTTACTTGATCATGAAAAGTTTTATGAAAATGAGCTACTGTTATGATATATAATGATGCTAGAAAAAGTGATTGGAACTATCATTGATGAAACATATGCACTTGCTAGCATTCACACTTCATAAATTATTTCTTTTATCATTTACCTACTCGAGGACGAGCAGGAATTAAGCTTGGGGATGCTGATATGTCTCCAACGTATCTATAATTTATGAAGTATTCATGCTATTATATTACCAACCTTGGATGTTTTATATGCATTTATATGCTATTTTATATGGTTTTGGGACTAACCTATTAACCTAGAGCCCAGTGCCAGTTTCTGTTTTTTCCTTGTTTTTGAGTTTTACAGAAAAGGAATATCAAACGGAGTCCAATTGACGTGCCAATTTTTGACGATTTTTTATGGACCAAAAGAAGACCCCGGAGTAAAAGAGTTGGGCCAGAAGAGTCCCGGGCTGTCCACGAGGGTGGGGGCGCGCCCACCCCCCCTAGGCATGGGCCCTGCCTCATGGACGCCTCGGGCACCTCCTTGACGTGAGACCGATGCCAAAAATTCCTATAAATACAGAAACCTCAGAAAATTAACCTAGATCGGGAGTTCCGCCGCCAGAAGCCTCCGTAGCCACCGAGAACCAATCTAGGCCCTCTCTGGCACCCTGCCGGAGGGGGCCATCATCACCGGATGGCATGGAGGAGGATCCCGGAGGGGCCATCATCACCATGAAGGCCAAGGACCAGAGGGGGAACCTCTCCCCATCTAGGGGGGAGGCCATGGAGGAGGAAGCACAAGGGGGAGAACCTCTCCTCCTCTCTCTCGGTGGCACCGGAGTGCCATCGGGAGGGGAATCATCGCCGCGGTGATCGTCTTCATCAACATCACCATCATCATCATCACCCTCATCTCTTTTACGCGGTCCACTCTCCCGCACCCCGCTGTAACCCCTACTTGAACATGGTGCTTTATGCCACATATTATGATCCAATGATGTGTTGCCATCCTATGATGTTCTGAGTAGATATCCTTTGTCTTTGGGTTGATTGATGATCTAGATTGGTATGAGTTGTGTGTTTTACTTTGGTGCTGTCATATGGTGCCCTCTGTGTCACGCAAGCGTGAGGGATTCCCGCTGTAGGGTGTTGCAATATGTTTATGATTCACTTATAGTGGGTTGCGTGACTTAAACACAAACCCGAGTAAGGGGGTTGTTGCATATGGGATAAAGAGGACTTGATGCTTTAATGCTATGGTTGGGTTTTACCTTAATGATCTTTAGTAGTTGCGGATGCTTGCTAGAGTTTCAATCATAAATGCATATGATCCAAGTATAGAAAGTATGTTAGCTTATGCCTCTCCCTCATATGAAACTGCAATAGTGATTACCGGTCTTGTTAACAATTGCCTAGGACAATTCCGCACACCGATCCACCATTATTCCACACTCACTATTTATAATATTTAGTAATATATTCTAACTTTATGATAACATCACCTATTTTTATATTTTAGCTCTCCGATATCATACAAAGTTATCCTCTTCATACCCACAACATTATTTTATTTCTCGTTGCTAGTTGGAAGCAAACGTTCGGTGTACGTAGAGTCGTATCAGTGGCAGATAGGGCTTGAGAGAATATTGATCTTACCTTTAGCTCCTTGTGGGTTCGACACTCCATACTTATCACTTCCACCTTTGTAAATTGCTATGATGATTCCTTGCACTTGGGGATTATCACCCGACTAGTATCCGACACGGAGGATTGGCTGCCTTGGTGCAAGACCCAATAATTGACGGATACCATCTCACCGAGTCCTTATGGATGGCGGCAGTAGTCTGAATCTGATATATCAGGACACCGTCCGCAAAATGGGGATAGATCGGACAAGAATCAGCCAAAGCAATGCTACCTTTAAATGAGTAATACCAGACCCAGAGGCCCACTGCATGGGCTCTCTAGTACTAGAGGTTGTATTCGGTTCTCCCGACAACTTCCGAAGCGAAGAATTAACCTTCGACATCGCTCCATTCTGAAGCGGCCATCATGCACTACTCGGGAGAACGACCTTCGCTTGTTTTAATGGAGTATAACATTATGCTTATCTTAAGCTTAAGATGCCCGGTCCACGTGGCATCATCATAGTTAGCGGAAACACAGAGCAATCCTCACGTAAGGAGGAATACGTGGCGGCTCTAGCAGCCAATCACTGAACAGCCTCTCCAACCAGATGAAATGATCGGTCGTCAAGACCACAGACACGGTTAGACGAGTCCGGCGCACCACTAGCTGTAACAACTCAGATAAACCTGAGATTGGGTCGATGGATACACCCCCATAGGTGGTGCTAGGGGTTCCAGCATGTAAAATGGGCTACAGTTTGGCTTGACCCTATTTAGATTGCATTTTAATGGTTCATTAAGAATAAGCAATTTTTCGCACAAAGACTTTCACCTACGTTTTTCTCTTTTATAGATGATCATCGTGCTACACCCTTCCAGAATACGGCACAACAAAGACACAGGCGCAGGCGTGCAGTAGGGCCCCACTCAAAGGCTTCTTTTTATATTAAGACCCTGTGTAACCTTTTTTTACTGTCTCTTGTTGCTTCACTCCTTCCGGATACTCAACAAAACTGAAAGGGATGCTGGCGTTATTGACATTTCGTCACGTCGGACTAATGCAAGTACCTGGAGATTAAGGGCTCATAATCGAGGGCGTTACTCAGCCCAGTATATGTTGTAAAGTCCGAATACCTTAGGGAGTGTTCCGCGTCGCGAGTTTGGCCTTATATGCATCAGCTCCGAATCATGTCTTTGGTCAATAGTTGGGTTTGCCCGACACCCGTTGTCGGTGTCAAAACCGGCGGATCTCGGGTAGGGGGTCCCGAACTGTGTTTCTAGGATCGATGGTAATAGGAGGCAGGGGACACGATGTTTACCCAGGTTCGGGCCCTCTTGATGGAGGTAATACCCTACGTCCTGCTTGATTGATATTGATGATATGAGTGTTACAAGAGTTGATCTACCACGAGATCGTAGAGGCTAAAACCCTAGAAGCTAGCCTATGGTATGATTGTATGTTGTGATTGTTGTATATCTCTATCGACTAGCCTGGCCTCGGTTTATATAATGCACCAGAGGCCTAGGATAACAAGAGTCCTAGCCGAATACGATGGTGGGGAGGAGTCCTTGTCTTGATCGCCAAGTCTTGTGGAATCTTCCTTGTATGCGGCAGCTGTCCGAACTGGCCCATGAGTATGCGGCCATGGGGGTCCTCGGCCCAATCCAACTGATCGGGAGACGATGTGATGAGTACCCCCTAGTCCAGGACACCGTCAGTAGCCCCCTGAACCGGCCTTCAAGTTAGGAACGCTCCTCGATTCTTCCAAACTGTTCTTCATCTTTGGTCGTCGGTCTTGAAAACTGGTTCAACAAATCTTCTCATCTTCGATCTTGACCGACCTTTAAACGCGTCTTAACTGACCGTCGGCTTCTCCCTCTTCGGTCAGGGACCGAAAAGTGTTATGTACTCCACCTGTCGAGAATATCGACAGTGTTTCCGATAACCAGGCAACTGGGCCATAAGGCTGTAACAGACAAAACGCGCTCAGGGAACTTATGCTATATTACAGACGAAGTGTAAGAAGCATCTTTGAAGAAAATAGTACCCCCACCGATACCTTTCTTCGGTGCTCATTATTGCTATGAGACTTGTGCAATAGATTTTTTATACTCATGAGTTCCGTTGTGTGCCGACCATGATTGAAAACAATAAGAGCGCTAGCTTTTGGTTTCACCCAGTCTGAGGTCAGAGCTCGGAGGACCCGGAGTGATGCCGAAGTCCCCGGCATGGGGTAATGAAGTGATGACGGAGCCCCCCATCCAGCCGAGGTGACACCAAAGGATATAGTCCGACTGGATCATTTTCCTGTGCACAAAAAATAGTGCAAACCGGAGATAATAGTAATAATAATAAAAAAATCGTTGCATAATAAATAATTTATGCAAAGTGAGTAATAAAAGAAATATGGCCTGGCGCCAAAGTCAATGTGGATGCAGGGTGTCAGCGTGATGCGGTAAAGGCGCGGCAAAGCCTGAATTCACAGGTCGGTCCGAGTTCCGGACGCGGCGTTCGCCGGACTATGTACGGAAACTTGACCGAACCACCATGCGATCGTCGTTAATGCGGCCACCATTTGATAGACCTACGTACATATGATGGACAAACCAGAGTAATAATTCTTTGGGAAAAATGAACCCAAACAAGCAAAAAATACTAGGATTAATAACACCTGGTTTATTTGTTGTAGCAATCCGAAGAAAGGTGATTCCCAAAATTGGGACTCGATCCGCGCACCCATTGCCTGATGGGCGATAAAGCGACGGCACGGTGATGCTGGCAAAGGTTGGCTTGCCGAGGCAAAGCCCTCGGTCCAGCTAACGTGACGGAGCTGGTCGGCTAGTGACGCCGAAGTCTCCGGAGTATAGGTTGATGAAGATATGGCGAAGCCCCCGGTCCAGTCGAGATGTCGAAGCCTCGGTGTCAGCCGATGAGTCGAAGTAGGTCGGTGTGATGGACACCGGCTTGAAGAAGCAACAGTGCGGCCCTGCCGATGCATGTCGTGACGTGGTCGATGCCGGCTTGATGAAGTGACCGTGCGGCGATGCCGGTATGCCCGCTCTGTGTAATCCGTGGGGCGGCGATGTTGGTGATGATTTATCCTTCGCAATGCCGGACTCTTGTTCGGCTTGCCGAGATGATGATCCGAAGAAGTTGAGATCGGCTCAACAAAGTGACGACGCGTCTAGCGCAGGTCGGCAGCCGTGGAGCAATATTGCCGAACTGGTTTGACACCAGCATGATGTTGAAGATTATGTTCAAAAGATTTTAAAGTTAGTGGGATGTGTTCGGGAACAAAACACAATACCCCATACAAAACTTCCTTCGAAAAGGATGTCCGAAATCCCGTTCATAGAAAAGATGAACTCTTGTCGGATTCATTTTCGCGCAGAAAACAGATCCGATAAGTGATGCACTAATCGGAAGGTTCCCAGAGTTTGGACGGTCGGATCGAGCTGAAATTTTGAGGGATGGTAGATATAGGAATTCCGTAGTAGATCAACGGTTGGATCTTCCAAAGGACGTCCGAGCTAGAAGCCGGACACCACGCCCGAAACTCATCCAGATTCTCGTCCAGATTTGACAGGGCTCCGGTATATCGTAGATTGTCAGAGATTTTTCCATCGGAACTCGACGAAATTTTCCAGGGTTGTTGTAGACTCGATTCCACACGATTCCACCGAAGCGATCATTAAAACGACACTTGAGGAAACGGTGACGGTGGATAAGCGTTCGCTGTCCAAAAAAATAGCACGGTCGCCCGAGGGCAATGTTGACGTTGAGCCCCCGATCTCCATGGATGATTCCTCCATGATTTTGATAGAGATTGGAGTTAGTGTTGATGAAGGCCCTCGTCCGAACATGACGATCGAAGGCAGGGGACACGATGTTTACCCAGGTTCGGGCCCTCTTAATGGACGGACACAAATTCCCCCCTTCAAAAACCGGTTTACTATGTGTCCACTGTCCTTACTCCATGCAAATCACGGTACCTGCATTATCAAAAGATAGCGTACGCGGTATTTATGGCATCCCGGAAGCTGCGACACTACTTTCAAGAGTGTTCGATAATGGTAGCCTCGGAAGTACCACTTAACGATATTATAAACAACCGCGACGCGACGGGCCGGATTGCCAAATGGGCCATTGAGCTCCTCCCATTCGACATAGCTTACAAGCCATGGCGAGCTATTAAGTCGCAAGTTTTGGATGACTTCGTCGCTGAGTGGACGGAAGCCGAACTCCCTAAAGAGTACGGCACATATTCAAACTGGATCATGCACTTCGACGGCTCCAAAATGTTGGCTGGTCTGGGGGCTGGCGTCGTTTTGACGTCCCCAACATGAGATACCGTCCAATACGTACTATAGATAATGTATACGGACTCCAACAACGCAGCCGAATATGAGGCCCTTCTACATGGTCTCCGGATGGCAGTATCCATGGGCATTCAATGCCTAGAGGTGCGTGGGGGTTCGAACCTCGCGATATCCCAAATAAATGAAGACTTTGATGCCAAGGATCCAAAAATGGCAGCTTATCGCAATGCCGTCTTAAAAATGCCAGCTCGGTTCGAGGGGCTCGAATTTCACCATGTGACTCGGGAAAACAATCAGGCGGCGGATATCCTCGCCCGCATCGGCGCAAAACGCGACGCAGTCCCTCCCAACATATTTCTAGAAAGGCTCTTCAAGCCATCCGTAGCATGGGAAGGGGACACCGGTAACAACAGTCTGGACCCGGCCAAAATACCTGTTACCGAACTCTCTGACACAATCGGAGGCTCCGCCACCGAAATAACACATTCAGCCCACGAAATAATGGCCATTATTGCCCCGTGGATAGAACCATTCCTGGCCTACCTAACTAGATAGGAACTTCCGGAGGACCAAAATGAGGCACGCTGCATAGTGCGGCGATCCAAGGCCTACAGGGTCCATGAGGGAGAATTGTACAAAAAAAGCCCTACTGGAGTCCTTCAAAGGTGCATCTCCGAAGACGGGGCAAACCAGATGAGTACCCCCTAGTCCAAGACACCGTCACTCGTGTTTTGCTACCTTATGTTCCGCTCTATCGGCTAAGGTGGCACCGGGAGAACTACTGCGATTGTGCCCTGGTTCATCTGGATGAGCACCTCAGTAGAGAAAGCCGAAAACTGACTGTCGTGATAAAGCGCGAGACTGGTCAACCACTCGATGACTCAGCGGAATCTTCACGATTCCTCCGCATTAATGAAGGACCGGTTTCCCGGTCATGTATGTACGCGCACCGTGTTCAGATGAGCGCGGAAGTACCAGGGGCTATATAGTAGCCCCACCGTCAAACTCCTATGGCTAAGTGAAAGTGTTAAAGCTATATAGTCCGATTGCCTTGTTCGCCGCGCTGTCACCTCCTTAATGGACCAAGACGTTGGGTCAAGTGTGAATACGCGCTTTTCCAAATACCCCCACATTATGTGCGTGGGGGCTGAAGCCGATGACTGCAAACTTTCATGTTATATACATACATAAACGGCCGCACAGGAGGCATCATAATACTTTCAGGCAAAAGTATAAACACAGCCCTTATAACCCAAATAGCATTGTTTTTACAATTGGGATACATGTCACTCAAACATGATACTCTTCGAGCACTGAGCCTCTATTAAACGAGCGCCTTCTAGGACTTCTTCAAAATAGTGCTCAGCCGGGACCTGGCCTACGGCCGGATCCCGGGTTGCAATAGCGGTGGCCTCCAACTCTGCCCAGTATGTCCTAACGCGGGCAAGGGCCATCCATGCACCCTCTATGCACGCCGACCTCTTTACAACGTCGATGCGCCACAACACCAAGGAATCGTTGCACTAAACCAAAATAACTATTCGGCCTTGGTCCCTTCGGCCAAAGATGATCCACGACAGACCTCATGGCAAGTCCGGACAACCTATGGAGCTCGGCCCACTCGGCCATTTGTTCATTTAATAGCAGCGGACGCGTTGGAGCACTAAACTGCGACCAGAACAAACTTTCCACTTCATGATCTTTCTGATCTTTGAAAAACTCAGTCGCATCAGCAGCACTCATTGCCAAGTCCGAATACGCGTCTGCAGCACTCCATAATTGATCCAGAGGGCATACTTCGGATCTCCGAACTTCGTCCGCAACAAAAAGGGCTTCCCAGCCATGATATCTCCGGCATGTCAGAGCTCCTCCTTCGCCGCTCTGATTTCAGAGCGGGTTTCCTTGGCTGCTTCCATGGCTTTCTTCAGGTCAGCCGCTTTTGCTTGGCTTTCCTTTTCAAGAAGCTCATATCGGCCGGCGGCATCTTTCAGCTCAACAGCCATCTTGGCTATTTTATCTTCGCTCTGACGATGAGCAGTTTGTTCGGCTCTTAGGTCTTCAGCCGCCTTTAGGGCGGCCGCATCACTTCTCTTGGCTTGTTCCTTGGCTCGGGCAAGTTCCGCCCGAAGGGTCTCCACGGCGGCAACTCCATCTGCAGTCACAGCATATTATAGATGCTAGCATCATGCTCCTCTTAATATTTGTTGACCACCCGAAAATACATACCCTGTGCCTCGTCAAGCCGCTTGTTCACAATCGCAATGTCGGCATCTGCCGCGTCAAGTTGCCGCCTCAGTCCGGCAAACTCAACAGCTCGGCCAACCACCAGACCCTCAGCCGCCTGCACATGAAAGCACCACGATCATTACCTGGGACTATGATCCTCGGTTTGCCGCCTCTGGACAACAACCAGAGTCTCATGGGCTACTATCTGTACAGAGCACACCTAGCATGTGCGGTACCGTCAAAAAAATTATATATTACTTTGCGTACCTCAAAGCCTCTTAGCAGGCTCGTAAAAGCCTCATGCAACCCACTTTTGGCGGATGAAATCCTCTCAGCCACCGTACCCATTAAAGTACGATGCGCCTATGAGATAGCCGCTTGCTCCAAAAGACCCATCAATGCGTCCGGTTGTGCACCAGACAATCCCAGACTCTTTCTGTTGCTCTCCTTAGGAGCCGAATACTCCGGACTTCGGGTGGCCGAAGGGTCACCTTCTGGCCTTGGCGAATCAAGAGAAATCCTCCGTGATGACACCTCAGGGTCGTCCGCCCCAGGAGGCGGGGAGACAGGGGGAGGCGTTTCACTCTCCATCATCTCCGGAAGAAGATCCCCCAAAGACAAACTCCGTCGAGAAGGGCTACGAGTCGGACTACAAGATATATGTCTCAGTTATTGTCCTCGGAGATAAAGCAGGATATATTTACCAAAATTACTCTTGTTCACTTACAGCTCGGTGGAGGGCTGCCCCCCTTGCGGGCACTGTGTGGTAAGGACGCCCTCCGGGGCAGGGCCCCCTGGCGAAGGTTTCTTCCCTTGTTTGGAAACCTTTGTTTCCAAGTCTTCAGAGGCGGTCCTTTTCCTTCCTTGGGGAGAGGGGATTCTAGATTCTTCTCCCCGATTATCCTCCTTCGCGGAGACACGAATTCCCCCGGTTTGGATGAGTAATGCGTGGAGCCCGCTTTCGGCTTCTTTATTCCTCCCTTTATCTTCCCCTGATGGCACTTGATAAGGTGCGTGCTCAAGCATCCTGGCTACTACAGGATCCGGTGAGCCTTCGGGAAGGGGGGCCGAACACCTGATCATCTTCGCCTTTCTTATCCACTCCTGACCGAGAGCGATTTTTTTAGAATGATGTTGTGACAAATAAAAAGACAACATGTTCGGCCACAGAATTACTTACGTGGGTATCTAGATGGTTGCAGTTGAGACCCGCATCCTCAGTGGTGTCCGGACACTTTATTCGCAATTCGAAGAACAATCCATACATCTCTTCGAGCGTCACACAGAAGAATTGCTGAATAGTTCGCGGTCCTTCCGGGTTGAACTCCCACATACAGAGAGATCGACATTGGCATGGCAGGACCCGATGAACTAGCATAACTTGCATTACCTTGACAAGACTGACATCCCTCTTGAGGAGATCTCGCATGCGACTTTGCAATGTTAGCACGTCATTAACTGGTCCCCACTCTAGCCCCTTGTTGACCCATGACACCAGTTGCGGCAAAGGGCCCGAGTGGAAGGCGGGGGCAGCTGCCCACTTCATACTTCGGGGAGCTATGATGTAAAACCACTCCAGCTGCCATAAGTTGGACACCTCCGGGAAGGAACCCTTTGGCCATAGAGCATCGGCGCCTTTGCTTATTATGGCACCTCCGCATTCTGTGTGTCGCCCATCGATCGTCTTCGGCTTCACATTGAAGGTCTTGAGCCATAAGCTGAAGTGTGGGGTGATGCGGAGGAAGGCCTCACACACGACGATAAATGACGAGATGTGAAGGATGGAATTTGGAGCTAGATCATGGAAATTGAGCCCGTAATAGAACATGAGCCCTCTAACAAAGGGATCCAGACTAAAGCCTAGCCCTCGGAGGAAATGGGAAACAAATACGATAGTTTCGTTGGGTTCGGGAGTGGGGATGACCTGCCCTTGAGCAGGCAGCCTGTGCAAGATTTCGGCGTTCAGATACCTGGCTTCCCTTAGCTTCTTGCTGTCCTCCTTTGTGATAGAGGAGGCCATCCACTGACCTTGAATGTTGGATCCGTACATGGTTGAAGGTCCAAAGCTCTTAGCCTGAGCCTTGGGTGTTGGAACTCGAGGTGGGGGAAGGGAAGGATCGAGCGCGAGAAGAAAAGGACATGCCTTGTCCCCTTTATAAAAAGGGTGAATACCAAGAATCCTCTGCGTGACCGTTTGGAACTTGCCTAAAATCGAGGAGTCATACTAACAAGCACGATTGGGTTACCCACACCCATATTGATGAGAATCCCGTGATAAGGGGAACATGATCTCTGCTTCGACAAGACGTGCCAATAAAACTAACTCGCAACACATGCAATGGCGGGCTTGGAAAAACGGTTCGTAATGACCAGACCACGGCAGGATGTCACGTTATGAAAGGTTGTCAGCAGATTAGATTTGTGGATTATTATACTCTCTACGGTGGTATGTGGAATTTGTTTTACAGAGCCGGACACAATCCTTGTGTTCAAAATCTTCTATGGAGTATTTGGAGAAGGAACCCGCCTTGCAATGCCAAAGACAATCTGCGCGCCGGACTCATCGTCATTGAAGCCTGGTTCAGGGGCTACTGAGGGAGTCCTGGATTAGGGGGTCCTCGGACAGCCGGACTATATACTTTGGCCGGACTGTTGGACTATGAAGATACAAGATTGAATACTTCGTCCCGTGTCCGGGTGGGACTCTCCTTTGCGTGGAAGGCAAGCTTGGCAATTCGGATATGTAGATCTCCTCCCTTGTAACCAACTCTGTGTAACCCTAGCCCCCTCCGGTGTCTATATAAACCGGAGGGTTTAGTCCGTAGGACAACAACGATCATAATCATAGGCTAGCTTCTAGGGTTTAGCCTCTACGATCTCGTGGTAGATCAACTCTTGTAATACTCATATAATCAAGATCAATCAAGCAGGAAGTAGGGTATTACCTCCATCGAGAGGGCCCGAACCTGGGTAAACATTGTGTTCCCCGCCTCCTGTTACCATCAGCCTTAGACGCACAGTTCGGGACCCCCTAACCGAGATCCACCGGTTTTGACACCGACAATGGCCACCGGTGATGATTTCCCCCTCCGGCAGGGTGCCGGAATAGGGTCCCGATTGGTTTTTGGTGGCTACAGAGACTTGCGGTGGCGGAACTCCCGATCTAGGTTAATTTTGGGGGTTTCTATATTTATAGGAATTTTTGGCTTCGAGAACAAGTCAGGGGGTCCACGAGTCAACCACAAGGTCGGAGGGCGCGCCCTAGGGGGTTGGGCGCGCCCTCCACCCTTGTGGAGGCCTCGTGGCTCTTCTGGCCCAACTCTTTTGCTTCGGGGGCTTCTTCTGTTCCATAAAAAATCTCTGTAAATTTTCAGGTCATTTGGACTCCGTTTGATATTCCTTTTCTGTAAAACTCAAAAACAAGGAAAAACAGAAACTGGCACTGGGCTCTAGGTTAATAGGTTAGTCCCAAAAATCATATAAAATAGCATATAATTGCATATAAAACATCCAATATTGATAATATAATAGCATGGAACAATAAAAAATTATAGATATGTTGGAGATGTATCAAGCATCCCCAAGCTTAATTCCTGCTCGTCCTCGAGTAGGTAAATGATAAAAATTGAATTTTTGATGTGGAATGCAACCTAACATATTTATTCATGTAATTTTTTTTATTGTGGAAAGAATATTCAGATCCATAATATTCAAAAGAAAAGTTTAAAATTGACATAAAAACAATAATACTTCAACCATACTAACACGGCAATTATGTCTTCTCAAAATAACATGGCCAAAGAAAGCTTATCCCTACAAAATCATATAGTCTGGCTATGCTCCATCTTCATCACACAAAATACTCAAATCATGCACAACCCTGATGACAAGCCAAGCAATTGTTTAATACTTTTGATGTTCTCAAACCTTTTCAACTTTCACGCAATACATGAGCGTGAGCCATGGACATGGCACTATAGGTGGAATAGAATATGGTGGTTGTGGAGAAGACAGAAAGAGGGAGATAGTCTCACATCAACTTGGTGTATCAATGGGCTATGGAGATGCCCATTAATAGATATCAATGTGAGTGAGTAGGGATTGCCATGCAACTGATGCACTGGATCTATAAGTTTATAAAATCTCAAAAGGAAACTTAGTGGGTGTGCATCCAACTCACTTGCTTACAAAGACCTATGGCAATTTGAGGAAGCCCATCATTGGAATATACAAGCCAAGTTCTATAATAAAAAATTCCCACTAGTATATGAAAGTGACAACATAGGAGACTCTCTATCATAAAGATCATGGTGCTACTTTGAAGCACAAGTGTGGTAAAAGGATAGTAGCATTTCCCCTTCTCTCTTTTCTCTCATTTTTTGGGCCTTATCTTTTTTTAGCCTCCTTTTTTTCGTCCGGAGTCTCATCCCGACTTGTGGGGGATTCATAGTCTCCATCATCCTTTCCTCACATGGGACAATGCTCTAATAATTAAGATCATCAAACTTTTATTTACTTACAACTCAAGAATTACAACTCGATACTTAGAACAAAATATGACTCTATATGAATGCCTCCAGTGGTGTACCAGGATGTGCAATGAATCGAGAGTGACATGTATGAAAGAATTATGAAAGGTGGCTTTGCCACAAATACGATGTCAACTACATGATCATGCAAAGCAATATGACAATGATGATGTATGTCATAATAAATGGAACGGTGGAAAGTTGGATGGCAATATATCTCGGAATGGCTATGGAAATGCCATAATAGGTAGGTATGGTGGCTGTTTTGAGGAAGGTAAATGGTGGATTTATGGTACCGGCGAAATTTGTGCGGTACTAGATAGGCTAGCAATGGTGGAAGGGTGAGAGTGCGTATAATCCATGGACTCAACATTAGTCATAAAGAACTCACATATTGCAAAAATCTATTAGTCATCGAAACAAAGTACTATGCGCATGGTCCTAGGGGGATAGGTTGGTAGGAAAAGACCATCGCTCATCCCCGACCGCCACTCATAAGGAAGACAATCAATAAATAAATCATGCTCCGACTTCATCACATAACGGTTCACCATACGTGCATGTTATGGGACTCACAAACCTACACAAGTATTTCTCAAATTCACAATTACTCACTAGCATGACTCTAATGTCACCATCTTCATATCTCAAAACAATCATAAGGAATCAAACTTCTCATAGTATTCAATGCACTTTATATGAAAGTTTTTATTATATCCCTCTTGGATGCCTATCATATTAGGACTAAAATTATAACCAAAGAAAATTACCATGCTGTTTAGAGACTCTCAAAATAATATAAGTGAAGCATGAGAGTTCATAAATTTCTACAAAATAAAACTACCATCGTGCTCTAAAAAGATATAAGTGAAGCACTAGAGCACAAGATAAACTACTCCAAAAGATGTAAGTGAAGATCAATGAGAAGTCGAATAATTATGTAACTATGTGAAGACTCTCTAACATTTAAGAATTTCAGATCTTAAGCACTTTATTCAAACAGCAAGCAAAACCTAATAAAAGAAAATGCCGCTCCAAGAAAAACACATATCATGTGGTGAATAAAAATATTGCCTCAAGTAAAGTTATTGATGAACGAAGACGAAAGAGGGGATTGAAGGAAATATGCCCTAGAGGCAATAATAAAGTTGTTATTTATATTTCCTTATATCATGATAAATGTTTATTATTCATGCTAGAATTGTATTAACCGGAAACTTAGTACATGTGTGAATACATAGACAAACAGAGTATCCCTAGTATGCCTCTACTAGACTAGCTCGTTAATCAAAGATGGTTAAGTTTCCTGACCATAGACATGTGTTGTCATTTGATGAATGGGATCACATCATTAGAGAATGATGTGATGGACATGACCCATCCATTAGCTTATACATGTTCCTCAGACTATGAGATTATGCAACTCCCAAATACCAGAGGAACACCTTGTGTGCTATCAAACGTCACAACGTAACTGGGTGATTATAAAGATGCTCTACATGTGTCTCCAATGGTGTTTGTTGAGTTGGCATAGATCGAGATTAGGATTTGTCACTCCGTGTATCGGAGAGGTATCTCTAGGCCCTCTCGGTAATGCACATCACTATGAGCCTTGCAAGCAACATGTCTAATGAGTTAGCCACGGTATGATGCATTACGGAACGAGTACAGAGACTTGCTGGTAACGATATTGAACTAGGTATGAGGATACCGACGATCGAATCTCGGGCAAGTGACATACCGATGACAAAGGGAGCAACGTATGTTGTTATGCAGTTTTCCCGATAAAGATCTTATGTAGGAGCCAATATGAGCATCCTGGTTCCACTATTGGTTATTGACTGGAGATGTGTCTCGGTCATGTCTACATAGTTCTCGAACCCGTAGGGTCCGCACGCTTAACGTTCGATGTCGATTTGTATTATGAGTTATGTGATTTGATGAACCGAAGTTTGTTTGGAGTCCCGAATGAGATCACAGACGTGACGAGGAGTCTCGAAATGGTTGATACATAAAGATTGATATATGGGAAGGTTGTGTTTGGACACCGGGATGGTTTCGGAAAGGTTATGGCATTTTTCGGATTACCGGGGGTTACCGGAACCCCCCGAGGAGTTAATGGGCCTTCATGGGCCCTAGTGGAGAGAGGAGGCGGCGTCCAGGTGGTGGCGCCCGCCCCCACAAGCCCAATCCGAATTGGACTATGGTTTGGGGGGCCTCTTTCCTTCTCTTCTCCTCCTCCTTCACTCCTTCTCCTAGTGGGAATAGGAAAGGGGGGGCGAATCCTACTTGGACCGGGAGTCCAAGTAGGTCTCCCCCCATGGCGCGCCCCCCTTGGGCCGGCCACCTGTCCTCCCCCTTTATATACGTGGGAGGGGGCACCCCAAAGGCACACCAAGTCTTCTCTTACCCGTGTGTGGTGCCCCCTCCACAGTTACACACGTCGGTCATATCGTCATAGTGCTTAGGCGAAGCCCTGCGCCAGTAACTTCATCATCACCGTCACCACACCGTCGTGCTGACGAAACTCTCCCTCGTCCTCAACTAGATCAAGAGCTAGAGGGACGTCATCAAGCTGAACATGTGCTGAACGCGGAGGTGCCGTACGTTCGGTGCTTGGATTGGTTGGATCGTGAAGACGTTCGACTACATCAACCGCATTATTAAACACTTCCGCTTTCGATCTACGAGGGTACATGGACACACTCTCCCCTCTCGTTTCTATGCATCTCCTAGATAGATCTTGCATGATCGTAGGATTTTTTTTTGAAATACCGTGTTCCCCAACAGTGGCATCCGAGCCAGGTCTATGCGTAGATGTCATATGCACGAGTAGAACACAAAGAGTTGTGGGTGATAATAGTCATACTGCTTACCAGCAACGTCTTACTTTGATTCGGCGGTATTGTTGGATGCAGCGGCCCGGCCCGACATTACATGACCACGTTTATGACACTGGTTCTACCGACATGCTTTGCACACAGGTGGCTAGCGGGTGTCTGTTTCTCCATCTTTAGTTGAATCGAGTTTGACTATGCCCGGTCCTTGTTGAAGGTTAAAACAACACACTTGACGAAAAATCGTTGTGGTTTTGATGTGTAGGTAAGAACGGTTCTTGCTAAAAGCCCGTAGCAGCCACGTAAAATTTTCAACAAAAAAGTAGAGGACGTCTAACTTATTTTTGCAGGGCATGTTGTGATGTGATATGGTCAAGACGTGATGAGGTATAAATTGTTGTATGAGATGATCATGTTTTGTAACAGTTATCGGCAACTGACAGGAGCCATATGGTTGTCGCTTTATTGTATGAAATGCAATCACCATGTAATTGCTTTACTTTATCACTAAGCGGTAGCGATAGTCGTAGAAGCAATAGTTGGCGAGACGACAATGATGCTACGATGGAGATCAAGGTGTCAAGCCGGTGATGATGGTGATCATGACTGTTCTTTAGAGATGGAGATCAAAGGCACAAGATGATGATGGCCATATCATATCACTTATTTTGATTGCATGTGATGTTTATCTTTTATGCATCTTATTTTGCTTAGTGCAGCGGTAGCATTATAAGATGATCTCTCACTAAATTAGTATAAGTGTTCTCCCTGAGTATGCACTATTGCTAAAGTTCATCGTGCCAAGACACCACGTGATAATCGGGTGTGATAAGGTCTATGTTCACATACAATGGGTGCAAGCCAGATTTGCACATGCAGAATACTCAGGTTAAACTTGACGAGCCTAGCATATGCAGATATGGCCTCGGAACACTGAGACCGAAAGGTCAAATGCAAATCATATAGTAGATATGATCAACATAGTGATGTTCACCATTGAAAACTACTCCATCTCACGTGATGATTGGACATGGTTTAGTTGATGTGGATCACGTGGTCATTTAGATGACTAGAGAGATGTCGATCTAAGTGGGAGTTCTTAAGTAATATGATTAACTGAACTTTAATTTATCATGAACTTAGTACCTGATAGTATTTTGCATGTCTATGTTATTGTAGATCAATGGCCCGTGCTACTGTTCCCTTGAATTTTAATGCGTTCATAGAGAAAGCTAAGTTGCAAGATGATGGTAGCAACTACACAGACTAGGTCCGTAACTTGAGGATTATCCTCATTGCTGCACAGAAGAATTAGATCCTAAAAGCACCGCTAAGTGCAAGACCCGCTGCAGGAGCAACTCCGGACGTTATGAACGTCTGGCAGAGCAAAGCTGATGACTACTCGATAGTTCAGTGTGCCATGCTTTACGGCTTAGAATCGAGACTTCAACGACGTTTTGAACGTCATGGAGCATATGAGATGTTCCAGGAGTTGAAGTTAATATTTCAAGCAAATGCCTGAATTGAGAGATATGAAGTCTCCAATAAGTTCTACAGCTGCAATATGGAGGAGAATAGTTCTGTCATTGAACATATACTCAGAATGTCTGGGTAGCACAACCACTTGACTCAACTAGGAGTTAATCTTCCTGATGATAGTGTCATTGACAGAGTTCTTCAATCACTGCCACCAAGCTACAAAAGCTTTGTGATGAACTATAATATGAAAGGGATGGATAAGACAATTCCCGAGCTCTTCGCGATGCTAAAGGCTGCGGAGGTAGAAATCAAGAAGCAGCATCAAGTGTTGATGCTTAACAAGGCCACTAGTTTCAAGAAGAAGGGCAAAGGGAAGAAGAGGAACTTCAAGAAGAACAGTAAGCAATTTGCTACTCATGTGAAGAAGCCCAAGTATGGACCTAAGCCTGAGACTGAGTGCTTCTACTGCAAAGGGACTAGTCACTGGAAGCGGAACTGCCCCAAGTATTTGGCGGATAAGAAGGATGGCAAAGTGAAAGGTATATTTGATATACATGTTATTGATGTGTACCTTACTAATGCTCGTAGTAGCGCCTGCCACTACAAAAGAAGACACTGTCAGTGTCAAAACTGGCGGATCTCGGGTAGGGGATCCCGAACTGTGCGTCTAAGGTCGATGGTAATAGGAGACAGGGGACACAATGTTTTACCCAGGTTCAGGCCCTCTCTATGGAGGTAATACCCTATGTCCTGCTTGATTGATCTTGATGAATATGAGTATTACAGGAGTTGATCTACCACGAGATCGTAATGGCTAAACCCTAGAGGCCTAGCTTGTATGGTTATGATAATGTTTCTCCACCAGACTAAGTCCTCCAGTTTATATAGACACCAGGAGGATCTAGGGTTACACAAGGTCAGTTAAAAAGAAAGAAATCTACATATTTGGTCGCCAAGCTTGCCTTCCACGCTGTCGTAGTATTCTCACGGGGGGGGGGGTGCAAGACGACATATGCCACAAGGTGGCTTCGTGTGAGGGCAAGTCTGCTGCCGGAATATCCAGGGAAGGGTATGCGAGTATCACGCGCTAGTTTACCCAGGTTCGGGGCTCTCCGGAGAGATAACACCCCTACTCCTGCATGTCTGAGTATATGTGGTATATCTGGTACAGAGATGCTCCTAGAGCTGTATCTCGGGCATGCGTGCCCATGGCCGAGTGGCCGTATGAACTAGTGGCCATGCATGTGTGTGTGTGTGTGTGCTAGCTAGCTGTCTTGCTAGCTAGCATGCATGCGTGAGGCTCCTCCTGATGGATGGATGGAGCTAGCTTATATAGTGGTAGGCATGGGTGGTGGTAGCGTTGGTTGTAAGCTACCTTGGGTAGCTTACAAACCAAGCTATGTAGTGGCATGGTCTAGGCATGGTGCATGTCATGCTTGTCCCCTGGGGTACTTTATAAATCAGTACCCAAGGGACACAGTACACTGTAGATGACATCACGGTATGGTCGTCCCATCGGTGTCTCGTCAGGCTGCAGTTGACTTCGGGCAGTCGGCCTGGCGGAGGAGTCGGCAGCCAGCAGTCGGCCTGGTGGAGGAGTCGGCAGCCAGCAGTCGGCCTGGTGGAGTAGTCGGCAGCCAGCAGTCGGCAGTCGGCAGCCAGCAGTCGGCAGCCAGCAGTCGGCCTGGTGGAGCAGTCGGCAGCCAGCAGTCGGCCTGGTGGAGTAGTTGGCAGCCAGTAGTCGGCCTGGTGGAGCAGTCGGCAGCCAGCAGTCGGCTTGGTGGAGCAGTCAGCAGCCAGCAGTCAGCCGCCGGCCAGGTAGTTGGACTGAGGGGCTTTGCTAGCCCCGATGTCTTGAATTCTTGTCTCGCCGTCTTCGGGGTATCCGTGTCCAATTACTCCGACAGTAGCCCCCAAGCCTCCGGGCAACTTGGCAAAGTTGGGCGGAGGTTTTTTGGCAAGTGTTCATGGAAATGATCATGAAAAAGACAAAGTTAGTCCACGCAGATATATCGAATGTTTGCTTTAAGCATTGCAAGTTTTATGCGGAGGGTGCCGACTCAGTTTTGTCCGAGCCCCCTTAATCTTTTTTGTGTTCCCTCCGCTTTTTGGCTTGTGCTCTTGCTTGCCGGACAGCCGCTCTGCGGTCTGTGGCTGAGAGTGGGCCGCGAAGCGGAGTGTACAGTACTCAGAGTCTGGGAGCAGATTCGACCGAGCAGATACTCGTAAAGGAAACGGCAGGATCGCCCGATCTGTTTTTCTTCCCAGACGTTTTTCGCATGGGTGGCCTCCAGCGTTCACTCTTGCTAGTTGGACAGCCGCTCTGCGGTCTGTGACTAAGAGTGGGCTTTTGGTACCGCGCACGCTACGAAGCCGTCTGCGGGAACTAACGTCTCAGGCCAAGCGGCCAGCCCCTGGGCCAACTCTGGTTGGCGCCGGGGTGAATCAATGATGCAACTGTAATGAAATGCGGAGATAGCCCCCGGGCATCGCTCGGGGTTATCCATGCTCTTGCGATGGAAAAATATGCGGGTGAGGAGCTCACATTGATTTTCGTGTAGCCGAGGCGGAGTTTGCCGAAGACAGCCGGCACGGCTCAATGGTTGCTGAGCGCGCCGGCGCACCCGCTGGGTGCAGCCTTCGAGCCTCCGGGTGCTCGAAGGGGTCCCGGCCGGTCAGGCTCGACCGGCCAGGCGGCGAGGCATATTGCAGCGCCCTTTTTCTTCTTTTTTTTCTCTGCCGGCTACTGACAGCCAGACAAAACTCTTCTCTTGTCTGCAATCTTCCATGGGGGCGCATCAGCGCACCCACTAGGTGTAGCCCCGAGATTCGGGTCGATTGCTGAGCAGTCGGGCCGGATCTCCCAACAACTACTTTGTCTTCTTCTTCGCGAGGGCTCGTCAGCGCACCCGCTGGGTGTAGCCCCCGAGATCTGGGCGACTGCTGAGCAGTCGGGCCGGATCTCCTGGCAACTACTATGTCTTATTTGTTGGAGTTGATTCTTTTTTCTTCTTCTCTTTGTCTGGCTGTGGGTACAGCCGGACGAACATTTCTTTTTTATCCGACTGGACAGCCGGACTCCGACTCAGCAGTCGGACTCTTTGCAGCTGGCAGGCGGCCAACACCTTCTTTACAGCAGGTGGTCGGGAGCACATCTGGCAGTCAGACTCAATTTTCAGCCGGGTGCGGGCAGTCTGACGCCAATTTCAGCCGGCCGCGTGCAGTCGAACGAACATCTCTCTCCTCTCTCTCTTTTTTTTCAGCCGGCCTGGCACTCGGCCCTTTGCTTTTCCACCAGTCGGCCCTTTGCTTTTCCACCAGTCGGCCCTTTGTGAGCAGCCGGCCCCCACCTCACTCTCTTCTTTCTTTTGGGGAGTCGGCCGAAGTAGAGCGCGAGAGCCTGAGCATGCGCGTGAAGCCGACCGCACCAGGCGGCGAGCGGGCGACCCGGCCGCGGGCGAGTGAGGCCAGCGCGGGGTCGGGGAAGCCGGCCAGCTCGTCGTGTGGGAGGCTTGCTGGGCGAGGCGGCAAGTGATCCAGCCGGTGCGTGGGGTGGCCGACCCGACCCGCGAGCGTGCGGGAGGCCGGCTTGCGGAGGGAGCCGGACCCGGCTGGGCTTGGGGACGGATGCGGCAGGGCTTGTGGAGGCGACCCGGAGCTGGCGCGAGGAGGCGGGCGGAGCCGACCGGACGAGGCGAAGCCGGCATGCCGGGCTGTGGGGAAGCCGGCGAGCGCGGGAGCCGGGGACGTGTGACGTGCTGACGCGGGCGAGCGACTTACGCGTGGTAGAGCAGGTGGCGACGCGTGCGCAGGTTGGGGCGGCCTCGGATGAGATCCGCAGGAGGCGATGTGCGTGAAGCGGGTGCAGGTCTCAACGGCCGAGCGCGAGGCAGGAAGTGCCGGCGCGCGGGGGCGGCGCGGCTCGCGGGGCGCATGGGAGTGCGGGGACGAGGCAAGCCAACGGTGGAGGCGCGCGAGCGCGGAGCAGAACAGTGCGGCCGGGCGCGTTGGAGGAGGGAGAGCCAGGCGGAGGAGCGGCCGGTGCTCGCGCGCGGCGAGGGAAGCCACGGGAGGCAGCAGCGGGGCAGGGATCGCAGCTGTGCGCACGGGCGCTGTGGAGCAGGTGGCCAGGGCGGCGCGGCTGCGTGCCCGCGCAAGCGTAGAAGGGCGGAGGCGAGCTGGTGCATGGCCTGCGCACACGCAATGCCTGGGCATTATCCGTCTTGTGTCTAACTATTATCTGGGCTATGAGTTTGAGAAGTGTACGAGGCATGTATGGCTATGGTTTGACCATACTTTGACTTGCATCTAGCTAGCTCACAAAGATGGCACGTGGAGGAGCGAATGCGTGTACGGATGAGCATGGGCAGAGAAGTACGCCGCGCAGAGCGTCTGCGGAGAGGAGAGCGAGGTGGATGGAGCCGAGGCTGCCGACGAGGACGCGCGGTCCCGCGCGGCCGCCTCAACAGAGATGATGAAGACGGCGAGGACGCGCCGCCCCTCGCGGCCGCTCCGGGGGCATGTCGATGTCGGGCCCCCGAGCGCTACCGGAGAGACGACAGCGATGTCGCGGCGGAGATGACGAAGATGGTCCCGCTCGTACTGCGAAACCAGCAGCAGCGCGGTAGCATAGTACCACCCCACGATGGGCGCCAAATGTCGTGGTATTCTCACAGGGGGGGGGGGTGCAAGACGACATATGCCACAAGGTGGCTTCGTGTGAGGGCAAGACTGCTGCCGGAATATCCAGGGACGGGTATGCGAGTATCACGCGCTAGTTTACCCAGGTTCGGGGCTCTCCGGAGAGATAACACCCCTACTCCTGCATGTCTGAGTATATGTGGTATATCTGGTACACAGTTGCTCCTGGAGCTGTATCTCGGGCATGCGTGCCCATGGCCGAGTGGCCGTATGAACTAGTGGCCATGCATGTGTGTGTGTGTGCTAGCTAGCTGTCTTGCTAGCTAGCATGCATGCGTGAGGCTCCTCCTGATGGATGGATGGAGCTAGCTTATATAGTGGTAGGCATGGGTGGTGGTAGAGTTGGTTGTAAGCTACCTTGGGTAGCTTACAAACCAAGCTATGTAGTGGCATGGTCTAGGCATGGTGCATGTCATGCTTGTCCCCTGGGGTACTTTATAAATCAGTACCCAGGGGAAACAGTACACTGTAGATGACATCACGGTATGGTCGTCCCGTCGGTGTCTTGTCAGGCTGCAGTTGACTTCGGGCAGTCGGCCTGGCGGAGGAGTCGGTAGCCAGCAGTCGGCCTGGTGGAGGAGTCGGCAGCCAGCAGTCGGCCTGGTGGAGCAGTCAGCAGCCAGCAGTCGGCAGCCAGCAGTCGGTCTGGTGGAGCAGTAGGCAGCCGGCAATCGGCCTGGTGGAGCAGTCGGCAGCCAGCAGTCGGCCTGGTGGAGCAGTCGGCAGTCAGCAGTCGGCCTGGTGGAGCAGTCAGCCGCCGGCCAGGTAGTTGGACTAAGGGGCTTTGCTAGCCCCGATGCCTTGAATTCTTGTCCCGCCATCTTCGGGGTATCCGTGTCCAATTACTCCGACACACGCCAAGGAGAGTCCCATCCGGACACGGGTGCAGTCTTCGGTCTTCGTATCTTCACACCCCATCAGTCCGGCCCATGGCTAACAGGCCGGACGCCTGAGGACCCCTTAGTCCAGGACTCCCGCAGACACATCCGTGACATTTTGGGACGAACGATTTTTTTCTGTCATACTTATGACACTTCTATGACGATAATTGTGACAAAACCCGGTATCATCATAGATGTGGTGGGGTCCTACTTCTATGACAAAAAATCATGACATAAAATGGGCTTTTCATCCTGGGCAGGCCGGAGACGCAGCTGCATGACATTCTTTGGGCCGTCCATGATGGGAAAAACCGTGGTAGAAGCGAGGACGAGGAAAATATCAGGGAGTTCCCGGTTACGGTGGGTGGTCGGGGGCCGAGAGATGCGCGTTTATCTCGTACGCACGCGCGTGGGTGCGAGGCGTTGCGCTCTAACTGAACCCGAGCGAGGAGTTGGGCTCTAACTGAACCCGAGCGATTGCACTACAGGTACGCATTGCTGAACCCGAGCGATCAATCGATCCCTTGCTGTTAACTAAACCCGAGTGATTCCTTCGGTACTACTGCTAACTGAAGCCGATTGATGCTGCCCCTGGATGAAAAGTGAGCGTTGTTGCGGGGGGGGGGGGGGGGGGGATGAACAATTCCCGGTGGGGGATTGGATGAACAGGACCCCGTGGTAGTAGAGGCCGTTGCCGCTGGATGAACAGTACCCCAATCGATCGAGCCGGTGGATGAACAGGACCCCGTGGAGGGTTGGATGAACAGGACCCCGTGGAGGGCTGGATAAACAGTAGCCGATGGAGGGCTGGTTGAACAGTAGCTGGTGGAGGAGTGCGCGGTGGAGGCTGGATGAACAGGAGCCCGTGGATGAACAGGCACAGGTGGAGGCTGGAGGAGGTCCACGGTGGATGAACAGTAGCCCGTGGAGGCACTCGACGGTGGAGATGAACAGTATCCCGTGGAGTCCTGTTTTGCGGTACGCCACACCCCTCCCGATGAACAGGACCCCCATTTCAACCGTAGCGCTCCAACACAAGTTTGTTTCCTCCATTTTGTGGTACGCCACACCCCTTCAGATCAACAGGACCCCGTTTCCACCGTAGGAGGTCCGTTTCCTCCGTTTTGCGGTACGCCAGACCCCTCCCGATGAACAGGATCCCGTTTCGACCATGGCCGGTCGAACACAAGGCCGTTTCCTCATTCTGTGGTACGCCAGACCTCGTTTCCATCGGCTGTTCCGTCCAAGCCGGTTGGCTCCCGATAAACAGCACGCGCTCCGTTGCCTCCCGATGAACATGACACATTCCGTTGCCTCCCCATGAACACGACGACAACGCAGCTTCTCCGTTCCGACCCAGCCATGTACAGGAGCCCTGGCCGTACGTATGCGAGTAGGCGTTCGAGACCCCGCCCATATGTACGTACGTGGCCGTATTTTTTTGCGTGTGGCTATATGTACATGTACACGGTTTAGACGGGAGAACTCGAACTGCTACGTGGGGGGCTCTACTATGACATGTGCTGCTACTTACTCGGCCACAGTTCATACTTGTAGAGAGACCGATCGACCAGTATGTACATACACATTCCGACAAGACAGACAATGGTACGTACGCTTCGACCGGGTGGGTCCTAGCTGTCAGGGAGGATAAGGACGCACTTCCTTGCGTGCGAAGATATGGTTGCTGGGTCCCAGCTATCAGGGGGGGTATTTTTTTGCCCGTAATAAGGATGCACTTCCTTGAGTGCGAAGATGTAGCTGGTGGGTCCCAGCAGTCAGGGGGAGAAAACATTATTTTTCAGGGTAAAAAGGATGCAATTGCATGCATGCGTCCATGGGTGTGGTGCGTCCCCACTGTCAGCCTCTCACGTACAGTCATCTTTCGATGACTCTCGGTTGTTGACCACGATGACCACACCGTGCTGAGCGCACCAAGGCCGGTGGACGACAGCGACACCCCAGAATGGAATGACCCGGAGATGGGGAAGATGCAGCAGTTGACTCGCAGATCGAGAGGAGTGGGAAACTTGACTGGTTCGGGTGCGCGGCAGCACTGCCGCCCATGGGAGACAGGAGCAAGAACAGAGGTTGAAGAAGGATCACGACTGTTGGATTAACATCCAACGGTCCATCTGCTAGAATCATTTGTTGATTAAGTTGACAAAGCCCTGCATACACGTCTACTTAGTAGGCCCACAAGTCAGCCACCAAATCTGCCGGGTCCCAGCTGTCCTCGGGAGGAATGGTTTTTTCGCATAACCAGGAGGCACTTCCTTCCGTGCAAAGATACAGCCGGTGGGTCTCAGCTTTCAGAGGGAGGAAATAGCTTAATAAGGAGGAACTTTCCTTGCGTGCGACCATGGACCTCATGGGTCCCAGCCGTCAGGCTCTCCACGTACGGTCCTCTTCCGATGGCTCTCGTTTGTTGACCACGCCGCGCCGAGCGTAGCGAGGCGGTGGACGACGGTGAGGCTCCAGAGTAGAACGACCCGGAGATGGGGAAGACGCGGCAGTGGAGTCGTAGACGGAGAGGAGTGGGAAACTTGACTGGTTCGGGTGCGGGGTGGGCCTACACTCGGCAAATAATAACAACAGGTGTGGAGTGGAGGGATGGTCTGGCCATCGGCGGGGTAGCGTTTCGTTGAGGCGCACAAAACAATGCCGCTGGATGCCGGAGGCTGGAGCAGGCGGCCCCGACAGCGCTGGGGGAAGAAGACGAGAGATTGAAGAAGAATGCCGGCCGTTGGATGTAAATTCAACGCCTTGCTTAGGCTTCGACCTACTGGCCCATATGGCAGCCAGTCCATTTGTTTTTTAGTCCATTTGGTGGGCTGGGTGAAACAATGAGGTAGCATCTATGCAGCCCGTTTATATATACGATAGAATTTAAAGCCCATTTGCATTTTTCTCGAAATCCGTGGACTTGCTGGGCTGGGTGAAAAATATCATGTTGGGGTGGACGGAGAAATGTTATAAAAACATAAACACATGATTGCACATCTATTACTGCATTGGTCAGTAAAATCTTTGCAAGCTTATGTACGCAATCACTAGGAGTTAACTTGCCAAGTTATATATAAACAATTATTATTTTTATTTTGTAAGAACTTTTCATTTACGAAATAAAATATTATTTTAATTTGATGAGTTAATAGGACGTTTGGTATTATTATTTTCTAGGCTAGACGTGGGACAGTTGAATTGGTTCTAGGGAAAAGTATTGGGAGAAAACTCAGTTTACATCGAAAAAGAAAGCGGGAGAAAATTCAGATATAGGATTAATGAAAATGAAAAAAGGAAGTGGGAAGGTCTATAAAATGGTTGGACGAACGACAGGTTTAACGGAACCTTATGTTGTTTCTATTATATATATAATAAAATAAGATATAAATATATGTTCAGTTTTGCATTCTTATAGAAAACATATGTTCAGTTTTGCATTCTTATAGAAAAATAGAATTGAGTTGTGCGTCATCTTGAAAAAACAAACATAACTTGGGCTGCTGATGTTATAGACAAGCTAGGTTGGGAGGCCCAGAGGCCGCTTGATACGTGCTGGATCCAAAAAATGTTGAAACATGTCGTGGGCTGCCCATGTTAAACAACAAAACCTAGGCCATGGACCTGGTGGGCCTGGGACTGTCAGCCTCTCGACGAACAGTTGTCTCCCAATTCCTCTTGTTTTGCTGACCGTGTTGGGAACGACAGATGATGGCACCGCGGTGAGAGCACCAAGGCGGAGGACGACGTCGAGACCTCGGACCGAACGAACCAGAGTGAGGGAAGACGCAGGCGGAGGGGAGTACGTGGGTTGACTTGTTCAGGTGTAGGGTGGGCCGGTGGAGCTGCCGCCGCCGGACAATGTGTGGGAGTAGAGGGATGGCCTGGCCAACGCCATAGGCTATTATGGCTAGCCGCTGTATAGGAAGAGGACGAAATATTAAACAAAATAAAGAAATACAAATGGATAGGTGGTTGGTCCCATATGTCTGTGTACGAGACCTGCTGGGTCCACCAGAGAAGGGAAATATGTTGGGAGGAAGGAGATTCAAAGCACGACAGCCGAGTGAACTAGTTTTTTTAAATGGACGAGTGAACTCGTTACATACATAAGCAAATAGCCACTAAAAAAAGCAAACATGTTAATGGGTTCTTAAAAGAAATATTTCAGACAAAACTTATAGTTACGACACATAGGCTAATGCATGAAACACTCAGATGATAAAGGTGCTTATAAACAGATAAAGTACAACATCTAGACCTTCCTGGCACGCTTGATCATGACGCTGCCGCTGTCCGTGTACTCGTTGGTTACGGGAAGCAGACACACCCTCATGTCTAAGATCCGCCTGTACATGTCGTAGCATGCGTATGCGTCCTTGGCCGTGTACGTTATGTAGGCTAGATTCAGAGGTACCCCCCACGTGTTCACGTCCTTTGGTATCGTTGTCTTCTTTCATTTTGGCGTATCAAGGGTCGATGATGGTCTCGGCGTGGTCAACCACGGAGTCCTTCTCCTGCCTGTTGCCGATGATGTTTTATTGCTTCGACAAGCTTCTTGCACCAGATGGCCAAATCATCGCGTTCTTCCTTCTCTCCACCGTAGCGAAGGTGCAGTCGGCGGTGCCGATGAAACAGAAGAATGCTCCAGAACCTCTGATGGCCCTACAGCAGTGGTACACGAGAACCTCGTCCCGCACACATACCTAGGCAACGGCGATCCACTGGTCCCTGTCAGGAGATGAATGGATGGGCACAAGGTCTAGTCTTGCGACCTTGTGCTTTCTCATCCTGTAGGTACTGCTTGAACTCGGCGAGGCAGAGCTTCACCGAGTCTGGATCATTGGTGTACATCACATTCAACTTGGTGCAGCCATAGGACTGAACGGTGAACTCAAAGGGAAACTCCTTGCTGAAGTCCATATCCAGTAGGCTCACCCCTCGGATCGCCATTGGAGTCTCTTCAAGTGAATGAGTGGGTAGGCGACGACAACAGTTCGTTTTTCAACTCTTGGGGAACTGGATTCAACAGTAAACTGAGTGTGTACAGGCGACAACAGTTACTACCCCTCCCTCGCCTGCTGCACGCCCGGCAGAAGATGCACTCTCGGTGCATTCAAATGCCTCCATTAAGAAACCTACCCCGGCCACACGTCGGTTCATGAGCGGGTCTGTATTGGTACTGTAATAACAAGATTTAGTGGTCACTTTACTTAACTTTAATTATCTTTAATAGAAATTTATACTTAAAACAAGCAATGCATTGGCTCGTTCTATCAGTGCCATAGGATCAACATGCACAACAATTAGAATTATTATTCTCAAGACGCACACGATTAGCACATTTGTCACACTTTCACACAAATAATACTACCAAGTTTGAACTGTTTGTTATGGTTGTTGTCCTCTACATCATCATGTCGTGTTTCCCAGCTTGCAAGATTCAGAACCAACAAATAAGATTCAAATAATAAGTAAAACAAAGATGCCTACACATCTCATTGATTCCTAGTTTGCAAGATTCAGAACCAACAAATAAGATTCATATAATAAGTACAACAAAGATGACGACACATCTCATTGATTCCCAGCTTGCAAGATTCAGAACCAACCTATTAGAGCCTTTTGATAAAGTGAATATCGGGATTAAATCCATCTTGGCTAGCCGTGTCATACAATCGAAGAACTTGGCGAATGCTCTTGACTATCACAACATCTGTAGTTGAGTATTCCTATTTGCACATCACAGATACGAAGAGCATGATAACTATAATAATGGCACTCCTTGAACTCAACCTCCAGCTCCACTCGGATGAATCCTGCCTGGAGTTCCATGATTCAATTCATGCGCCTTTTTCTGCAGTTCACCTGAAATGAAGCAAAAATTGGATCATTCAGCTAGCAAGAAGTACTTGCTCTCGTGAGCTGGCAGGTTCTTCTTTAGTAGTTCCACTAAAATTGAGGAACATTAAGGTTGGTTGTCCGGCTCATGTAAGGTGCAACTATAATTTGCTTATCCTTTTGTGCAGTTCCACTAAAATAAAGTGCCACTGTGGTGACAGTGACGGCTCATTGATAACCCACAAGTATAGGGGGTCGCAATAGTTTTCGAGGGTAGAGTATTCAACCCAAATTTATTGATTCGACACAAGGGGAGCAAAAGAATATTCTCAAGTATTAGCAGCTGAGTTGTCAATTCAACCACACCTGGAAACTTAATATCTACAGTAAAGTGTTTAGTAGCAAAGTGATATGATAGGTGTGGTAATGGTAGCAAAAGGTAATAACAAAAGTAATGTTTTTGGTATTTTGTAGTGATTGTAACAATAGCAATGGAAAAGTAAATAAGCGAAGAACAATATATGGAAAGCTCATAGGCAACGGATCGGTGATAGAGAATTATGCCGGATGTGGTTCATCATGTAACAGTCATAACATAGGGTGACACAGAACTAGCTCCAATTCATCACTGTAATGTAGGCATGTATTCCGAATATAGTCATACGTGCTTATGGAAAAGAACTTGCATGACATCTTTTGTCCTACCCTCCCGTGGCAGCGGGGTCCTAACGGAAACTAAGGGATATTAAGGTCTCCTTTTAATAGAGTACCAGACTAAAGCATTAACACATAGTGAATACATGAACTCCTCAAACTACGGTCATCACCGGGAGTCGTCCCGATTATTGTCACTTCGGGGTTGCCGGATCGTAACACATAGTAGGTGACTATAGACTTGCAAGATAGGATCAAGAACTCACATATATTCATAAAAACATAATAGGTTCAGATCTGAAATCATGGCACTCGGGCCCTAGTGACAAGCATTAAGCATAGCAAAGTCATAGCAACATCAATCTCAGAACATAGTGGATACTAGGGATCAAACCCTAACAAAACTAACTCGATTACATGATAAATCTCATCCAACCCATCACCGTCCAGCAAGCCTATGATGGAATTACTCATGCACGATGGTGAGCATCATGAAATTGGTGATGGAGGATAGTTGATGATGACGACGGCGACGGATTCCCCACTCCGGAGCCCAAAACAGACTCTAGATCAGCCCTCCCGAGAGGTTTTAGGGCTTGGCGGTGGCACCGTATCGTAAAACGCGATGAATCCTTCTCCCTGATTTTTTTCTCTCCGAACGTGAATATATAGAGTTGGAGTTGAGGTCGGAGGAGCTCCAGGGGGCCCATGAGGTAGGGGGCACGCCCAGGGGGGCAGGCGCGCCCCACCCTCGTGGCTAGGGTGTGCCCCCTGGTCTTGATCTTTTGCCAGTATTTTTTATTATTTCCATAAATACGCTCCGTGGAGTTTCAGGTCATTCCGAGAACTTTTGTTTCTGCACATAAATAACACCATGGCAATTCTGCTGAAAACAGTGTCAGTCCGGGTTAGTTCCATTCAAATCATGCAAGTTAGAGTCCAAAACAAGGGCAGAAGTGTTTGGAAAAGTAGATACGACAGAGACGTATCAACTCCCCCAAGCTTAAACATTTGCTTGTCCTCAAGCAACTTAGTTGACAAACTAAAGGTGATAAAGAATTTTTTTACAAACTCTGTTTGCTCTTGTTGTTGTAAATATGTAAAGCCAGCATTCAAGTTTTCAGCAAAGATTATGAACTAACCATATTCACGATAACTCGCAGGTCTCATGTTTACTCATATCAATGGCATAATCAACTAGCGAGGAATAATAATAAATCTCGGATGACAACACTTTCTCAAAACAATCATAATATGATATAACAAGATGGTATCTCGCTAGCCCTTTCTGAGACCGCAAAACATAAATGCAGAGCACCTTTAAAGATCAAGGACTGACTAGACATTGTAATTCATGGTAAAAGAGATCTAGTCAAGTCATACTCAATGTAAACTAACAGTAATGAATGCAAATGACATTGGTGCTCTCCAACTGGTGCTTTTTAATAAGAGGATGATGACTCAACATGAAAGTAAATAGATAGGCCCTTCGCAGAGGGAAGCAGGGATTTGTAGAGGTGCCAGAGCTCGGTTTTGAAATAGAGATGAATAATATTTTGAGCGGTATACTTTCATTGTCAACATAACAACCAAGAGATGGCGATATCTTCCATGCTACACACATTATAGGCGGTTCCCAAACAGAATGGTAAAGTTTATACTCCCCTCCACCAACAAGCATCAATCCATGGCTTGCTCGAAACAACGAGTGCCTCCAACTAACAAGAGTCCCAGGGGGAGTTTTGTTTGCAATTATTTTGATTTAGTTTGCATAAAGCATGGGACTGGGCATCTCGGTGACCAGCCATTTTCTCGTGAGTGAGGAGCGGAGTCCACTCCTCTTGAGAACAACCCGCCTAACATGGAAGATATGAACAACCCTAGTTGATACATGAGCTATTCGAGCATAGAATACAGGATAATTAATTGAAGGTTTAGAGTTTGGCACCTACAAATTTACTTGGAACGGCAGGTAGATACCGTATATAGGTAGGTATGGCGGACTCATATGGAATAACTTTGGGGTTTATGGAGTTGGATGCACAAGCAGTATTCCCGCTTAGTATAAGTGAAGGCTAGAAAAAGATTGGGAAGCGACCAGCTAGAGAGCGACAACAGTCATGAACATGCATTAAAATTAATCAACACCGAATGCAAGCATGAGTAGGATATAATGCATCATGAACATAAATATCGTAGAGGCTATGTTGATTTTGTTTCAACTACATGCATGAACATGTGCCAAGTCAAGCCACTCAAATCGTTCAAAAGAGGATACCACCCTATCATACCACATCACAACCATTTTAATAGCATGTTGGCATGCAAGGTAAACCATTATAAGCTCCTAGCTAATTAAGCATGGCACAAGAAACTATGATCTCTAGTTGTCATTGCAAACATGTTTATTCATAATAGGCTGAATCAGGAACGATGAACTAATCATATTTACAAAAATAAGAGAGGTTGAGTTCATACCAGCTTTTCTCATCTCAGTCAGTCCATCATATATCGTCATAATTGCCTTTCACTTGCACGACCGAACGATGTGGATAATAATAATAGTGCACGTGCATTGGACTAAGCTGGAATCTGCAAGCATTCAATAAACATGACAAGACAAGGCAATATGGGCTCTTTTGTCAGATCAACAATAATGCATATAAGAGCCCCTTCCACAATTTAATTATGGTCTTCTCCTATCGACCCCCAAAGAAAAGAAAATAAATAGAAATATTTACACGGGAAGGCTCCCAACAAGCAAAAGAAGAACATGAAATCTTTTTGGGTTTTCTTTTTAATTACTACTACAAGCATGGAAATTAAAACTACCTAAAAGTTACAACTAATTTTTTTGGTTTTTCTTAAGGTTTATCAAACACACAAGAAGAAAGCATGAAAAAGGAAATAAACTAGCATGGATGATACAATGAAAAAGTATGAGCACCGACATCTAGCAATGAGTGTGTGAACATGAATGCAATGTCTGTGAGAAATACGTACTCCCCCAAGCTTAGGCTTTTGGCCTAAGTTGGTCTAATGCCACGGATTGCTTGGCGGGTATCCAAAGTTGTAGTTGGGGTCGTACTGAGATGCAGCAGTCATTGCATCGTGGGTTGCAGCTTGGAGGCGAGCTATCTCAGCTCTCCTCTTATACTCTTCCGCCTCCTCTCTGGTTATAGAATATCTCCCTTTTACCTGAAAGTCAAAGAAAGTAGAAGTAGGGAGAGCGACATGATAGGTGCGTCGTCTGTCAAAGATTAGTCGGTACTGGAGGAACTGATCATTCCTCTCAACAAATTGATGACGAACCATAGCCTCATAATCCAAATAAGCAGGAGGCAACTCAATATAATCCTCACATATGGTTATGCCAAGAAAATTAGCTATGCGGGTTGCATAAATTCCACCAAAGAAATCTCCATTAAATCTATTAAGATGCAACCTACGTGCAACAATGGCTCCCAAATTATAAGATTTATCTCCTAACACAGCACTCCTAAGAACACTGAGGTCAGGGACAGACATGTGACATGCTTCATCTTTACCGTTAATGCATCTACCTATGAAGAGAGCAAAATAATGTATAGCAGGAAAGTGAATGCTCCCTATGGTAGCTTGTGCTACATCTCTAGATTCCCCCACAGTTATACTACTAAGAAAATCTCTAAATTCATATTTGCGTGGTTCACTAGCACTACCCCATTGTGGAAGTTTGCAAGCAGTGGTAAAATCCTCTAAGTCCATTGTGTAAGAATTTTCATAAAGATCAAACATGACAGTTGGAGAATTGCGTGAAGATGAAAATTCAAACCTCCTCACAAAGGAACTAGTGAGATAGTGGTACTGGCAGCACTTTTCCTCCTCGAAGCTCACAATATCAGCGTTACGCAAATATGCATTAAATTCTTCCTTGATTCCCGCTCGATCCATAAAGTCCTCTGAAGGCCATTCACAGGGCCGCACTGGAGCGTTCCTTGGTGGCTCATCATCAGCATCACACATTGCAAGCCTGGGTCCTTGCTTCCTTGAAGAACCACCTTGGTACATTTTCCTAAGCATATTTCTCCCTATGAAAAATTTCTGAAATTTTTAGTAACTTCAAATAAAAGTAAGCCAAGCTCAACAAAATTGATAGCAACTACTCCTACAAGTGCCTAGAGACTATATCATGCATTAGAACTACTTGGAACCATATAAATTTGACATGCAAGCTCAAGAACAGGGTCACCTAAGAAGCAAAAATATGCAATGAATAAAGCACTAGAACAAAAACTAATTGGACCAATGGAGGAGTCACATACCAAGGACCAATCCCCCCAAGCAGTTTTGTGAGAGGTGCTTTGAGCAAGAAGATCGAAAATCACAGCAAAATGAGCTAGAACTCGTGCTTGAGCTGGATAATGGTGTTTATGGGAGTAAGAAGGAGTGTATGGGTGCAGGAATAAGTGGAGGAGGTCCACCGTGGGCCCACGAGGCAGGGGGCGCGCCCAGGGGGGTAGGGCGCGCCCTCCACCCTCGTGGCCAGGTGGATGCCCCCCTGCTGTGTTCTCAGTGCCAAATATTCTCAAATATTCCAGAAAAAATCATATTTAAATTTCAGGGCATATGGAGAACTTTTATTTTCGGGGTATTTTTATATTGCACGAATAATTCAGATAACAGACAGAAAATACTATTTTTACTTTATTTAATATAAATAACAGAAAGTAAAAGGAGGGTACAGAGAGTTGTGCCTTCTAAATTCATCCATCTCATGCTCATCAAAAGGAATCCACTAACAAGGTTGATCAAGTCTTGTTAACAAACTCATTCCGAATAACATGGAACCGGAGAATTCTTGAATAACACTAGGTTACCTCAACGGGGATATGCACATCCCCAACAATAAGAATATCATATTTCTTCTTGACAGTAGGAAGAGGAAATTCAAAACCTCCAAAAATAATCGATGGAATTTTTCCAATAGAATTGATACTATGGACTTGAGGTTGTTTCCTCGGAAAGTGTACCGTATGCTCATTAGCATTAACATGAAAAGTGACATTGCCTTTGTTGCAATCAATAACATCCCATGTAGTATTCAAAAAGGGTCTTCCAAGAATACTAGACATACTATCGTCCTCGGGAATATCAAGAATAACAAAGTCCGTTAAAATAGTAACGTTTGCAACCACAATAGGCACATCCTCACAAATACCGACAGGTATAGTAGTTGATTTATTGGCCATTTGCAAAGATATTTCAGTAGGTGTCAACTTATTCAAATCAAGTCTACGATATAAAGAGAGAGGCATAACACTAACACCGGCTCCAAGATCACATAAAGTAGTTTTAACATAGTTTCTTTTAATGGAGCATGGTATAGTGGGTACTCCTGGATCTCCAAGTTTCTTTGGTATTCCACCCTTAAAAGTATAATTAGCAACCATGGTGGAAATTTCATCTTCCGGTCTAATCATTTCAGCAAAGCGCTCAAAATCCTCATCATCCTTTTTCTTGGATGGTTTGGGAGGGAAAGGCATGGGTTTCTGAACCCATGGTTCTCTCTCTTTACCATGTTTACTAGCAACAAAGTCTCTCTTATCATAATGTTGATTCTTTGATGTGGGTTATCAAGATCAACAGTAGGTTCAATTTCTATATCATTATCATTGCTAGGTTGAGCATCAACATGAACATTATCATTAACATTATCACTAGTTTCAGGTTCATTACCAGATTGTGTTTCAGCATCAGAAATAGAAATATTATTTGGATTCTCAGGTGTTCAGCAATAGGTTCACTAGAAGCATGCAAAGTCCTATCATTCTTCCTTTTTCTTCCTTTTAGGAGGACTAGGTGCATCTATATTATTTCTCTGAGAATCTTGCTCAATTCTCTTAGTGTGGCCTTCAGGATACAAATGTTCCTGAGTCATTTTACCAGTTCTAGTAGCCACTCTAACAGCATAATCATTATTCTTACTATTCAATTCATTGAGCAAATCATTTTGAGCTTTAAGTACTTGTTCTACTTCAGTGGTAACCATAGAAGCATGTTTACTAATAAGTTTAAGTTCACCTTTGACATTAGCCATATAATCACCCAAGTGTTCAAGCATATCAGCAGTGTGTTTTAATTCTCTACCAAAATAAGCATTGAAGTCTTCTTGCTTAACCATAAATTTATCAAACTCATCTAAGCATGGGCTAGCAAACTTAGTAAATGGGATTTCAGCTTTAGCATATCTATAGAGAGAATTTACCTTTACTACCTGTGTCGGGTTATCAAGACCATGTATTTCTTCAATAGGAGATGGATTAAAATTATGCATTTCTTCGACAAGCTATAAATTAAGACCATGTATTTCTTCAATAGGAGGTAAATTCTTAACATCTTCACCTTTAATACCCTTTTCTTTCATGGATTTCTTTGCCTCTTGCATATCTTCAGGACTGAGAACTAGAACACCTCTTTTCTTCGGAGTTGGTTTAGGAATAGGCTCATGAGTTGGCTCAGGAAGTGTCCAATTATTTTCATTTGTCAACATATTATTCAATAGAATTTCAGCTTCATCTAGTGTTCTTTCCCTGAAAACAGAACCAGCACAACTATCCAGGTAATCTCTGGAAACATCGGTTAGTCCATTATAAAAGATATCAAGTATTTCATTTTCTTAAGAGGATGATCAGGCAAAGCATTAAGTAATTGGAGAAGCCTCCCCCAAGCTTGTGGGAAACTCTCTTCTTCAATTTGCACAAAATTATATATATCCCTTAAGGCACCATGTTTAAGTAGAGATTAGAGCGGGTAAGAGAGAGGTTACACCGCTGCATAGAGGGGGGAAGAGTTGGTGATCATGGCGGTGAAGTTGTTGGTGAAGATTGCGGTGTTGATGATGGCCCCTGGTGGCACTCCGGTGCCACCGGAAGCGAGGGAGAGAGAGCCCCCCTCCTTCTTCTTCCTTGACCTCCTCCCTAGGTGGGAGAAGAGTTTCCCCTCTGGTCCATGGCCTCCATGGTGGTGGAGGGGCGAGAGCCCCTCCGAGATTGGATCTGTCTCTCTATCTCTCTTTGTTTCTGCGCTCTAGATTCTGGCCTTTCACCGTTTCTTATATTCCTGGAGATCCGTAACTCCGATTGAGCTGAAATTTTAACACGATCTCTATCCGGATATTATCTTTCTTGCGGAGAAAGAAGGGCATCAACTGCCTTACGGGGTGGCCACGAGGGTCAGGGGCGCGCCCCTGCCTCGTGGGCCCCTTGAGCATCGTATTGCGTGGATTTTTCTTCCCAAAAATCATATATATTCAAAAAAAAATCTCCGTCAGTTTTTATTCCGTTTGGACTCCGTTTGATATGGATATTCTGCGAAACAAAAAACATGCAACAAACAGGAACTGGCACTGGGCACTGGATCAATATGTTAGTCCCAAAAATATTATAAAAAGTTGCCAAAAGTATATGAAAATTGTAGAATATTGGCATGGAACAATCAAAAATTATAGATACGACGGAGATGTATCAGCATCCCCAAGCTTAATTCCTGCTCGTCCTCGAGTAGGTAAATGATAAAAAAAGATAATTTTTGATGTGGAATGCTACCTAGCATAATCTTGATCACATATCTAATCATGGCATGAATATTAAGATACGAGTGATTCAAAGCAATAGTCTATCATTTGACATAAAAACAATAATACTTCAAGCCTACTAATAAAGCAATCATGTCTTTTCAAAATAACATGGCCAAAGAAAGTTATCCCTACAAAATCATATAGTCTGGCTATGCTCCATCTTCACCACACAAAATATTCACATCATGCACAACCCCGATGACAAGCCAAGCAATTGTTTCATACTTTTGACGTTCTCAAACCTTTTCAACTTTCACACAATACATGAGCGTGAGCCATGGACATAGCACTATAGGTGGAATAGAATGGTGGTTGTGGGGAAGACAAAAAAGGAGAAGATAGTCTCACATAAACTAGGCGTATGAACGGGCTATGGAGATGCCCATCAATAGATATCAATGTGAGTGAGTAGGGATTGCCATGCAACGTATGCACTAAGAGCTATAAGTGTATGAAAGCTCAAACTAAAAATAAGTGGGTGTGCATCCAACTTTCTTGCTCATGAAGACCTCGGGCATTTGAGGAAGCCCATCATCAGAATATACAAGCCAAGTTCTATAATGAAAATTCCCACTAGTATATGAAAGTGATAACTCAAGAGACTCTCTTATATGAACAACATGGTGCTACTTTGAAGCACAAGTGTGGTAAAATGATAGCAACATTGCCCCCTCTCTCTTTTTCTCTCATTTTTTTGTGTTATTGGTGGGCTTCTTTGACCTCTTTTTTTTATTTGGGCTTCTTTGGCCTCTTTTACTTATTTTTAAAGTCCAGAGTCTTATCCTGACTTGTGGGGGAATCATAGTCTCCATCATGCTTTCCTCACTGGGGCAATGCTCTAATAATGATGATCATCACACTTTTATTTACTTACAACTCAATATTACAACTCGATATCTAGAACAAAGATATGACTCTATATTAATGCCTCCGGCGGTGTACTGGGATGTGCAATGATCTAGCGTAGCAATGACATCAAAAAATGGACAAGCCATGAAAACATCATGCTAGCTATCTTACGATCATGCAAAGCAATATGACAATGAATGCTCAAGTCATGTATATGATGATGATGGAGGTTGCATGGCAATATATCTCGGAATGGCTATGGAGATGCCATGATAGGTAGGTATGGTGGCTGTTTTGAGGAAGGTATATGGTGGGTTTATGGTACCGGTGAAAGTTGCGTGGTACTAGAGAGGCTAGCAATGGTGGAAGGGTGAGAGTGCGTATAATCCATGGACTCAACATTAGTCATAAAGAACTCAAATACTTATTGCAAAAGTCTATTAGCTATCGAAACAAAGTACTATGCGCATGCTCCTAGGGAAATAGATTGGTAGGAAAAGACCATCGCTCGTCCCCGACCGCCACTCATAAGGAAGACAATCAATAAATAAATCATGCTCCGACTTTGTTACATAACGGTTCACCATATGTGCATGCTACGTGTCGGATTTCGGGTTCCGGCAGACCCTTGAGGTTCGAACACTGGGGTGCACGCGGAGATCTCTCCCCTACCGATCTACGTCCGATCCTCTCATGCGAACTAAGATGAAAATGATGAACAACAAAAGAGACACGTGCTTTATACTGGTTCGGGCCACCGTTGTGGTGTAATACCCTACTCCAGTGTGTGGTGTGGTGGATTGCCTCTGGGGCTGATGATGGACAGTACAAGGGAAGAACAGCCTCGCGAGGGGTGTTCTTGAGCTGGTGCGGTATGTTCTACTTAGTCTCTACTGGGTTTTTCCCTCTCTCTCTCCCTCTCTTCCTCTCTTTCTTTTCCTCTTTCTCTCTCTCTTTCTCCTTGTGGAGGCTAGCTCTATTTATAGAGGCCCTGGGCCTCACCCCGAATAATTGAGCGGGAAGGGCGCCAACAATTGGCCATTTTGAAGGGGAACATCTAGTACAAGTTATCCTGACCAAAGGTGGTCTTTGGCTGCCAAAAGCACTGGTGATGACGCCGTCTTGGGCTCCATGGTGACCTCCGTCCGGCCGTCCGGCTGGTCTTGGTCTCGTTGCACCGGAATGGTAACCTTTGCCTGATACCTTGGCCTGTGCTTGCCCCCTTTGCACCAAAGGGGAAACAAGGACCCTGCGCAGGCCGGTGCCCGCCTGGCCCTGATCGTCATGGCTTGCGTCATGGGATCCTCGCGAGGTACCCTTGCATTGATCTCTCCGCCTCCTCGCGGGCCTGCCTGATGAGGCCGCTCTTGAGGAAGCTTCCTGTCGTCCGCCCCGCGAGACTTGGCCCTTCGCGAGGGTCTTGAGCTTGGGCTGATGAAGATGGGCCGCGCTGGGCCCCCACTTGAGCCATGCCGCAGGCCGCAGGCAGGCAAGTCTTGGGACCCCCGTTCCCAGAACACCGACAGTAGCCCCCGGGCCCAAGGCATGCGCAGGCTTGGCTTAGCAGAGAAGCAAAGGGGCAAGCACGAAACGCCACGGGCCCTAACAGCCTGCGGTCTTGGGCGCCGCGTGGAGGTTGATTGGACGTGGGCGTCTGCACTTCCCACGACTCCTCGGCAACCGCACGACTTGACAAGTCCCTGCATGTAGAGATATGGGTCATGATTACCTGAGGTCATGGTGCTCGGCGGTTGGCCTTCCCCGGCTATAAGTACGGGGCTACGTGAGCTCCGCCAGTTCACCCCTTTCCATTACTCCTCCTCTTCTTCTTCCTCATCCTTGCTTCCTCTTGCACCAATGGCACCGATCTGCCAGTTTTCAGCGAGGAGAAGGGAAAGGCCCCCAGAGAGGGTCCTGACCCCCTCCCACCGAAGAAGCGGCCAGTCCTCTGTAACCGGGGCGAGGGCGCCTAGCAGGAGGTGTCGAGGCCGTGGTACGAGCGGCCGCCACCTGGGTTTCCGTTGCCCTTGTACACCCACGTCGTAGGCCCCAGGGGGGAGGGCGCCGAGCAACACCGACAGCGTCGCCGTCGATGCCAGCGAGTCACAGTGGTGCGCGTCGTCCCCCCTGGAGTCCACGCGGAGCGCTCCTCTCGCGAGCTTGTGCTCCATGCTGCCATGCCTCCAATTTCGTGGATCTGCCTTCCTCCCTCCGTCACCTTCGAGATGCCGCCGAGCGGGGCCCTGGAGCTCTGGCTGCAGCACGCCGACTATGGCACCCCTGCAACCGGAGCGGAGGTCGCGGTCGTCGCTCCGGGCAAGGTCTTCATGACCCGGGGCTGGGGTGAGATTGCCCGGGTCTGTCGCGCAGATGGCGCCTTGGTGATCCATCTTGAATACGACGGCGCCTCCTTGATGTTCTTCAAGGTCTTTGATGCAGAAGGACGCCGGCTGGAATGCTTCCCTAAGGGAAGTGGCAGGGGTGACGAACTGGCGAGGACTAGCCCCGCCCATTGGTCCTCCTGCAGCTCCTCAGGCAGCAGCGAAGGGACTGAGGGCTTCAGCGGCTCCCCAGAACTCATCGCGACCGCGGAGACGAGCGACGACAGCTACGAGCCTCCAAGCTCGCGCCGTGCTCAGAGTGGGGCAGCTGATCGGGCCGCCGATGCCACTGATCTGGATGGGATTGGCGCCATCACTGGGCAGCCCACTGTTGATGATGGTGTCGCTTGGGGAGGTGCTAGCAAGTAGCGCCCCTTAGGGTTAGCACCTTTTGTTACCTGCGAGGAATTAAAGCAACACCCCGCGGGGGTATGTAAGGCGTCTGCCGGGCCTTTTGTAAATACTATATCCTTAATATGAATTGGCGTGAGGTGTCCGTTCTGTTCTGGCTAAGCTCCTCCTTTCTATCCTCACGAGGACTTGGCGCTCTACGCTGACAGGTCCCAGTCCCCAGGCAAGCTTCAGCCGTCGCTGGTATGCCAGGTCGCGATGTCGTGGTCAAGGCGAGGAGGTGAGCGGCCCGAGGTCTGGTAAGAGCCCCCGAGTCGCGATGCTCGAGAGGTCCCCTTTAGCACTCAAGCAATCCTTGCTGGGCGAGAAAGGAAGGTAGCGTCGCCGTGACAGAGTTGCACTGGGCGGGGATTTAGCGCTGTGTTGGTCTAGCTCTTGCGCGGGCGCGACTTATCTTGTGCGTCTGACGTAGTTCCTCGGAGAGGCGCCCGACCCGAGAGGCGGTGGCCGAGGTACTGCTGGGTTAGGACCTCGCGAGCTTCTTCCCACTCCCCCGCACTTTCCTTAACGCTCTACGTCCTCAGGTCCCGGCCCTTGAGCGAGCTCAGCCGCCACTGGTATGACAGGTCGCCATGTCGTGGGTCAAGGCCAGGGGGTGAGGGCTGGAGAGCCAGTAGGAGCCCATGAGTCGCGATGCTCAGGTACCCCCCCTTTAACGTGCAAGCGGTCCGTCCCGAAGAGGGGTAGAGAGAGCTCACGATGCCCCCAACGTTTCTCCTGGAGTAGGTCCTGCACACCAATCATGAGGAGAAACAAGGCCTGTCGTTACGGTCGCCGGCCAACCTATGGTCACTCCGAGGGAGCGGTCAGGGCACTGAGGGCCTGGTGAGGTGGCGCCGTGCGGGGCTGCCGCGGCCAGAGCTCGACCACTCAGGTTTATCAACACTGCAAGGACGGACCCGTGCACACGCGCCGTGACAGAGCGAGCGGCTCTTCAGATAGGCGTCGATTGAGCAGGTGATTAGGTCAGGTATGTTAAGAACATAGGAGGAAATCCAATTTCAAGCAAGCGCAGGTAAAAGCAACCGCCGCTGGATCGGGCCTGAGCGGCGTGGGGATGATGCAGCCCGAGGGGCGCCCCCAACAAGGTAAGTAAAGAGCATAAACAAAATGGATACATGCCGCGGGGACGGACCCACGCGGCCTAGGAATGGTGCAGCCCTGTGGGCGCTCCCAACTGAAAGTAGAACTCTGAAAGATGTCACCTGGTGCTGTTGAAGATGAAGTGATGCTGAGGAAGTGGGCGATGCACGGTGAAGACGTCGGCCCTCATGAGCCCCCATGCCCAGGGGCCTCGGGAGGCTCCGGTGGCACGTGCAGGTCTTCGGGGACCATCGCCACCTCCGCCAGGACCGCGCGATGCCTGACCTCCTGAGCCTCCAGAATGCTCCTCAATAGGCGCTGATGTGCGGCGACCGCTCTCGACAGGCCGAAGGGCATGCGAACGTAGCTGTGAGGTGGTCCCTTGCAGCGCCCTACGGCCGAAGGCCATAGGCGCTCCTGGGACGCAGCTCGGTTGAGCCCTGGTACGTCGACGCAGACGCGCAGTCCTCCATCCTCGCCTAGATGTGGGGCCACGGCAGGTAAGCAGCGGCTGCCGTGCATGACTCTAGACCCTTGTAGCTCATGGGTGTTCCTTGCGATGAACTCCTGAGGGTTTGGTCTCCTTTGACTTGTACCTTCCTGAGGGAAGCATGCTTGAAAGCACCCCTCCAAGTGGTGCCCAAGCACCTCCCCCGTGACATTGGCAAGGTCGGCGGCTCTCCAAGAGGGAGCCCCCGAGCCCTGCCTGAGGAGGGCGCCGGGCACGCCTTCCTATGCGTGAGAGGGTGGCGCTCCCTGATCGGGCGCGAATCCTGATGCAATACCTCTGGAGGTGCCTGCCTCCTTGTGGCTCGGGCCAGGTGAGGTCTTCTTCTTCTTGAGGGTCGCCTCGGGAGGCCTCCCGCTCTTGTGATCTGGGTCTTCGATTGCTGCGGCTTGGAATACACGCTCAAGCGAGCACACTGCGTCCCTTTCTTCACAGGGTACGGTGATGACTCCACCGCTTCCTGGCATCTTGAGGACATTGTAACCATGGTGAGTCACTGCCATAAACTTGGCTAGGGCTGGGTACCCGAGGATGGCGTTGTACGGCAGGAGGATGTGAGCGACGTCGAAGTTGATGAGCTCGGTGCGGTAGTTGTTGCGTTGCCCGAAGGTGACCGGAAGGCGAACCTGCCCAATTGGAACAGTGAAACCATCGATGACTCCTGAGAAAGGCTTGGTCGGCTGAAGCTGGTCGTACAGCACTTGGAGATTGTCGAACGTCTCGACGGACAGGACGTTGAGTCCTGCCCCGCCATCGATGAGGGTCCTGGTGACCTGCACGTTGCTGATGACTGGGGAGCAAAGCATCAGGAGGATTCCGGCCGTTGTCGCACACTTGAGCTGGTCTACGGAACTGAATGTGATCGCGCACGTAGACCACCTGAGAAGGCGCGTGGCCTCAAGCTTGGGAAGGACTGCATTCACCTCGCAAGCAAACTGCTTGAAGATGCGCTGTGAGGCTGGGGCCTAGGCGCCACCCAAGATGCAAGCAATTTCACACGGCTCTTGGAAGCCCCCAGCCCCATCATCTTGGTGTTGGTCTTCGTTCCTCCTTGGTGGTGGCGGCAGAGGAGGGAGGCCTGCGTTGCCGTGCGGGTGGCCCTCATGAGGCTGGTCCCTCCAGCCTTCCTCGTGAGGCTGGTCCTGCCAGCGGTCCTCGCGAGGGCGGTCACGCCATCCCTGGAGAAGGCCACGGTATTCCCATCGTCCGCCACCTCTTCCTCCTCCTCGACCATAACCCCTATCATTGCGCTCTGGGCGTCGGCCAATTCGCCCATCTCGCACGGCTCTGAGCTCTTGACATTCGTTGGTGTTGTGGTGTGGAGGTCGTGGTACACGCAGTACCGTCCGCCCTTGGATGACTCAGGCTGATCCCTGCCTCGCTTGGTGTCCGGTTCCGCTGCTAGCACGGCAGCCCCCTTGCGCTTCACGTCTTTGGCCTTGAGCTTCTTTTCTTCCGGGTTGGCTGCTGGGAGCTCGAGGAGGGAGAGACGCCCTTCCTCATCTCTGGTGCACTTGGTCGCCAAGTTGAATAGCTCTAGGGATGTGCACAGGTCTTCATGGATTGCTAGCTCTTCCTTCATCTTGACGTCACGCACGCCGTCGGAGAAGGCTGAGATGATAGCTTCTTCAGTTATCTTGGGGATCTTGAGGCGAGCATAGTTGAAGTGCCGGATGTATTTCTGTAGGGTTTCTCCTGGCTGTTGCTTGACGCGGCGCAGGTCGCTCACGGTCGAGGGCCGGTCACGAGTGCCCTGGAAGTTGGCGATGAAGCGGGTGCGCATCTCGCTCTAGGAGGAGATCGTGCCGGGAGCCAGGTTCAGGAGCCAGGTGCGGGCGCCGTCCTTGAGCGCCATGGGGAACCAATTCGCCATGACCTTTTCGTCTCTGTTGGCGGCTACGATGCCTAGCTCGTAGAGCTGCAGGAACTCCGTGGGCTCGGTTGTGCCATCGTAGTGGGGAGGGAGGTCAGGCTTGAACTTGCCTGGCCATGTGACGCCGCACTGCTCGGGGGTGAAGGCGAGGCAACCCGCCGTGGCCACCGACGCCCTTTGCTGGTGCCGGACTTGTTCTTGCGGGTCACCATGCACCGCCACTGGGAGCAGCGCGGGGTCTTGTCGTGGAGGTGCTGGGGCGCGATCTTGGCGCGCCGGCGCTGGGAGCGCGCGAGCACCTTCCCGGGGACGTGGGATCTCTTGGCAGCTCCCTTCTTGCTGCGCAGGCGCCGGACATGGAGGGTCCTGCCCTGGGGCTGCGCGCCTTGGAGCCAAGGCACCTTCTTGGGGAGGAGGCGGCGGAGGCACCTCCTGATCCTCGCCCCCTGCATGGGACGGAGGGCGAGGCAGCGAGAGGGACCACAAGGGGGAGCCCCCTGCGGCACATACGAGCTCGGTGATGCGGGCGAGCCAGTCCTCGTAGAGGTTGTCGACGGGGTGATAGTGCAGGAGCTCCTGCGCCAAGAGCAGCGCGGTGTGCGCATCCATGGGTGCGCGACGGGCGTGGGACGACGAGCCAGCTGGAGTCAGCGACGGGGTGGCGGTGCGGCCCTCCCGCCGCACCGAAGGATGCTGGGACGAGGCCTGCTGCTCGTTCCCCGCCGGGACAGTGGCGCCGTTGGCGGCGGGCGACGGGGAACGACGAGGGGGGCCACCGACGGGCGCCGTTTGGGCGACGCGAGTGGCGCGAGCCCGACGAGCGTCAGCCATGGACACGACGGAAGATCACATGCGAACAGCGGAAGAAAGATTCCGGCGCACCCCTACCTGGCGCGCCAAATGTTGGATTTCGGGTTCCGGCAGACCCTTGAGTTTCGAACACTGGGGTGCGCGCGGAGATCTCTCCCCTACCGATCTACGTCCGATCCTCTCGTGCGAACTAAGATGAAAATGATGAACAACACAAGAGACACGAGGTTTATACTGGTTCGGGCAACCATTGTGGTGTAATACCCTACTCCAGTGTGTGGTGTGGTGGATTGCCTCTGGGGCTGATGATGGATAGTACAAGGGAAGAACAGCCTCACTAGGGGTGTTCTTGAGCTGGTGCGGTGTGTTCTACTTAGTCTCTACTGGGGTTTTCCCTCTCTCTCTCTCTCCCTCTCTTCCTCTCTTTCATTTCCTCTTTCTCTCTCTCTTTCTCCTTGTGGAGGCTAGCTCTATTTATAGAGGCCCTGGGCCTCTCCCGAATAATTGAGCAGGAAGGGCACCAACAATTGGCCATTTTGAAGGGGAACATCTAGTACAAGTTATCCTGACCAGAGGTGGTCTTCGGCTACCAAAAGCACTGGTGATGACGCCATCTTGGGCTCCACGGTGACCTCCGTCCGGCCGTCCGGCTGGTCTTGGTCTCGTTGCACCGGAATGGTAACCTTTGCCTGATACCTTGGCCTGTGCTTTCCCCCTTTGCACCAAAGGGGAAACAAGGACCCTGCGCAGGCCGGCGCCCGCCTGGCCCTGATCGTCATGGCTTGCGTCATGGGATCCTCACGAGGTACCCTTGCATTGATCTCTCCGCCTCCTCGCGAGCCTGCCTGATGAGACCGGTCTTGAGGAAGCTTCCTGTCATCCGCCCCACGAGGCTTGGCCCTCGCGAGGGTCTTGAGCTTGGGCTGATGAAGATGGACCGCGCTGGGCCCCCACCTAAGCCACGCCGCAGGCCGCAGGCAGGCAAGTCTGGGGACCCCCGTTCCCAGAACGCCGACACTATGGGAATGTCAAACTTCAACACAAGTATTTCTACCAATCCACAACCACCCACTATCATGACTCTAATATCACCATCTTTATATCGCAAAACTATTGCAAGGAATCAAACATATCATATTCAGTGATCTACAAGTTTTATGTAGGATTTTATGACTAACCATGTGAATGACCAGTTCCTGTCATCTCTCTAAATAGATATAAGTGAAACAAGAGAGTTTAATTCTTTCTACAAAAGATATGCCCACACTCTAACAAATATAAGTGAAGCAAAAGAGCATTCTACAAATGGCGGTTTTCTATGTAAAGAGAAACAGGCTATCCAAACTTCAAATGATATAAGTGAAGCACATGAAGCATTCTATAAAGCCATACTCAAAAGATATAAGTGAAGTGCATAGAGCATTCTATAAATCTACCAAGGACTATCTCATACCAGCATGGAGAATAAAATAAAAGTGAAAACTAAATGCAAAATACGCTCCAAGATTGCACATATCACATGAACGAAACGAATCCGAAAACATACCGATACTTGTTGAAGAAAGAGGGGATGCCTTCCGGGGCATCCCCAAGATTAGACGCTTGAGTCTCCTTGAATATTTACTTGGGGTGCCTCGGGCATCCCCAAGCTTGATCTCTTGCCTCTCTTCCTTCTTCTCACATCGAGACCTTCTCGATCATCGAACACTTCATCCACACAAGACTTCAATAGAAAACTCGGTAAGATCCGTTAGTATAATAAAGCAAATCACTACTCTAAGTACTGTTGCAAACCAATTCATATTTTGTTTTTTCATTGTGTATACTATAATATAACTTTTTCATGGCTTAATCCACTAATATAAATTGGTAGTTTCATCAAAACAAGCAAACTATGCATCAAAAACAGAATCTGTCTATAACAGAACAGTCTGTAATAATCTGAACATTCACCATACTTATGATACTTGAAACATTCTACCAAAATTAGGAAAAATAAAAAGTTTGTATAGAAAGACAGTGCAAAAAGAATCATAACCATTTGACATTCTAGCTAAAAATGTAAAATCGCGCACTACAGCCAAAGTTTCTGTCCTGCACCATACAAACCATCAAGCAAATGTAAACATCCTAAAGGCAAACCTTGGCACATTATTTTTATAATACAATGGAATTGTACAAGGGGATAATTATTTTTGTTAAAAAGTTTCTATAATCAAGATTCACAAAGTTTCAGTGAGCATGAACAAAGTTCAAGGAGCTCTCCCACTTCAACAATGCTTGTCTTTCTCACTTTCTGTCGGCGTTCTGGGAACGGGGGTCCCCAGACTTGCCTGCCTGCGGCCTGCGGTGTGGCTCAAGTGGGGGCCCAGCACGGCCCATCTTCATCAGCTCAAGCTCAAGACCCTCGCCAGGCGGGCACCGGCCTGCGCAGTGTCCTTGTTTCCCCTTTGGTGCAAAGGGGGCAAGCATAGGCCAAGGCATCCGGCAAAGGTTACCATTCCGCTACAACGAGACCAAGACCAGCAGAGCGGCAGGACGGAGGTCACCGTGGAGCCCAAGACGGCGTCACCACCAGTGCTTTTGGCAGCCGAAGACCACCTTTGGTCAGGATAACTTGTACTAGATGTTCCCCTTCAAAATAGCCAATTGTTGGCGCCCTTCCCGCTCATTATTTGGGGAGAGGCCCAGGGCCTCTATAAATAGAGCTAGCCACTGCAGAGTGGAGGGAGAAAAAAAAGGGAGAGACATCGAGGGGGGATCAACACACCTAGACATCTAGAGATCTGGTAGAGCCCTAACAGAGAGAGAGAGGCGACTGAACTCATCCAAGCAGTTCATAGCACCAGCTCAAGAACACCTCTCGCGAGGCTGTTATTCCCTTGTACTGTTCATCATCAGCCCCTGAGGCAATCCACCACACCACACACTGGAGTAGGGTATTACACCACAACGGTGGCCCGAACCAATATAAACCTCGTGTCCCTTGTGTTTTTCGTTGTTTTCAGCTTAGATCATGCGAGGAGATTGGACGTAGATCGGTAGGGGAGAGATCTCCGCGCGCACCCCAGTATTCGAACCTCAAGGTTCTGCCGGAACCCGAAATCCGACATTTGGCACGCTAGGTAGGGGTGCGCCGGAATCTTTCTTCCGCTGTTCGCGCGTGATCTTTCGTCTTGTCCATGGCCGACGCTCATCGGGCTCGCGCCGAGCGCCAGGCTGCTCTCGCCACCCGCGTCGCCCAGACGGTGCCCGTCAGCGGACGCCCTCGTCGTTCCCCGTCGCCTGCCACCAACGCCGCCACCGGCCCGGCAGGGAACGAGCAGCAGGCCTCGTCCCAGCATCCTTCGGTGCGGCGGGAGGGTCGCACCGCCACACTGTCGCTAACTCCAGCTGCTTCATCGTCCCACGCCCATCGCGCCCCCACGGACGCGCACGTCGCGCTGCTCCTGGCAAGAGAGCTCCTGCACTACCGCCCCGTCGACGACTTCTATGAGGACTGGCTCGCCCGCATCACCGAGCTCATTAGCGCCGCAGGGGTTTCCCCTTGCCGTCCCTCTCGCTGCCTTGCTCACCATTCCACGCAGGAGGCGAGGATCAGGAGGTGCCTCCACCACCTCCTCCCCAAGAAGGCGCCCTGGCTCCAAGGCGCGCAGCCCCAGGGCGAGACCCTCCATGTCCGGCGCCCGCGCAGCAAGAAAGCAGCTGCCAAGAGATCCCTCGTCCCCAAGAAAGTGCTCGCGCGCTCCCAGCGCCGGCGCGCCAAGATCACGTCCCTGCACCTCCATGCCAAGACCCCGCGCTGCTCCAAGCGGCGGCGCGCGGTAATCCGCAGGAACAAGCCCAGCACCAGCAAAAGGCACCGGTGGCCACAGCAGGCTGCCGTGCCCTCACCCCCGAGCTACGCGGCGTCGCATGGCCAGGCAAGTTCAAGCCTGACCTGCCCCCTCGCTACGATGGCACGGCGGACCCCGTGGAGTTCCTACAGCTCTACGAGCTATGCATCGAAGCCGCCAACAAAGACGAAAGGGTCATGGCGAACTGGTTTCCCATGGCGCTCAAGGACGGGGCCCACACCTGCCTCCTGAACCTGGCTCCTGGCACAATCTCCTCCTGGGACGAGATGCGCACTCGCTTCATCGCCAACTTCCAGGGCACTTGCGACCGGCCCCCGGCCGTGAGCGATCTGCGCCGCTTCAAGCAGCAGCAAGGGGAAACCCTGCAGAAATACATCCAGCGCTTCAACAACGCTCACCTCAAGATCCCCAAGGTGACTGAAGAAGCCATCATCTCGGCCTTCTCCGATGGCGTACGCGACATCAAGATGAAGGAGGGGCTAGCAATCCATGAAGACCTGTGCACATCCCTGGAGCTGTTCAACTTGGCAACCAAGTGCGCCAGGGCTGAGGAAGGGCGCCTTTCCCTCCTCAAACTCCCGGCTGCCGACCCAGAAGAGAAGAATCCCAAGGCCAAGGACGTGAAGCGCAAGGGGGCTGTCGAGCTTGCAGCAGAACTAGACACGAAGAGAGGCAGGGATCAGCCTGAGTCATCCAAGGGTAGCTGGTACTGCGTGTACCACGACCTCCACACCCACAACACCAACGAATGTCAAGAGTTTAGGGCCGTGAGAGATGGACGTGTCGGCCGACGCCCCGAGCACAATGAGAGGGGCTATGGCCGAGGAGGAGGAAGAGGTGGCGGGCGATGGGAAGACCGTGGCCCTTGCCAAGGGTGGCGTGACCAACCTCGCGAGGATCACTGGCAGGACCAGCCTCGCGAGGGAGGCTGGAGACATCAGCCTCGTGAGGATCGCCCGCACGGCAACGTAGGCCTTCCTCCTCTGCCGCCACCGCCAAGGAGGAACGAAGACAAACATCAAGACGAGGGAGCTGGGGGCTTCCAGGAGCCGCGCGCGATCGCTTGCATCTTGGGTGGAGCGCAGGCCCCAGCCTCACAGCGCATCTTCAAGCAGTTTTCTCGCGAGGTGAATGCAGTCCTCCCCAAGCTTGAGGCCACACGCCCTCTCAGGTGGTCTGCATGCGCTATCACGTTCAGCTCAGCGGATCAGCTCAAGTGCGCGACAACGGCCGGAGTCCTCCCGATGCTTTGTTCCCCAGTCATCAGCAATGTGCAGGTTACCAGGACCCTCATTGACGGCGGAGCAGGACTCAACGTCTTGTCCATCGAGATGTTCGACAACCTCCAAGTGCCATATGATCAACTTCAGCCGACCAAGCCCTTCTCAGGAGTCACCGATGGTTCCACTGTTCCAATAGGGCAGGTTCGCCTTCCAGTCACCTTCGGCCAGCGCAACAACTACCGCACCGAGCTCATCGACTTCGACGTCGCCCACATCCGTCTGCCATACAACGCCATCCTCGGGTACCCAGCCCTGGCCAAGTTCATGGCAGTGACTCACCATGGGTACAACGTCCTCAAAATGCCAGGAAGCGGTGGAGTCATCACCGTACCCTGTGAAGAAAGGGACGCAGTGTGTTCACTTGAGCGCGCGTTCCAAGCCGCAGCAATCGAAGACCCGGACCACAGGAACGGAAGGCTTCCCGAGGCGACCCTTAAGAAGAAGAAGGTTTCTCCTGGCCATAAGGAGGCAGGAGCCTCCAGAGGTGTTGTGTCAGGATCTGCGCCCAATCAGGGAGCGCCACCCTCCCTTGCATAGGAAGGCGCGCCCGGTGCCCTCCTTAGGCAGGGCTCGGGGGCTCTTTCTTGGAGAGCCACCGACTTTGCCAAGGTCGCGAGGGAGGCGCTTGGGCGCCACTTGGAGGGGTGCTTCCAGGCACGTTTCCCTCAGGAAGGTACAAGGCAAGGAAGACCAAACCCTTGGGAGTTCATCGCAAGAAACACCCAGGAGCTACAGGAGTCGAGAGTTATGCGCGGCAGCTGCCGTTTGCCCACCGTGGCCCCACATCCTGGCGAGGATGGTGGGCTGCGCATTTGCATCGACGTGCCAGGGCTCAACCGAGCCATGTCTCAGGAGCGCCTCTGGCCTTCGCGCGTGGGGCGTTGCGAGGGTCCACCTCACAGCTACGTTCGCATGCCTTTCGGCCTGCCGAACATGGTCGCCGCTCATCAGCACCTGCTGAGGAGCATTCTAAAAGCCCAGGAGGTCAGGCATTGTGCGGTCCTGGAGGAGATGGAGATGGCCCTCGGAAACCCACCTGTGCCCCCGGAGCCTCCCGAGGCTCCTGGGCCTGGGGGCTCGTGAGGATCGACGTCTTCATCGCGCAACGCCCGCTTCTTCAGCATCACTTCATTTTCAACGGCACCAGGTGACATCTTTCTAAGTTACATTTTTAGCTGGGAGCGCCCACAGGGCTGCATCATTCCCAGGTCGCGTGGGTCCGTCCCTGCGGCATGTATCCGTTTTGCTTATGCTCTTTACTTACCCTGTTGGGGGCACCCCTCGGGCTGCATCATCCCCGAGCTGCTCGGGCCTGGCCCAGCGGCGTTTGCTTTTCTCGCGTCTATTTAAATGAATTTTCTCTTTCGCGCTTAATTGTCACCTGCTGCTTATCGCGGACTTCTCCGCTTTCATGCAAAGCGCTTGCACGTTAAAAGGGGGGTACCTGAGCATCGCGACTCATGGGCTCCTATTGGCTCTCCAGCCCTCACCCCCTGGCCTTGACCCACGGCATCGCGACCTGTCATACCAGCGGCGGCTGAGCTAGCTCTTGGGTCGGGACCTGAGGATGTAGAGCATTTGCATTCTAACCACCCTGCAGAAACACACCATTGATAAAGGCCCAAAGCCAGGCGCAACCCGCCTCGAGGCAGGGCCTCGTGAGTCCCGCGCTGGCTCACGAGTGCCCAGATACACCACTCCTAGCCCTACCGTGCCGGCCACGTGTCAGGGCGGGGCTGTACACGCCTCGAGGGCTCCTCCCGAAGGGGAGCCCCCTCCCACGTACCAGTGGAAGCACCATGCTCCGCGCTGGCTGACGACACTGCCGACGAGCGACTATGCCCGTACACATACGGAAGCGCTATGCTCCGCGCTGGTGATAAACAACTGAGGGCGGCCTACGGCCGTACCAACCTCAGGGAGCCCAGAGCTCAGTGTCCGGCACCATCGCAATGCCTCCCCTTGGGAGCGCCGCGCGAGGGGGCTGGACACAGGGGCTACGCCCGGGCCTTGCCTGAGCGCACACCACCCAGCCAGGTCCCTCGGACCTGGTCGTCACGCGCCCCTCCCTGAGCGGAGCCAAGGTATGGAAACCCATTTGAACGTCAAGGGGGACTCCTGAGCATCGCAACTAAGGAGCCTAACTTGCCCCGTAGCCCCTCACTCCTTAGTCCCGTCCTGGTTTCCGGTCGGGGCTAACATTGGGTGAGGTATGCGCGGGGCCGGGCCCTACCAACGCAGAACGACTAATCCGCTCCTCGTTCCCCCCTTTCCTACTTGTTGCTTGCGCGTCAAGGGGGACTCCTGAGCATCGCGACTCAGGAACCTAACTTGCCACATAGCCCCTCGCTCCTTAGTCCCATCCTGGTTTCCGGTCGGGGCTAACGCTGGGTGAGGTATGCGCAGGGCCGGGCCCTGCGGACGTAGAGCGCGAGCAAGTAGGGGAGAAAAATGCAAATTCTAGGAAATTCAAAGCAAATATTACAAGCCATAGATCGTTTCACGACGCCAAAAACAAGTTTAAACGCCTCCGCGAGGCATGGTGCATGTTGCAGGAATAAAAATAGGACAGAAGCCACGAAGGGATCACTATCCAGTGGCGCCGCCGCCTGTGGTGGAGTCACGCTGGATGACTCTGCCTCCCGGGGCCGCGGAGCTGGCGGCACCGCGCCCGGGCAAGATGCTGAAGGCGCGGAACCTCCCCAGCAAAGCTTCGGCTCGGCCTTTCACGGCCTCAGTGGCAGCGGCGGCAAGGTCGCCGCTCATGGGTTCCAGCAGGCTGTCGAAGTCGACGTCGGGGTCGCGCAGGTAGACATGGCTGAGGAAATGTGTCAGCGTCACAGAAGACAGGGCACGCACCTCGGCCTCGGCCATGGGGCCAAGGCTATCTATGACATCTTCAAGCGCATGAACCAGGAAGGGGAGCAGCTTGGCAGGGCCGTCCTCCGCACTGGCTAACGGCTCCTCCAAGCCGCTCTCGTAAAGCGTCTTCAGCGCACGAGCCTTCTCCTCCATCTTCGCGAAGGCCACTCGATCCTCCGCCAGGACCTTCGCCTTGGCGTCTAGCTCGGTCCTCTCCGCCTTCAGCGACCGCTCTAGCGTCTCCAATTTGCCGTGGCGGTCATCAAGCTTGGCATCTCGGTCCTTGACGGCAGCCTCCCGAGCCTTCATCTCCTTCTCTTTCTCCTGGCAGCCATGGAACTCCTCGGCGAGCTCGTCGCGCAGGACTTGCAGCTCAGTCTCCAGCGCCTCGCAGCTAGCCTTGGCAGCCGCAGCGTCGCCCAGGGCAGCGTCGCGAGAGGCCTTGGCTTGGTAGGCAGCCTGCTTCTCCTCATCAGAGGCCGCCACAGCCTGGCTCAGCGCTGTTAGGATGGAGGCAGCGGAACGGGCCCATCCAGAAGCTAGCTCCAGGCGCCTGGCCGCTAGGCGAGGGTCCGCGCTCAGAAGATCCTCTCGCAGTTGGCTCAGTTTGTAGGTGACCTGGTCCAGGATAGCGGCAGAGGGAACAGAAGAAGCGGGAACCAGCGGAGCGGGCGAAGAGGACGACAGCGTGATCACGGCTTGGCAGGAAGGAGCCCCCTGGGCCTTGGCTGCCCCGGCTGCAGCATCGAGCACAGTCGACTCCAGGGTCAGCGGGGCCATGGGGGCTGACTCCTCGCTGAGGCATCCCAGTCGGCCTCGCGAGGACGATCGGATCGAGGAGGCGCGAGCCTCTCCGTCTTTCCCCTCAGCGGACGAAGGCGCCGTCCCGGCAGATGGACTCGCCCCAAGCAAGGCCGCATAAGCCCCTCTCAACCTCTTCGCCGCAGGTGCCGGCCTGACAAAAGAATATGGACGTCAAGCCTCGGCGGCAGAAACCAAGCAAAGCACGAATCGAGCACTTACTAGTCGTCGCTCGCGAACTCAAGCAACCTCCAGCCAAGCTTGAAGCCCGAGAGCCTGCAGCTGGGGTCAGCCTCGGGAGGCCCGGAAGTAGAGGGCACGTCAGGAGGGCTGGAGCTGGCCTCAGACCGCCCAGGGACTAGAACAGACCCCGGGGGAACCAGCCCCGACCTGCCCTTCCCTGTGACCAAGGGAGAGTCCTCCCCTCCTCGCCTGGTGCCGGGCTCGTCGTCGTCCGGCATGGAGCGGAGGGCCTGGGACCTGCGCCGAGGGAAAGACTCCCTCGACTCCTCGCTAGTCACCTCAGAGTCAGACTCTTCCTCCTCCGCCTCTTCTTCCCCCTCGCTCTCGCTGGAGCTGTCGGAGGACACGTTCAACATCGCCAGCGCCGCAAGACCCTCGAGAGCTTCCGTGGGCACCAGCCCCTCACCATTGAAGGTGGGCATTGCGTTCACCACCTGCTCCCAGTCATCACGAAGGAACAAGGGGATCTGGGGCGAGGCGAACGAGAACAAAGCAGGTAAGTCTGGCCCGGGCACCTCTTTTGTCAGATGGACAGTTGCCGAGGCGTCATGGGGAAGCGCAGACGCCCACGACCAATCAATCGCCATGCGGCGCCCAAGGCCACAGGCTATTGGGGCTCGCGGTGCTTCGCACTTGCCTCTTCGCTTCCCTGCCAGGCCAAGCCCGGGCGCGCCTTGGGCCCGGGGGCTACTGTCGGCCTTCTAGGAATGGGGGTCCCCAGACTTGCCTGCCTGTGGCCTGCGGCGTGGCTCAAGTGGGGGCCCAGCGCGGCCCATCTTCATCAGCTCAAGCTCAAGACCATCGCGAGGGGCCAATCCTTGCGGGGTGGATGACAGGAAGCTTCCTCAGAGGCAGCCACATCAGGCAGGCTCGCGAGGAGGCGGAGAGATCAAGGCAGGGGTACCTCGCGAGGAGCCCGTGACGCAAGCCATGACGATCGAGACCAGGCGGGCGCCGGTCGGCGCAGTGTCCTTGTTTCCCCTTTGGTGCAAAGGGGGCAAGGACAGGCCAAGGCATCGGGCAAAGGTTACCATTTCGGTGAAACGAGACAAAGACCAGCAAAGCGGTGGGACGAAGGTCACCGTGGAGCCCAAGACGGCGTCACCACCAGTGCTTTTGGCAGCCGAAGACCACCTTTGGTCAGGATAACTTGTACTAGATGTTCCCCATCAAAATGGCCAATTGTTGGCGCCCTTCCCGCTCATGATTTGGGGAGAGGCCTAGGGCCTCTATAAATAGAGCTAGCCACCGCAGAGTGGAGGGAGAGAAAAAAGGCAGAGAAAAAAGGGAGAGACATCGAGGGGGGATCAACACACCTAGACATATAGAGATCTGGTAGAGCCCTAGCAGAGAGAGAGAGAGGCGACTGAACTCATCCAAGAAGTTCATCGCACCAGCTCAAGAACACCTCTCGCGAGGCTATTCTTCCCTTGTACTGTTCATCATCAGCCCCTGAGGCAATCCACCACACCACTCACTGGAGTAGGGTATTACACCACAACGGTGGCCCGAACCAGTATAAACATCGTGTCCCTTGTGTTGTTCGTTGTTTCCAGCTTAGATCACGCGAGGAGATTGGACGTAGATCGGTAGGGGAGAGATCTCCGCGCGCACCCCAGTGTTCGAACCTCAAGGGTCTGCCGGAACCCGAAATCCGACACTTTCACTTTCCTTTTTGAAAAAGTTTTGGGTTCCCCTCTTTATTTTTGTTGTTTTTAAACTATATGAAAGCACTCAACAGAAATAAATGACTCTCTAAAACTTCCGGGTTGTCTCCCTGGCAGCGCTTTCTTTAAAGCCATTAAGCTAGGCATATAGTGCTCAAGTAATGGATCCACCCGAATCCCAAGGTATATCAAAGCCAATTTTAATTAACAATGATTTGTAATTTAGTTGTGAGCACAAAGTAACATATATAATGTAATGACGAAGTCTAACTCTCTTCCTATGCATCAGCATGTCATAAAAGAACAATTCATGCACACATAGTAAAGGCCAATGCATAGTATAAACAGTTTCTTGCAATTTTAATGTATTGGAAACATAGAGAGGTGGAGATATAGTTCCTCTCTCATAATAATTGCAAGTAGGAGCAGCAAGCACATGCATATTATATTCATCAAAATCATCATGTGTAATAGGAAAACGCAACTCATCAATATAATCCTTAATAAGGGTAAACTTCTCTGATATAGTGTAGTCGGGAGAATTCAAAAAGATAAAAGGACTATCATGCGTGGGTGCAATAGCAAAAATTTCTTGTTTAACATAAGGAACTATAGCAAGTTCATCTCCATAAGCATAATTCATATTGGCATCTTGGCCACAAGCATAGAAATCATCATCAAAAAGGGATATTTCCAAAGAATCAACAGGATCATAGGAATCATCATAGCAATCATCCTTCGGTAAGCATGAAGGGAAATTAAACAATGTATGAGTTGAAGAGTTACTCTCATTAGAAGGTGGGCACGGGTAGCTAATCCGCTCTTCCTCCTTTTGTTCTTCGCTCTCCTCATCATCTTTTTCATCCAATGAGCTCACAGTTTCATCAATTTCTTCTTCCATAGACTCCTGCAAAATATTAGTCTCTTCTTGGACAGCGGAGTAGTCCTCAATATATGGTTCAACATAGGCATTAGAAGCATAATTATCATATCAATATTTAAGTATGGCAAAAATTTTAGATTTGTAAAGAGTAGCATCATACTTTTCAATCAAAGAAGCAATTTCGTAAGCACCCTTAAAAGCAACAAATTCTTCAATTTTTTGAACATCATAGTAACTATAAACACCTTTAGCATACGAAGATACGATTCCATTATCACTAAACTCACATTGATAGGGAAGGTGTTTCTTAGGGTTTTCAGAACAACAAGTAAAATCATATATTTCACATAAATTCCAAGCATAGCATTGCGAACGATGAATTTGACCCAGTAAAAGTTTCCCTTTTTCAGATATACGGTGTCGCACATAACAAGCATGCTCATCTAAAGATTTGCCCTCAACTAAGCTAGTTGGGGTTTCAGCACGAGCACATAGGGATCGAAGATGATCCAAGTAATAAGCTTCACCAGTGTGATAGATTTTGAGTGGTTCTTCAACCATTGGTTTAGTAGGTACAACTATTTTTTTTGGTATTTTGCGTTTCCTACCCATAACTAAAGATAGAAAACAACTAAGAACATCAAATATAAATTACTTAGTGATAAAGCAAACAAGCACACACGAGAATATTCACCCCATGCTATTGCTCCCCGACAACGGCGCCAGAAAAAGGTCTTGATAACCCACAAGTATAGGGGATCGCAACAGTTTTTGATAAGTAAGAGTGTTGAACCCAACGAGGAGCTAAAGGCAGAACAAATATTCGCTCAAGTTCTATCGACCACCGATACAACTCTACGCACGCTTGACGTTCGCTTTACCTAGAACAAGTATGAAAACTAGAATTACTTTGTAGGTGTTTTTTGATAGGATTGCAAGATAATAAAGAGCATGTAAATAAAAAGTAGGGGCTGTTTAGATAAGGACACAACTAAGTTAGTTTTAGTAAAGAGCTTTTTGTTACGATAAAGTTATTTGTCCCTGGGCAATTGATAACTAGACCGGTAATCACTATTGCAGTTTCATATGAGGGAGAGGCATAAGCTAACATACTTTCTCTACTTGGATCATATGAACTTATGATTGGAACTCTAGCAAGCATCCGCAACTACTAAAGATCATTAAGGTAAAACCCAACCTAGCATTAAAGCATCAAGTCCTCTTTATCCCATATGCAACAAACACCTTACTCGGGTTTGTGTTTCAGTCACTCACGCAACCCACTATAAGTGAATCATGAACGTATTGCAACACCCTACAGCAGGGATCCCTCATGCTTGCGCGACAAGGAGAGCACCATAGGACAGCACCAATAATAAAACATGCAACTCAAACTAATCTTGATCATCAAATAGCCCATAGGATAAAAAGGATCTACTCAAACATCATAGGATAGCCATACATCATTGGGAAATAATATATAGCATTGAGCACCATGTTTAAGTAGAGATTACAGCGGGTAAGAGAGAGGTTACACCGCTGCATAGAGGGGGGGGAAGAGTTGGTGATGATGGCGGTGAAGTTGTTGGTGAAGATTGCGGTGATGATGATGGTCCCCGGTGGCACTCCGGTGCCACCGGAAGCGAGGGAGAGAGAGCCCCCCTCCTTCTTCTTCTTCCTTGACCTCCTCCCTAGGTGGGAGAAGGGTTTCCCCTCTGATCCATGGCCTCCATGGTGTGGGAGGGGCGAGAGCCCCTTCGAGATTGGATCTGTCACTCTCTGTTTCTGCGTTCTCAGATTCTTCCCTTTCACCGTTTCTTATATTGACAGAGATCCGTAACTCCGATTGTGCTGAAAGTTTAACACGATCTCTATCCGGACATTAGCTTTCTTGCAGCGAAAGAAGGGCATCAACCACCTTACGGTGTGGCCACGAGGGTCAGGGGCGTGCCCCCTGCCTCATGGGCCCCTCGAGCATCGTCTCGCGTGTATTTTTCTTCCCAAAAATCATATATATTCCAAAAAAATCTCCGTCAGTTTTTATTCTGTTTGGACTCCGTTTGATATGGATATTCTGCGAAACAAAAAACATGCAACAAACAGGAACTGGCGCTGGGCACTGGATCAATATGTTAGTCCCAAAAATAGTATAAAAAGTTGCCAAAAGTATATGAAAGTTGTAAAATATTGGCATGGAACAATCAAAAATTATAGATACGACGGAGACGTATCAATACATCCATATGTGGTAGTCTATTTGAAATATCTAAAAATACAAATATTTAGGAATGGAGGGAGTATCATGCATGCCAACTAGGCAAATTTGATGAGGTGACATAGAAGTAAATGAAGAAAGAGAGGGTTGAGTATCATATCATGATACCGTATCATATTAAATGTTGTGCTACTATGTGTCATGCATGCTAATAAATGAAGTCATAGATGATACTAACATATGATACTATGCACTATAGATGTGTAGTATCATACACTAGTATCATATGCATGATACTAGTATTCCATTACGACCAGCCTAAGCAAAAGTCTGTCCTCATCCGCGAGCCACCGTGCGCATGGGCGAGGGAGAAGGCGTGTAGTAGTAAAATCAAGCTTCTCCTCATTGTTTGAGTTGACGCAACACATCATAGCACTGACCCCACATGGTTGCCTCTAAACTTGGCTGAAAGACCGGCAGTGTACAATACTCCATTTGCTGCAACCTCTAACATTTATCCCACCACAAATTAAAATATATATTCCTGTCTTGACCAGATGAGCATGCAAACTACAATCACGAGGATGACAGGTAGGGCCAGAAGATTATTTTAATAAAAAAAGCATGGAGCCGACCCCAACGATTTTAAGCTTACAAGCACGGTACACGCTATCCTAGACTACTCTACACATGAAACTGCCACACGAGCGTCCGGGCTACGCTTGGCTCTTCGCCTCTTTGGGAAGTTGAACAATGATGGAGTACTACGGCAGTGGAGGTGTAGTACAGTATGCTTCTGGCCATCTGACACCGATTGAACTTCTGCATGTCCACCGCGTGCGGGAGGGAGAGCGTGTAGCGAACGAAAGCTTCTCCTAGTCCTACCAGCCACCACGCTCATGGGTGAGGGAGGGACGTAGCTTCATTAACTTACTGCTCCTGCCTTTGTGTGTATGATAGGTGGGCCCAACAGGTGGGTGGCCCACCTGTCATGCAGCCAAAGGCAGGTGCGTGAGGGAGAGGGCGTTGTAGTAATCAAACTTCTCGGTCTTGTACGAGTTGAGGCGACACATCAAAGCACTGCACTCGATATATTTCAATAATTTGCATTTACCGATGCATTAATTACAATGCATGCATGCATGCATGCCGTGACTCTCCTTTTGATACTTGCATGTGTTGATTTAGTGCACCTTGAAGTAGTATGAATATGTGACGATAAAGCTTTGTAATGCCCCGGCCCTAATAAAGCAAGAGATGGTTGTGCACGAGGAAGGCGAGATCATGCAGACGGAACAGGACCTGACGTGGAGCTCTCTATAGTCTCGATGGACCTCACCCTGCTCAACTGCCCCCTGTGCCTCCGCCCCTTGAAGCCTCCAGTGTATGAGGTTCGAATACACCTCGTCCGTTCGGCTGATCGAGCAAGGTGCTGGTTTCTTGGATGATGCGTTGTTCGATTGATTTGTGCAGTGCAAGGGAGGGCACCTGGCTGCTACCTCTTGAGCACTGCGTTGGTTTTCCCGAAGAGGAAGGGATGATGCAGAAAAATAGCGTAAGTATTTCCCTCAGTTTTTGATAACCAAGGTTTCAATCCAGTAGGAGGCTATGCGCGAGTCCCTCGCACCTGCACAAAACAAATAAATCCTCGCAACCAACGCAAACAGGGGTTGTCAGTCCCTATAAGGCCACTTACGAGAGTGAGATCTGATAGATATGATAAGATAATTTTTTTTTGGTATTTTTAAGATAAAGATGCAAAGTAAAATAAAGGCAAAGTAAATAGCAAAGGAAATAACTAAATAGTAGGAGATCAATATGATAAAGATAGACCTGGGGGCCATAGGTTTCACTAGTGGCTTCTCTCAAGAGCATAAGTATTCTACGGTGGGTGAACAAATTACTGTTGAGCAATTGACAGAATTGAGCATAGTTATGAGAATAGCTAGGTATGATCATGTATATAGGCATCACGTCCGAGACAAGTAGACCGACTCCTGCCTGCATCTACTACTATTACTCCACTCATCGACCGCTATCCAACATGCATCTAGAGTATTAAGTTAAAAACAGAGTAACGCCTTAAGCAAGATGACATGATGTAGAGGGATAGACTGATGCAATATGAAGAAAACCCCATCTTGTTATCCTCGATGGAAACAATACAATACGTGCCTTTCTGCCCCTACTGTCACTAGGAAAGGACACCGCAAGATTGAACCCAAAGCTAAGCACTTCTCCCATTGCAAGAAAGATCAATCTAGTACGCCAAACCAAACTGATAATTCGAAGAGACTTGCAAAGATAACCAATCATACATAAAAGAATTCAGAGAAGATTCAAATATTATTCATAGATAGACTTGATCATAAACCCACAATTCATCGGTCTCAACAAACACACCGCAAAAAGAAGATTACATCGAATAGTTCTCCACAAGAGAGGGGGAGAACGTTGTATTGAGATCCAAAAAGAGAGAAGAAGCCATCTAGCTACTAACTATGGACCCGTAGGTGGGAGGTAAACTACTCACACTTCATCGGAGAGGCTATGGTGTTGATGTAGAAGCCCTCCGTGATCGATGCCCCTCCGGCGGAGCTCCGAAACAGGCCCCAAGATGGGATCTCGTGGATAAAGAAAGTTACGGCGGTGGAATTAGGGTTTTGGCTCCGTCTCTGATCGTTTGGGGGTACGTGGATATATATAGGAGGAAGGAGTACGTCGATGGAGCAACAAGGGGCCCATGAGGGTGGAGGGCGCGCCTGGTGGGGGTGGGCGCGCCCCCTACCTCGTGCCCTCCTGTTTCTTTTCTTGACGTAAGGTCCAAGTCTCTCTGGTTTTATTCGTTGAGAAAATCACGTTCCCGAAGGTTTCATTCTGTTTGGACTCCGTTTGATATTCCTTTTCTTCGAAACCCTAAAACAGGCAAAAAACATCAATTCTGGGCTGGGCCTCCAGTTAATAGGTTTGTCCCTAAAATAATATAAAAGTGGATAATAAAGCCCAACAATGTCCAAAACAGTAGATAATATAGCATGGAGCAATCAAAAATTATAGATACGTTGGAGACGTATCAAGCATCCCCAAGCTTATTTCCCGCTCGTCCTCGAGTAGGTAAATGATAAAAAACGAAATTTTTGATGCGGAGTGCTACTTGGCATAATTTTAATGTAATTCTTCTTAATTGTGGTATGAATATTCAGATCCGAAAGATTCAAGACAAAAGTTCATATTGACATAAAAATAATAATACTTCAAGCATACTAACAAAGCAATTATGTCTTCTCAAAATAACATGGCTAAAGAAAGTTATCCCTACAAAATCATATATTCTGGCTATGCTCTATCTTCACCACACAAAATATTTAAATCGTGCACAACCCCGACGACAAGCCAAGCAATTGTTTCATACTTTTGACATTCTCAAACCTTTTTCAATTTTCACGCAATACATGAGCGTGAGCCATGTATATAGCACTATAGGTGGAATAGAGTGGTGGTTGTGGAGAAGACAAAAAAGGGAGAAGATAGTCTCACATCAACTAGGCGTATCAACGGGCTATGGAGATGCCCATCAATAGATATCAATGTGAGTGAGTAGGGATTGCCATGTAACGGATGCACTAGAGCTATAAGTATATGAAAGCTCAAAAAGAAACTAAGTGGGTGTGCATCCAACTTGCTTGCTCATGAAGACCTAGGGAATTTTGAGGAAGCCCATCATTGGAATATACAAGCCAAGTTCTATAATGAAAGATTCCCACTAGTATATGATAGTGATAACACGAGAGACTCTCTACTATGAAGATCATGGTGCTACTTTGAAGCACAAGTGTGGTAAAAGGATAGTAACATTGTCCTTTCTCTCTTTTTCTCTCATTTTTTTCTTTTTTGGGCCTTTTCTCTTTTTTATGGCCTGTTTTCTTTCTTTTTTTTATTTTCATCCGGAGTCTCATCCTAACTTGTGGGGGAATCATAGTCTCCATCATCCATTCCTCACTGGGACAATGCTCTAATAATGATGATCATCACACTTTTATTTTTCTTACAACTCAACAATTACAACTCGATACTTAGAACAAAATATGACTCTATATGAATGCCTCCGGCGGTGTACCGGGATATGCAGTGACTCATGAGTGACATGTATGAAAGAATTATGAATGGTGGCTTTGCCACAAATACGATGTCAACTACATGATCATGCTAAGTGTCGGTGTCAAAACCGGCGGATCTCGGGTAGGGGGTCCCGAACTGTGCGTCTAGGCCGGATGGTAACAGGAGGCAAGGAACACGATGTTTTACCCAGGTTCGGGCCCTCTTGATGGAGGTAAAATCCTACGTCTTGCTTGATTAATATTGATGATATGGGTAGTACAAGAGTAGATCTACCACGAGATCAAGGAGGCTAAACCCTAAAAGCTAGCCTATGGTATGATTGTTGTATATTCTATCGACTAGCCTGGCCCTGGTTTATATAATGCACCAGAGGCCTAGGTTAACAAGAGTCCTAGCCGAATATGCCGGTGGGGAGAAGTCCTTGTCTTGATCGCCAAGTCTTTGCGGAATCTTCCTTGTATACGGCCATGGGGGGCCTCGGCAGCTGTCCGAACTGGCCCATGAGTATACGGCCATGGGGGGCCTCGGCCCAATCTAATAGATCGGGAGACGACGTGGTGAGTACCCCCTAGTCCATGACACCGTCAGTAGCCCCCTGAACCGGTCTTCAAGTTAGGGACGCTCCTCGATTCTTCCGACCTGCTCTTCATCTTCGGTCGTCGGTCTTGAAAACTGGTTCAACAAATCTTCTTTATCTTCGATCTTGAGGATCGCCGAAATGCATTCGACGAGTTTACATGTCGGGTATCCAAGGAGCCCCTTTAAGTTTCCGGCCTTTACCAATGCCTTGTTGTTTTTATGCCACACCTCGGGTTTGAAGTTGTTCCCGGGCGGCAGCGTCCTCTTGCGTCCGAGCTCCAACGCCGGACTGTATTCGAGGTACCTTTTGCAACCGAGCGTCAACGCCGGACCGCTTCCCAGCTCTAACACCGGAATGTATCCGAGCTCCAACGCCGGACTATGTATCCGAGCTCCAACGCCGGACTGTATCCGAGCTCCAATGCCGGACTATATCCGAGGTGTCGTAAATCACCTTGGTTCAAAGAAGTTTGAAGGAGTTTAGCCGAGCTTAATGCCGGAAATGCCCTCTATGGAGCCAGCCACTAGCGCCCGAGCTTTATGCCGGGCTGCTTCCGAGGTGGTGCACCACCCCGAATGTGGGCCGATTTTTATATTTTTTATTGGTGCAATTTATTCTCTGCCAAGATGTATAGCCAGTAGCCCTCAAGGTGTGCATCGGTCTAAAACCCGAGATGCACCTGAAGGATGATGTAAGACCGCTGATCCCGGTAGCCGTTGAGACTCAGGTTGATTTGCAAAATTGGCCTGAGGATCAAGTCCATGCTCGGCAGAATACTTTGGGACACTAAAAGCGGCGTGCTTAGTCCTCGAGACTCAGGTTGGGTGCAGCCAACCAACCTGAGGATCAAAATGTCCTCGGAAACTATATTGCACATAAAATTTTCTGCATTAGACAAGCAATGCAGTAGCCCCCGAGACACTGGTCGGGTGGCAACACAAGATCAGGGGATCGATGTGCCCCTTTAATATTTGTAAATAATAAGCCCGAAGCCCAGTAGCCCCCGAGCCTTAATGCGGGCACGGGTGGCCGAATTAAGGATCAATATCCATAGTAAAATCACAAATTATGTGTAATGACTCTATGTATCCAAGTACTTTACGTCATTAATGCTCGGATCCGCATTGTACAAAACTTTGTTGACCGACCATCGGCTTCCACCTCCTTGGCCAGTAGCCGAGGAGTGTTTGTCCTACTTTTTAAAGCCTTTATGAGGGAAAAGATTTACGACAAACCAGGCAATCTGGCCACACGGTTTTATAAACAAAGGTACGCAGAGAGATATGTTATATTACTGTTTAACAGAAGAAATGTATTCCAAAGAAAATAGTCCTGCTATCGGTTCCTTTCTTTGGGTTGTCATGCTAAGCATGATCATGAAACCTCAGCTCGAATGTAAGAGAAAAATATCGAGGATTTAGTTTGGGAGGCCAGTTAATAGCCCCCGGTAGTGTTCGACGATAGTCGAGGTCAAGCCGTAAACACTTCGGCCAATGTTATGAATGGCCCGTCATAGTCATCGGATCGCTGACCAGTTTACGCTTATTGTGATAGTCAGTTTTCGGCTTTCTCCACTAAGGTGCTTAACCATGTGAGCTAGAAGCACAATCGCAGTGGTTCTCCCTTTGCACGCCTAGCCGAACAAAACGGAACGTAGGAAGCAAGTGCAGGAGCCAGGCAACCCAACTATTGACCGAAGACACAATTCGAAACCGATCCATATATAGCAATATCTGAGAATGTTTTTGCCGAATCCCTAAAGGTGTCCGGCGTTGCACTGCGAGACTAATGCTGGAAAAGCACAAATAGTTTAAAAGTGCCAAAAAGCTTGGAAAACCAAGAAACGTCAGTAAAAACATGACGTCCGAACAAGATCAAGTGTTCGGTGCCAATCCGAAAATTGGTCTTAGAAATAAGAAGTGCTTCTATCGTGCTTTAACATGATACATCCTATCTCAAGACTTCGAGCGGGTCAGCCTACGGCTTCAACCTCCTATCCCGAGGGTGGAGTACTTCTCATTAGGCCAGTTTAGCAAACTAAACTCTAGCAGCTTTGGGAGAGAAATTAGGCTCCCTGGCTAGTGACCGCACACTCGCGTCGAAAAAAGGAGTGATAATAATAATAAAACTTTGCAACGACTAAGAAGAAGAACACTTATTATAAAACGGCTCAAATAAACTTAAGAGCCCCCAAGTGACTTGGGTAGAAGAATGATTGCATGTACCGAAGTACTTATATCATATCTATGTTCAGCCGAACTTTAAACGTGTCTTAACCGACCGTCAGCTTCTCCCTCTTCGGTCAAGGACCAAAAAGTGTTATGTACTCCATCGGTCGAGAATATCGACGGTGTTTCCAATAACCAGGCAATCAGGCCATAAGGCTGTAACAGACAAAGCGCGCTCAGGGAACTTATGCTATATTACCGTGAAGTGTAAGAAGCATCTTCGAAGAAAATAGTACCCCCACCAATACCTTTCTTCGGTGCTCATTGTTATTATGAGACTTGTGAAATAGATTTTTTGTACTCATGAGTTCCGTTGTGTGCTGACCATCATTGAAAACTATAAGAGCGCTAGTTTTCGGCTTCACCCAGTCTGAGGTCCGGCTCGGTTGACCCGATCGCGACAATCGCAGAGGTGCTCCCTTTACTCCCTAGCCGAACAATCGGGAACGTAGGGGTAAACACAGGAGCGAGGCAACCCAGCTTGCAAATCGCTTAAGTCAATATGGTGCATATTGTGGCGTAATACACGAACAAGGAACGAAGCCGTACAAGTATAATCATATGCAACAGGAAAAGCTTCATAAAGGGAGCCCCCAAGTAAACGGGGTATTTGAATTTATGCGTCACAAACAAAGTTTGGACAAGGAAATTTTTTAGAAGCAACTTTTTTCCAAAGAAGTATAATGCTTGGTCGAACCGAACGCAAGTTAGAAATTAAAGCTTTGAGCATGAAAGTGACTTAGCTAGTTAATATGTTCGGTATTGATGACGCGGTCCGAGCTTGATGCGGGGCAAGGTTCCATCCCTCAAGCCGGTCCCGAGGTGGCGGAGCGGAGAGCTTGACACGCCGAAGTGGTGACATAGCACGATCAATGTAGACCGGCAGAGTGACGCCGAAGTCCCCGGATCATTTTCCTGTGCACAAAAAATAGTGCAAACCGGAGATAATAATAATAATGATAATTAAAAAAATCGTTGCATAATAAATATTTTATGCAAAGTGAGTAATAAAAGAAATATGGCCTGGCACCGAAGTCAGTGTCGATGCAGGGCGTCGGCGTGATGCGGTAAAGGCGTGGCAAAGCCTGAATTCGCAGGTCGGTCCGAGCTCCGAGTGCGGCGTTCGCCGGACTATGTACGGAAACTGACCGAACCACCATGCGACTGTCGTTAATGTGGCCACCATTTGATAGACCTGTGTACATATGACGGACAAACCAGAGTAATAATTCCTTGGGAAAAATGAACCCAAACAAGCAAAAAATACTGGGATTAATAGCACCTAGTTTATTTGTTGTAGCAATCCGAAGGAAGGTGATTCCTAAAATTGGGACCCGCTCCGCACACCCATTGCCTGATGGGCCATAAAACGACGGCATGGCAATGCTGGTAAAGGTTGACTCGCCGAGGCAAAGCCCTCGGCCCAGCTAACGTGACGGAGCTGGTCGGCTAGTGACGCCGAAGTGTCCGGAGTAGGTTGATGAAGAGATGACGAAGCCCCCGGTCCAGCCGAGATGTCGAAGCCTCGATGTCAGCCAATGAGTCGAAGTAGGTCGGCGTGATGGACACCAGCTTGAAGAAGCAATAGTGCGGCCCTGTCGATGCAGGTCGTGACGTGGTCGATGCCGGCTTGATGAAGCGACCGTGCGGCGATGACGGTATGCCCGCTCCGTGTAATCCGTGGGGCGGCGATGTTGGTGATGATTTATCCTTTGCGATGCCGGGCTCTTGTTCGGCTTGCCGAGATGATGATCCGAAGAAGTTGAGCTCGGCTCAACAAAGTGACGCCGTGTCTAGCGCAGGTCGGCAGCCGTGGAGTAATATTGCCGGACTGGTTTGACACCAGCATGATGTTGAAGATCATGTTCAAAAGATCTTACAGTTAGTGGGATGTGTTCGGGAACAAAACACAATACCCCATACAAAACTTCCTTCAAAAGGGATGTCCGAAATCCTATTCATAAAAAAGATGAACTCGGGTCGGATTCATTCTCCCGCAGAAAACAGATCCGAAAAGTGATGCACTAATAGGAAGGTTCCCGGAGTTTGGACGGTCGGATCGAGCCGATATTTTGAGAGGTGGTAGATATAGGAATTCCGCAGCCGATCAACGGTTGGATCTTCCAAAGTACGTCCGAGCTAGAAGCTGGACACCACGCCCTAAACTCATCCAAATTCCCGTCCTGATTTGACAGGGCTCCGGTATATCGTGGATTGCCAGAGATTCCTCCATCGGAACTCGACGAAATTTTCCAGGGTTGTTGTAGACTCAATTCCGCACAATTCCACCAAAGCAATCGTCAAAGCGATACTCAAGGAGGTGGTGGCGGCAGATACGAGTTTGCTGTCCAGAAAAACAGCATGGTCGCTTGAGGGCAATGTTGACGTTGAGCCCCCGAGCTCCATAGATGATTCCTCTGTGATCTTGATAGAGATCGGAGTTGATATTTGATGAAGGCCCTTGTCCGGACATGGTGATCCGAACACGGGGCGCAATTCTTGGTCGAACCAAGGTGACCAGTCGAGCTGGTGACGAAGATGCCGAAGTCGCAGTTGATCTGCAGGCGAGCCATCGATCCTTTTGTCGATCACACAGTGAAACTCTCAATGAAAGCACCAATGTCGGTGTCAAAACCGGCGGATCTCAGGTAGGGGGTCCCGAACTGTGCGTCTAGGCCGGATGGTAACAGGAGGCAAGGAACACGATGTTTTACCCAGGTTCGGGCCCTCTTGATGGAGGTAAAACCCTACGTCCTGCTTGATTAATATTGATGATATGGGTAGTACAAGAGTAGATCTACCACGAGATCAAGGAGGATAAACCCTAAAAGCTAGCCTATGGTATGATTGTTGTATATTCTATCGACTAGCCTGGCCCTGGTTTATATAATGCACCAGAGGCCTAGGTTAACAAGAGTCCTAGCCGAATACGCCGGTGGGGAGAAGTCCTTGTATTGATCGCCAAGTCTTTGTGGAATCTTCCTTGTATGCGGCAGCTGTCCGAACTGGCCCATGAGTATACGGCCATGGGGGGCCTCGGCCCAATCTAATAGACCGGGAGACGACGTGGTGAGTACCCCCTAGTCCATGACACCGTCACTAAGCAATATGACAATGATGGAGTGTGTCATAATAAACGGAATGGTGGAAAGTTACATGGCAATATATCTCGGAATGGCTATGGAAATGCCATAATAGGTAGGTATGGTGGCTGTTTTGAGGAAGGTATATGGTGGCTGTATGATACCGGCGAAAGGTGTGCGGTATTAGAGAGGCTAGGAAAGGTGGAAGGGTGAGAGTGCATATAATCCATGGACTCAACATTAGTCGTAAAGAACACATATACTTATTGCAAAAATCTACAAGTTATCAAAGCAAAGTATTACACGCATGCTCCTAAGGGATAGATTTGTAGGAAAAGACCATCGCTCGTCCACGACCGCCACTCACAAGGAAGGCAATCAAAAAATAAATCATGCTCCGACTTCATCACATAACAGTTCACCATATGAGCATGCTACGGGAATCACAAGCTTCAACACAAGTATTTCTCAAATTCACAACTACTCAACTAGCACGACTTTAATATCACCATCTTCATATCTCAAAATAATTATCAAGTATCAAACTTATCATAGTATTCAACACACTCACGAGAGAATTTTTTTATTCTTGAATACCTAGCATATTAGGATTTAAAGCAAATTACCATGCTATAAAGACTCTCAAAATAATCTAAGTGAAGCATGAGAGATCAATACTTTCTATAAAAGAAATCCACCACCGTGCTCTAAAAGATATAAGTGAAGTACTAGAGCAAAATTATATAACTCAAAAGATATAAGCAAAGCACATAGAGTATTCTAACAAATTCCAAATCATGTATGGCCCTATAAAAAGGTGTGTACAGCAAGGATGATTGTGGTAAACTAAAAAGCAAAGACTCAAATAATACAAGACGCTCCAAGCAAAACACATATCATGTGGCAAATAAAAATATAGCTTCAAGTAAAGTTACCGATAGAAGTAGACGAAACAGGGGATGACTTCCGGGGAATCCCCAAACTTTGGCTTTTAGGTGTCCTTAGATTATCTTGGGGGTGCCATGGGCATCCCCAAGCTTAGGCTCTTGCCACTCCTTGTTCCATAATCCATCAAATCTTTACCCAAAACTTGAAAAGTTCACAACACAAAACTTAAAGTAGAAAATCTCGTGAGCTCCGTTAGCGAAAGAAAAATAAAAGACCACTTCAAGGTACTGTAATGAACTCATTATTTATTTATATTGGTGTTATAACTACTGTATTCCAACTTCTCTATGGTTTATAAACTATTTTACTAGCCATAGATTCATCAAAATAAGCAAACAACACACGAAAAACAGAATCTGTCAAAAACAGAACAGTCTGTAGTAATCTGTAGCTAGCGCAAGATCTGGAACCCCAAAAATTCTAAAATAAATTTCTGGACGTGAGGAATTTATATATTAGTCATCTGCAAAAATAATTAACTAAATATCACTTTCCAAATAGAAATGGAAGCAGTTCTTGTGAGCGCTAAAGTTTCTGTTTTTTACAGCAAGTTCAACAAGACTTTCCCCAAGTCTGCCCAATGGTTCTACTTGGCACAAACACTAATTAAACACAAAAAACACAACCAGAACAGAGGCTAGATAAATTATTTATTACTAAACAGGAGCAAATATCAAGGAATAAAAATAAAATTGGGTTGCCTCCCAACAAGCGCTATCGTTTAACGCCCCTAGCTAGGCATAACAATCAAGAATAGATCTAGGTATTGCCATAATAGTAAGATAGATTATTAAAAATCATTTCATATTCTCTACGTTCGGCAGCAAGTTTTCTTTGAGGCAAGAAAAAGTAATCAAAAGGGCTAAATTTAATGGGACAAAAGTCCCCAAGATCAACTCTGGGAGGTATAGGTTCCTCCTTTGGTCCTTCATATTGCACAACCAATTCATCATTATAAGCATTCTTTTGACATAACTTTGTGAGCCTATATTCAAGAGAATATCCTAGTTAATTATTTCGAATAGCCAAATCATCATTAAGTTCAGAAATTCTATCAACTAAAACATTGGTAGGAATCTTTTTCTAAGATTTTCATTGAAAGCAACATAATCTAGAGATTGAAAGTGCATTATTTCTTCTTGATCAAAGAGGATAGCCTCTATGGGAGGACAACAAGTGTCCACCCTATAATGTGCAAAGATTTCTCTGGCCTCTTTTATTATGAATCTAAACTCATGAGCCAAAAAGATAGTAGCGGCATGCTTAACAGAAGAATGCTCAATATTAGAAAATTCCAGAAAATTCCTTTGTATAGAAGGATGCATGTTCATGAATTGTCTTTCAAGTTCATCTACAAGCATGGCAATAGCGTCCACAAGACTACTAGTTCTATGAAGGATAGAACTACCCATAGAAGGTAAAGCACCGGCACAAGTAAGGAAATCTTGAGTAACTGCTTTTCCAATAATATTACCACTACCAACACATAATCTTTTTATATGTGAGATAGTGGGTTCTTTAGTAGGAGCATCAGAATTATTATCGACAATAGTTTCCCCAATTTCAGACATAGAGGCAGAAGGTAAAGGACTAGCCATAACGACAAGCAAACAAACTAACACACAAGCCAACAAAAGCAAGTGGGCAAAAAGAGGCAAATAGACAGGGAGGATAGAGAGAGAGAGGGCGAATAAAACGGCAAGGGTGAAGTGGGGGGGGAGGAAAACGAGAGGCAAATGGCAAATAATGTAATGCGGGAGATAAGGGCATGTGATGGGTACTTGGTATGTTGACTTTTGCGTAGACCTCCCCGGCAACGGCGCCAGAAATCCTTCTTGCTACCTCTTGAGCACTGCGTTGGTTTTCCCCAAAGAGGAAGGGATGATGCAGCAAAGTAGCGTAAGTATTTCCCTCAGTTTTTTAGAACCAAGGTGTCGGTGTCAAAACCGGCGGATCTCGGGTAGGGAGTCCCGAACTGTGCATCTAGGCCGGATGGTAACAGGAGGCAGGGGACACGATGTTTTACCCAGGTTCGGGCCCTCTTGATGGAGGTAAAACCCTACGTCCTGCTTGATTAATATTGATGATATGGGTAGTACAAGAGTAGATCTACCACGAGATCAGAGAGGCTAAACCCTAGAAGCTAGCCTATGGTATGACTGTTGTTCGTCCTACGGACTAAAACTCTCCGGTTTATATAGACACCGGAGAGGGCTAGGGTTACACAGAGTCGGTTACAATGGTAGGAGATCTACATATCCATATCACCAAGCTTGCCTTCCACGCCAAGGAAAGTCCCTTCCGGACACGAGACGAAGTCTTCAATCTTGTATCTTCATAGTCCAGGAGTCCGGCCGAAGATATAGTCCGGCTATCCGGACACCCCCTAATCCAGGACTCCCTCAGTAGCCCCTGAACCAGGCTTCAATGATGACGAGTCCGGCGCGCAAATTGTCTTCGGCATTGCAAGGCGGGTTCCTCCTCCAAGTACTTCATAGAAGATTTTGAACACAAAGGTAGTGTCCGGCTCTGCAAAATAAGTTTCCACATATTGCCATAGAGAGAATAATATTTACACAAATCTAATCTGCTGACGTATTCCATAGCATGACATCACACCACGGCCAAGTCTTTATTCGAATCGTTTTATTGTTCTACCACAGCGCATTTAGCGAGGCGGTTTCCTTGGCACGTCTTGTTAAAGCAGAGATCGTGCCCCTTATTCCGGGATTCTCATCAATACGGGCGTGGGTAACCCAACCGTACCCGTTGGTATATTTTCTCTATCAAAGGTGAGTCCCAAACGGTCGCGGGGAAGGCCCTTGGTATTCAACCTCTTATAAAGAGACCAAGGCCTTACTCCTTTCTTTCAATCTCAAACGAGTTCGCCCTTCACCTCGAGTTCCAACACCCAAGGCTCCAGATTTCAGGCACTTCGGACCTTCGACAATGTCCGGTTCCGACCTTCGAGGTCGATGGATGATGGAGGAGGATGTGCTAAAGTTGAGAGAGGCCAGGTTCTTGACCGACGAAATCTCGCATAGGCTGCCTGCTCAAGGGCAGGTCATTCCCACTCCCAAGCCCGGTGAGAGTGTGGTGTTCATGTCTCACTTCCTTCGGGGGCTAGGCTTCCCGACGGATCCCTTCGTGAGGGGGCTCATGTATTATTATGGGCTGGAATTTCACGACTTAGCCCCAGAGTCCATCCTCCATATTTCCTCATTCATCGTTGTGTGTGAAGCCTTCCTCCGTATCACTCCTCACTTTGGACTATGGCTCAAGACCTTCAAAGTAGAGCCGAAGATGATCGAGGGATGGCACGCGGAGTGCGGAGGTGCTCTTATAAGCAAGAATGCTGGTACTCCATGGCCCGAGGGCTCTTTTCAAGAGGAGTCCAGCTTATGGCAACGAGAGTGGTTTTATATCACCGCTCCCAGGGCCCCTAAGTGGGTGGCGCCACCTGCCTTTCACTCGGGTCCCCCGCCACGACTGGCGTCGTGGGTCAATACGGGGCTGGACCGGGGGCCGGCAAAGGACATGCCCCTGTTGCAGGGCCACATCCGAGATCTCCTAGAAAGAGACATCAGTCTGGTCGTGGTGACGCAGGTTATGTTAATTCGCCGAGTTCTGCCCTGCAAACGTCACCCCCTCCGCCTGTGGGAGTTCAACCCGGAGGGACCACGAGTTCTCCAACATTTTCTTGGCATGACGCCCGTGGAGGTGTACAAATTGTTCTTCAGACCACAAGCAGTGTGTCTGGATTCTACAGAGGACGCAGGTCTGAGCTGCAATCGTCCGGATACTCAAGTAAGTAGCCTTGTGCCCGGACTCGCTGTCTGTATATCTATCATAAAATTGCCCCTAAAAGAGCTGTCCTTTAAACAGGAGTGGATAGCGAAAGCAAAGCTAATCAGGTGTCCGGCCCCCCTCCCCGAGACCACGCCGGGTCCCATGCTAGTCAGGATGTTGGAGGCTGTGCCTTCAAAGGGAAGCGAGGGAGGGGACAAGGGAGCTACAGCCTCCTCAAAGGAGGTTGTCCGGAAGGGTGGAATCGAAAATTCCTCTCCTCAGGGGAAGAAGAGGACCGCCTCTGAAGACCCGGAGACCATGGCCTTAAAGCGGGGGAAGAAATCTTCGCCAGAGGGTCGTGTGCTGGGGGATACTTTGGCGGAATTATGCCCTCAAGGGGATCAGCCCTCCACCGAGCCGTAAGAAGAGAGGAGTTTTCTTTTTAAGAAACGAGAGAAATCCCTGCTTTGTATCCGAGAAAAGTAATCGGAAACTTACCTTGCAGCTCGGACCATAGCCCTTCTTAGCAGAGCTCGTCTTCGGGGGATCTTCTTCCGGAGATGATGGAGAGCGGAACGCCTCCCCTTGCCGTACTGCCTTGCGAGGCGGGCGACCCTGAGGTATCGTCACGGAGGGTTTCTCCGAATCCGGCGGGGCCGGAAGGTAGTCATATGGCCCCCCAAAGCCCTCCGCAACCGGCCTTCGAAAAGGGCCATCGGACGAGTCCGGTGCCGTCTGGTGCACGGTCGGAGGAGCTGAAGGATCTGCTAGGGCGAGCATCTATCTCAGAGGAGCACCGTGCGTTGATGGGTACGGTGATTGAGAGGATTTCATCCGCGGAGAGTGGATTGCACGAGGACGTCAGGAGTTTATTGACAGGTTTTGAGGTACGCGAAATAATGTACCCTTTTTGGACAGTTGCACATAAATAAGATGCGCCCTATGTAGATAGTAGCCCCTGAGACTCTGTGTGTTGTCAAAACTGATGGCGCGCAGAGGATCATAATCCCAGGTCTAATATTCTGCCTTTATACGTTGGTGGCAAAGTGTCCGGCGGCCAGCCGGACTGACGGATTTGCCGAGCTAAAGCGGCAACTTGACGTGGCAGATGCCGACATCGAGTTTGTCAACAAGCGGCCTGACGAGGCACAAGGTATATAATTCCTTCAGCGACGCTTGGTAAGAGAAGCTTTATGCCAGTATCTTACAATGTGTGCGCTTGATGCAGATGGTGCTGCTACCATGGAAAATCTGCGGGCGGAACTTGCCCGAGCCAAGGAGCAAGCCAGGAAAAGTGATGCGGCTGCCGGGATGGCAATTGAAGAGCTGAAAGCCGAACAGGCTGCTCACTGCCGAAGCAAGAAGGAAATGGCCGAGATGGCCTTGAGGCTGAAGAACGCTGCTGACCGTTGCAAACTTCTTGAAAAAGAAGATCAGGTGGAACAGACGGACCTGAAGAAGGCCGTTGCCGATGCCAAGGATGCTCGCTCTGCGATGAGAGCTATGAAGGAGGAGCTGCGTCAGGCCAGAGAGATCGCGGCTGGAAAGCCCTTTATGTTGCGGAGGAAGTTCTGTGATCCTAAACATGCTCCGTTAGACCAGATGTGGAGTATGGCGGACACCTATATGGATTTAGCAGCGAGTGCCGCAGATGCGGCCGAACACTCCCGAGATCAAGAAGATCGCGAAGTGGAAAAGCTTTTCTGGTCGTAGTTCCACAATCTAGAGCGTCCACTGTCCTTAGCCGATCGTTTGGCCGAATGGGCCGAGCTAAATAGGTTGTCCGGACTCGCCATGAAGTATGTCATGAGTCATCTGTGGCCAGAGAGGCCAAAGCTGAAAAGTTATTTCAACTTCGTGCAGCAGTTCCTTGGTGCAGCGCCGCATATCAATGCGATGAAGAGGTCAGCGTGCATAGAGGGTGCGCGGATGGCTCTTGCCCGTGTCAAGACACACTGGGCGGAAATGGAAGCCACCGCTGTTGCATCTCCAGACTTGGATGGAAGCCGAGTACCTGCCGAGCACTATATTCAGGAAGTTCTGCAAGGCGCTCATTTAATAGAGACGCAGTGCTCGAAGGATACTATATTCGAATAGCATATATTATTTGTAAAACAATATTTTGATAAATTGTGGAAGCTTTTTATACTTGTGCCTGCAAGTATTATTATACCTCCTGTGTGACCGTTTAACATATATATATATAATCTGAAAGATGGCAATCGTCGGCTTCAGCCCCCACGCACATAATGCGGGGGTGTTCGCAGAAGGCGCATTTTCACACTTGACCCAACGTCTTGGTCCTACAAAGGAGGTGATAGTGCAGCGAACTAGGCAATTGGACTATGATGCTTTATCACTTTCACTTAGCCATAGGAGTTTGATAGTGAGGCTACTTATATAGCCCCTGGTGGCGCCTGCGCTCGTGCGAACTCGGGGCGCGTATGTGGCTGGCCGGGAAACGGCCCTTCATTAATGCAGAGGAATCCTAAAGATTCCGGTAAGTCATCGAGTGGTTGACCAGTCTCACGCTATATGATGACAGTCAGTTTTCGGCTTTCTCTACTGAGGTGCTCGCCTGGCCGAACCGGGGCACAATCGCAGTAGTTCTCCTGGTGCCGCCTTAGCCGATAGAGCGGAACGTAAGGCAGCAAAACACAGGAGCCAGGCAAACCCAACATTTGACCAAAGACATGATTCGAAGCTGATGCATATAAGGCCAAACTCGCGACGCCGAACACTCCCTAAGGTATTCGGTCTTGATGAGGGCGGGCGGGATAACGCCCTTAGTAATAAGCCCCTAGTGTCTAGGTACGTGCAAAATTCTGACGTGGCCACATGCCAAAACGCCAGCCTCCTCCTTGGTTATATGAAGAAACCGGGGGATGTGTATCAACAAGAGACAGTAAAAAAGGTTTACACAGGGTCTTAATCTGAAAAGAATCCTTGGAACGGGTCCCTGCTCCACGTCTGCGCCTGTGTCTCCATTGTGCCGTATCCTGGACGGGCGTAGCACGGTGTTCATCTGTAAAAGAGAGGAACTTAGTTAAAGAAAGATCATGCCGAACATTAGTTATACTGAATAAACGAAGTATAAATCGAAATGGGTAAAATTGAGCTTTATTGTCTCTTGTTTTATATGCGCGGAGCCCCTAGTACAGGGGTATACGGCTATTAAGCCTTTATCAATTGTATGTTTATGCCGGACTCGTCTAGCCGTGTCCGTGGTCTTGACGACCTGTTTAGATGCTTTGGCCGGTGAAGCCACTTTATTGTGGGGCTGTTAAGGCAGCCGCTCTGTTTTCTGTGCGGGGGAAACACTCAATATTTTCCCTTTAACGAGATTATGCCTCGTGGACCGGGCATCTTAAGCGTAAGAGATGCATAATGCGGTATTGCATTAAAGCGGGCGAAAGCTTCGCGTCCCTGCAGTGCTTGATAGCTACTTGAGAATGGGGCGATGTGGAAAGTTAGCTATTCGCGACGGAACTTATCGGGGGAGCCGAACATAACTTCTAGTCGGAGAGAACCCATACAGCGGGCATCTGGGCCTGGCATTACCCCTTGAAAGGAGGTTTTGCTATGGAGAATTTTTGTTGGGTCTATCCCCATGTTGCAGATTGTTTCCTGGTATAACAGGTTTAGACTACTGCCGTCGTCCATCAAGACATTTGTAAAGCGGAGTCCGCCGATTATTGGATCTGATACCAAGGCAGTCAAGCCTGCGTTCCGGATACTTCTAGAGTAATCCTGATGGTCGAAGGTGATTGGTTTTAACAACCAATGGAGAGACTCCTTTGGGATAGGCCGTATGGCGTGTATCTCTGGTGGCGCCGTTCTGTTCGTCATGTGAAGTAAGTTTACTGTTTTGACTTCTTGTGGGAAATCCTTTTGTTTCCTGGTGCTCTGCTTATGGGGTTCGTCGTCGTCCTCGCTTGGTGTGTCGAGCCCCTTGTGTTCGGCGTTGAGCTTGTCGGCTTGCTTGAAAACCCAACAATCTCTGTGGGTATGGTTCGCAGGCTTCCCGGGAGTACTATGTATTTGACATATCTTGTCCAAGATTTTGTTTAAGTTGGATAGCTCGTCCCTGTTATCCTTGAGGGGCGGCTTTCTCTGATTCTGCCGCGAGCTTTTGAATCTGGCATTGACCGCCGTGCTCTTTGGGCTGTTTCCCTTATTCCGGCGCTGGTCCTTACTGCGTCGGGGTTTTCCGTTTCCATCCCTAACTTCGGATGTACTTGGGTCGCTGGTGCTACATCTTGCCAACAAGCCGTCCTCTCCTGCGCAAAAGCGGGTCATGAGGCCTGTTAATGCGGCCATTATTCTTGGCTTTTCTTGGCCGAGGTGCCTGGCGAGCCATTCGTCTCGAACGTTGTGCTTAAAAGCTGCTAGGGCTTCAGCGTCTGGACAGTCGACTATCTGATTCTTTTTAGTAAGAAATCTGTTCCAGAATTTCCGGGCTGACTCTCCGGGCTGTTGAGTTATGTGACTGAGATTGTCTGCATCCGGAGGGCGGACATAGGTCCCTTGAAAATTTGCCCGGAAAGCATCCTTAAGCTCTTCCCAACTTCCAATGGTGTTTTCGGGAAGGCTTTTGAGCCAATGCCAGGCTGGCCCTTTAAGCTTGAGGGGTAAGTATTTTATGGCGTGGAGGTCATCTCCTCTGGCCATGTGTATGTGGAGGATATAATCCTCGATCCAGACCCTAGGGTCTGTTGTTCCGTCGTATGCCTCTATGTTTACGGGCTTGAATCCCGCTGGAAATTCATGGTCCAACACCTCATCGGTGAAACATAGGGGGTGTGCGGCACCCTTGTATTTGGGCGTGCCGTGATGTTCAGATATTTGTTGTGTTGCATTGCTTACTAGAGCTTTCTTTCTTGGCCCATATATAGATCTGGCTGGGCCGTCTTTTTGATGCGGATCCTTTGGTGGATCGCGTGCCGGCTTGTGTGCGGCGCCGCTTGCCGCTCCATGCTGGCCATGCGGTCATCCATCCGACCGGATGGCTTTCCTATTTTTTGACCGCGGGGGCTCTAAGGCCTCTTTGTCAAATTCAGGCAGTAACTTTGGCTTTGGATAGCTTTTTGTGCGGTGACTGCCGGCATATTTATCTGCGGTGTTGCGTACTTTGCTCCATCTGATTCTGAGTGCATCTTCCGCAGTTTTTAGCTTCCGCTTCTTCTTTTTCAGGCTATGCGTAGTGACGACGAGCCTTTTGTGGAGGTTCTTCTGCTCCATGAGTTTATCCGGCGTAAGGTCGTCCGGACTGTTGTTTTCGCCGGGGACGGGGTGTTCGGTTTGTTTATCCAAGTTGCCCTGTTCGGACGCTTGCTCGAAGGCATGTTCGTCGTCCGCCGGCTCGTCCTGCTCTATGGCTGGGTCTGTATGGCTGATGTCTCTGTCGAGGCGGGGCTTGGAGCGGCGCTTACGTCGCCGCTTTGATTGCTTTTCAAGTGAATGATTCCTCGTTGCATCCCTGTGTTCCTCGTTGTCGCTTCCTTTGGGTGTGTCCACCATGTATACATCATGAGATGAGGTGGCTGTCCAGCGCCTTATAGGCGTTGGTTCATGTTCGTCTCCTACATCGTCGTCCATACAGTCGATGTCTTTGGAGTCGAAGTCGAGCACATCGTTTAAATTATCGACAGTGGCTACGAAGTGGGTGGTGGGTGGGCATCGAATTTCTTCGTCGTCCACATCCCAATCCTGCCGGTCATAGTCCGGCCAGGGCTCTCCTGATAAAGAGAGAGACTTTAGTGAATTCAGAATATCGCCGAAGGGCGAGTGCTGAAAGATGTCCGTGGCGGTGAACTCCATGATCGGCGCCCAATCGGGTTCGATCGGTAGGGGCGCAGAGGGCTCGGAGTCAGGAGAGGAGTCCAGCTCCTTGGAGTCATGGCCTTCGCAGAGAATAGGGCTGGTGTTCAGCTCGATCGCCGTAGAGATTGCAGCCCCCGAGGCGGTGTCTAACCAACCATCCTCGATTGGTGTGATCGGCTCCGAGCTAGGGGTCGGAGCGGACACAGCTGCGGCCTCCAGGGCGCTGTTCGGCGGTAGAGCTAAATCATGCCTATCGTGACAGTGCGGCGCACTCGGCTGTGGCTCAAATCCGTCGAAGATCAAGTCTCCGCGGATGTCGGCCGTGTAGTTCAAACTTCCAAATCTGACCTGATGGCCAGGGGTGTAGCTTTCGATCTGCTCCAGATGACCAAGCGAATTGGCCCGCAGTGCAAAGCCGCCGAATATGAAGATCTGTCCGGGGAGAAAAGTCTCACCCTGGATCGCATCGCTGTTGATGATCGGAGAAGCCATCGGGGCTAAAAGTGACGACACAGAGGAACTCTCAATGAAAGCACCAATGTCGGTGTCAAAACCGACGGATCTCGGGTAGGGGTCCCGAACTGTGCGTCTAGGCCGGATGGTAACAGGAGGTAGGGGACACGATGTTTTACCCAGGTTCGGGCCCTCTTGATGGAGGTAAAACCCTACGTCCTGCTTGATTAATATTGATGATATGGGTAGCACAAGAGTAGATCTACCACAAGATCAGAGAGGCTAAACCCTAGAAGCTAGTCTATGGTATGAATGTTGTTCGTCCTACTGACTAAAACTCTCCGGTTTATATAGACACCAGAGAGGGCTAGGGTTACACAGAGTCGGTTACAATGGTAGGAGATCTACATATCCGTATCGCCAAGCTTGCCTTCCACGCCAAGGAAAGTCAGTTCCGGACACGGGACGAAGTCTTCAATCTTGTATCTTCATAGTCCAGGAGTCCGGCCGAAGATATAGTCCGGCTATCCGGACACCCCCTAATCCAGGACTCCCTCACAAGGTATCAATCTAGTAGGAGGCTACGCGCGAGTCCCTCACACCTGCACAAAACAAATAAATCCTCGCAACAAACGCAAATAGGGGTTGTCAGTCCTTATAAGGCCACTTACGAGAGTGAGATCTGATAGATATGATAAGATAATATTTTTGGTATTTTTGTGATAAAGATGCAAAGTAAAATAAAGGCAAAGTAAATAGCAAAGGAAATAGCTAAATAGTAGGAGATCAATATGATAAAGATAGACCTGGGGGCCATAGGTTTCACTAGTGGCTTCTCTCAAGAGCATAAGTATTCTACGGTGGGTGAACAAATTACTGTTGAGCAATTGACAGAAAAGCTAGGTATGATCATGTATATAGGCATCACGTCCGAGACAAGTAGACCGACTCCTGCCTGCATCTACTACTATTACTCCATTCATCGACCGCTATCCAGCATGCATCTAGAGTATTAAGTTAAAAATAGAGTAACGCCTTAAGCAAGATGACATGATGTAGAGGGATAGACTCATGCAATATGAAGAAAACCCCATCTTGTTATCCTCGATGGAAGCAATATGGTACATGCCTTTCTGCCCCAACTGTCACTGCGAAAGGACACCGCAAGATTGAACCCAAAGCTAAGCACTTCTCGCATTGCAACAAAAGATCAATCTAGTACGCCAAACCAAACTGATAATTCAAAGAGACTTGCAAATATAACCAATCATACATAAAAGAATTCAGAGAAGATTCAAATATTATTCATAGATAGACTTGATCATAAACTCAAATTCATCGATCTCAATGAGCACACCACAAAAAGAAGATTACATCGAATAGTTCTCCACAAGAGAGGGGGAGAACGTTGTATTGAGATCTAAAAAGAGAGAAGAAGCCATCTAGCTACTAACTATGGACCCGTAGGTCTGAGGTAAACTACTCACACTTCATCGGAGAGGCTATGGTGTTGATGTAGAAGCCCTCCATGATCGATGCCCCCTCCGGCGGAGCTCCGGAATAGGCCCCAAGATGGGATCTCATGGATACAGAAAGTTACGGCGGTGGAATTAGGGTTTTGGCCCCGTCTCTGATCGTTTGGGGGTATGTGGATATATATAGGAGGAAGGAGTACGTCGGTGGAGCAACAAGGGGCCCACAAGGGTGGAGGGCGTGCCTTGTGGGGGTGGGTGCGCCCCCTACCTCGTGGCCTCCTGTTTCTTTTCTTGATGTAGTGTCCAAGTCTCTGTGGTTTTATTCATTGAGAAAATCACGTTCCAGAAGGTTTCATTCCGTTTGGACTCAGTTTGATATTCTTTTTCTTCAAAACGCTAAAACAGGCAAAAAACAACAATTCTGGGCTGGGCCTCCAGTTAATAGGTTTGTCCCAAAAATAATATAAAAGTGGATAATAAAGCCCAATAATGTCCAAAACAGTAGATAATATAGCATAGAGCAATCAAAAATTATAGATACGTTGGAGACGTATCACTGGCCTGCGTGGACTGCCGCGTCGAGCGCCCCGAGAACCAGCGGCAGTGCCAGAAGTGTGAGTGTGGTGGTGGCTTCGACATGCGGAACACGGTGGTGGACGCCGTCCTCTCCTCGGTGAGGCGGAGTTCCCACACAAAGGCTATTGGCTCTATGCCACTTGCCACAAGCTCGCCGATCACCGGAGCGTGTGTCGCTCGCGCCCTGCAAATGCCCCGTGTGCGGCTACGAAGGCCCGACGCCGGTGCTCTCCCACCACATCAGCACCGTGCATCCCATGCCTATGCACAGGATCTAGTACGACAAGGTGCTCCAGCTGCAAGTGCCACTGTCGGAGTCACGGCTCTTGTTGTTCGCAGACGAGGACGGCCGCGCGTTTTTCTTGGTCGACGGCATGCTCGACATCGGCGCGCCTATCGCCGTGTCAGTCATCTGCCTCAGAGCGGGTTCGCCCATCTGCAGCACTACGTGGCCAAGCTGTGGGTGAATGGCCCGCTGGGGGAGCCCAAACTCAGGACCGACACCGTCAAGGTGGAAATGGAGGTGACAAGTAGCAAGGATCCCGCGCGACATCGCCGTGCATGAGCTGACCTTCTTCACAGTTCCGCCCAAGCTGCTGGCCGGGGCTAAGCTTGTGTCCCTCCACATTCAGATTGACAAGCTCACGTCCTAAATGATTCTACAATGCCTTCTGTTTATCTTAGTAATATGCTAATATAGGGGTTAGCTCGGTCTACTTTAGCTTAAGAGATGGTGGGCTTTGGTGGCATGCAGCAATTACTTCGACATCAGATCAGCAGTTAAAGTAATTTTCAACAGTCAAATGGATATTTTGTGTTTGTTGGATATAAAGATCTTTTGGGTAAGAAGTATAATAGCTTATAATAAGTAAGTATAACAGCTTATATGCTTGTTTGTTCAGGAAGTGATGCATACTTGTGCGAGTTGACGCGACACATCAAAGTAGTAGTACTTCTAGTAGTACTCCCTCTGATCCTAATGTCTCTGCGCATAAGGCTGGTCATAGTGGGAGTAACATAGGCGATAACATCACACTTATCTAGACCAAATATATGATGTGGCATGTAATTAATGAAGAAAGAGAGGCATGTGGTAACATAGCTAGTTACTGTAATATCACACATATCAAAAAAAGATGAGTCTACAACCTAAGAAAGAGAGGCATGTGGTAACATAGCTAGTTACTGTAATATCACACATATCAAAAAAAGATGAGTCTACAACCTAATATCACACAACACATATGTTACTACCCACTGTGGAGGTAGTAACATAGACTAGTAACATGTGCATGTTACTACTCTAAGTTACTCCACACTGTGACTAGTCTAAGTCGAGGCGCGGATACCAAGGAGGGCCTAGTTGTGTCTATACTTGGACAACTCATCCGACTGCAGGCGCACCAGGCAGACGAAGCTCATGTCATGTTGGTGCCGTGTGCGGCTTGCATATTAACCAAAACCTCATGCCTCCATCTTAGCCTCTGTGTTTTAAACTTCTCAATCTCAAGTCCAAGGAGCAACGTGAAACCTATGATAGAGCCAATTGGATGGTTGAGAACACTACAATTTGTAGCTACAGATGCGTGTGTGAGAGAGGACGAGTGCGTGCGTGCACCTCTTCTGTTCCTGTATAACGTACTAAACTCAGAGTACAAGTGTATGTGGGTGGCATCGACCTAGGGAGCTAGAGATGGTGTGTGCGAGAAGTCCCGAGAGATAGGTGTGTGCGTGGGAAGTGGGAGAGAGATGATATGTGTCGATGTAATGCGTGTGAAAAAAATACTAGTCTATAGCTCGCCACGAGGCTATTGCTGTCGAACACCCCAATAACCATAAGATATGTATCCGATGGTGCTAGTTATTGCACGTACACAACAGTAGAAAAAGAAGTAGTAACATGGCATATGCTACACCACGGTCGAGAACACGTGCCCACATTACGCCATCCGGGAATAGTGCCGCACTTCGAAACTAGTACCGTCAATAAATTTTGAGCTTGTGTCTCGTCACATTCGAAATTACTACCACGCTATATTTAATTGAAAACCTGTTCACACCGATCACAACCTAAACAGTTTCCCACTTAGGAGTGTATTAGTAGTACTCAGTTATAAATACTACTATGCCAAGATGACTGCACATTCCTCCTCAACTCCTCATCCACAAAAAACAATCAAGTCATTCAGCATCATTCCTTTGCATCTGTCATGGCCAGCGTGAGTTCTGGGTCGAGAGATTTCCACCAGGGAGAGGCAAGCATGGAAGAGGAAGCACGAGAGATGTCCCGCCTCACCGCGAAAGAAGCCGACATGTCCAGCCGCACAGCAGTAGCAATAGAGAGGTCCTGCTGCGTCGCCGAAGCAGCATGTAGGTCTTGCCGCACCGTCGATGTAGCAGATTGGTCCGGCCGCACCGCGGAAGTAGCAGAGATGTCCCGCCGTGCCGTCGAAGCAGCACAGAGGTCCTGCCGTGCCGCGGTGGCCTGGGAAAATTTCTCGCGGGCAGGCGAAGACTCTTACAGGCGCATGCATGCGATCGTCCATAGCGAGATGGATCAGATCTCCGGCTGGGCGAGGTTGCAGGACGAGGCTACCGGTGTCATCCAACAACTGGGGGAGGGCAATGCAAAGCTCCGGGCTGAGCATGACCTACTAAGGGCGAAGATCACCGAAAGGGCGAAGCAGGCGGAGGAGACCGTTGCCTTCTTGCAGAGGACAAGCGTCATCGTAAAGAAACTTATGGACGAGAATGCCATGCTCCGCATCGAGCGCGAAAGGCTGGTGGAGGAAGCACGGGATGCTGCCAAGAAGTGTATTAAGGACATGAAACTGATGAAAGAGATCATCGCCACTCGCCGTGAGAACTAGTCTCCGCGACCTGCAGTGCACAAATAAAGTAGAGATCAGCGAGCCAGATCGTTGTATGCGTCTTCCTTCTTCTTTTGCCCTTGTGTATTTCGGGCGTATCCGCATGTGGCTTTTTAATTATCTTCCTAATTATGTAAGACAATTATTATCCACTCTCGTCGTCCTTATATATATTCACCAGTCTTGTTGTAAGTCGCGGTAGATGCTATATAGGTCCATCGGATCTTACATCAAGATCCGTGCAAAATTTTCTTTTTAGATTTTCCTTTTTCTCTCTTAAATCTCAGTCGAGTGAGACATAGCCACACCATTAAACGGAGGCTCGGACGCCATTGATGGAGACCTTGGGAGAGAGGTGGACGGAAGATGGAGGACAAAGGGCTCTCCTCCCGATAAGCACGCGCAGGGGTCTGATCGCATGCCTCCCGTACTCAAATAGCTACCCTGCACGGTGCCTCCTAGCTAATAAAAAATGGGGACGCGTGCGACACGTAAATGGTAAATAGAATGCCCATGGTTTCAATAATACTTGTGTTTCCGATTGTAACGTGACAACACTTGTTCCAAAATGACTTTGTTGATTGTTAATGTGTGCGCCTTCGCAAATCGGGCAGCAAAATTACCACAACATGTTGGTTCCATGTCATGACACCAAGCCAAGTTTCATGATTTTCATGCTTGTTTTGGATTTACAGGAATTAAAAAACCAATTTTCACAATGTTTCCAGCCGAGCCACGACGCCCAGATCTTTGAATTTCATTCCCATTTCTTCCATGGGACCTAGAAATTTACCCGAGGACACACATGTGATTTTTCAACCAGCTTTGGTGCACTGGAGCATGTGCTTGTATTTCTAATTTGAATTATGCACACAAAGGTGACACGTTCCCTCTCAGAACCACGAGTGTTGGTGTCAAAACCGGCGGATCTCGGGTAGGGGGTCCCGAACTGTGCGTCTAGGACGGATGGTAATAGGAGGCAAGGGACACGAAGTTTTACCCAGGTTCGGGCCCTCTTGATGGAGGTAAAACCCTACGTCCTGCTAGATTGATATTGATGATATGGGTGTTACAAGAGTAGATCTACCACGAGATCAGAGAGGCTAAACCCTAGAAGCTAGCCTACGGTATGATTGTTTGTTGTGATTCATTGTCCTACAGACTAAAACCCTCCGGTTTATATAGACACCGGAGAGGGTTAGGGTTACACAAGGTCGGTTACAAAAGAGGAGATATCCATATACGTATTGCCTAGCTTGCCTTCCACGCCAAGTAGAGTCCCATTCGGACACGAGACGAAGTCTTCAATCTTGTATCTTCATAGTCTAATAGTCCGGCTGTCCGGAGACCCCCTAATCCAGGACTCCCACAGTAGCCCCTGAACCAGGCTTTAATGACGATGAGTCCGGCGCGCTGTTGTCTTTTGCATTGCAAGGCGGGTTCCTTCGCCGAATACATTACAGAAGAAATTGAATACGAGGATAGTGTCCGAGCCTGCAAAATAAGTCCCACATTTCACCGTAGAGAGAATAATGTTTTCGCAGATCTATTCCGTTAGCTTGTTTCGGCAACAGGACGTTACGTCATGGCCCGATGATTATTCGATCCGTTTCTTTTAACCAGCCCCGCACATAATGCGAGGCAGTTTTTCGACATGTCTTGTCAAAGCAGATTTCGTGTCCCCTTATTATGGGATTCTCATCAATACGGGCGTGGGTAACCCAACCACGCCATCAATTGCAGCGCTTGGGGGATAAGCGTGTTTTACTAGGCAAGTGGGGATGTTTAATTTTGTCCGCCCATATAAAGGGATAAGGATTCACCTTTCTATCCACGCCTTCTTCCTCCTCTGCTCATCCGCTCCCGCATACTCGAGCCCTAGCGCCCAAGTCCTCACTTCCATCTCAACCTTCTCCAACCATGTCCGGAGCGGGAGGCAAGTGGATGGTCTCCTCCGTCACGGAGGGAGACATCAAGAAACTAAGGAGAGCCGGATACCTGCACGACGACATCGCGCACCGGCTCCCAGATGAGGGACAGCTCATCCCCACCCCCGAGCCCCATGAGAGGGTGGTATTCCTCACCCATTTCCTCCGCGGACTAGGATTCCCTCTCCATCCCTTCGTCCGGGGGCTCATGTTTTATTACGGCCTGGATTTCCATGATCTAGCCCCAAACTTCATCCTCAACATCTCGGTGTTTATCGTCATGTGCGAGGCCTTCCTCCGCATCAAGCCCCACTTCGGCCTATGGCTGAAGACCTTCAATGTCAAGCCGAAGGTAGTGAGCGGCCGCCAGGCGGAGTGTGAAGGCGCCATGGTGGGCAAGATGCCCAACATCACATGGCTCGAGGGCACCTTTGTGGACACCATAAAGGGGTGGCAATCGGGGTGGTTCTATATCACTGAGCCACGCGACCCCGCATGGGTAGCGGCCCCCGAGTTCCAATTTGGCATCCCCATGCGACTCACCTCCTGGAAAGAGAAGGGCCTGTCCTGGGGTAATTCAAAAGAGCTGACCGGACTCCAGTCATGTATTCAGAACATGGTGGATAAGAAGCTCAAGCTTGTCAACATAGTCCAGGTTATGCTCGTTCGCCGGATACTCCCGTGCCAACAACGGGAGTTTACCTTGTGGGAGTTCAATCCGGCGCAGCACCAAACTCTGAACAGGCTCTTCGACACGACTCATGAAGATGCCTGGAGGGTGCTGTTCAAGGGCGCCGCGGTCCCTCCCCCCATTACTGAGGATCACGGATTCAGCGCGAAGCGCCACACCAGTGCGGCAAGTTGTTTTACCTCTTACAGGATATTTGTTATATATATATAGATTGGCTCTATGCGGGATCTAAACTCCCGTAATTTTGACAGGACTGACAGAAGATGGCTGGACAGATCGACTATCCGGCTCCCTTGCCCGAAGGCCCTGCAGACGCTCTTCTGATGAAGATGCTGACTCCGGCCCCTTATAAGGTGCCGGAAAAGACCAAGAAGGCGAAGGGAGCTCGAAAGAGTTCCCGACGCCAGGCGTCGTCGGACTCACCATCCGATGACTCTGCGGTGCACTCTTCCCCCGAAGACGAGGAAGAGGAAGAAGAGGCTCCCCTACCGACTGGGGGAGACGAGAAAAGGAAGGCCGCCCCAACTGGGGAGGCCGAAGGGTCCAAGAAGGGAAGGACGCTCCTTCCGGATAGCTCTACCGCCGCCGACAAAAGTGAAGACGAGTGGTTGCCCAGGGGAAAGCCCTAGGGGAGATCGTAAGTGTTTGGATACCAAAGTAACCCATAGGATTCCTTTGTCGCATTGCTTTCCTTAACACTGAACTCAATTGTACAGGCCGCCCCGAGCCAATATCGAGGTATCCTCGGACGGCTCCCTAGGCTCGTCAGACATGGACAGCGATCCAGTCCCGACCGCCACCTCCCCTCATCCGGCGAGGATCAAGGGGGGACAGTCCCGGAGGCGCCTCAAGGCGACCTTCCGGACTCCGGGAGCCGAGGGGACGGGGTCCCCGAGAGCTCCAAGTTCGGCCCTCAGCCGAACACCGCGCCGGACCCTCCAACGGATCCGAGCTCGAGCAGGCGGTGCCCTTCTAAGGAGGGTGAGACGCCTGTGCCAGTGACCTCTGTCCACCCAGAGGCGCCGGACACTATGTTGGAAGCGCTTTGCAGCGCTTCCATCGAGGAGGAGCACCGCACTATCATGAGTGCGCTTCCAAGAGCGGATTGACTGAAGCCTGTACTAACAGGCTTCGAGGTAAGTGTTTTAAAATGTAGTAGAAATATTACCGCATAGACAGTAGCCCCTGATGCTTTGTTCGGTGTTCACAAAGAAAAGCCGAACAAAGGATCAAATAACATCGCAGGAGTCTAATATAAGTATGTCAATATGCATATGCAGGCTTCACTGCTGGCGTCCACCACATTGACTGCGGAGGTCGCCGTACTGAAGGAGGCCCTCGAGGGGTCCCAGAAGGAGCTCGACCTTGCTAAGAGGCAGCTCGAGGAGAACAAGGGTAAGTGATACCCCGTCTGTAGATGAGAAAAAGGACGCGATTGCTAAATGACAGGATCATTGTATGTTTGCCAGGGGCCACGACCGAGGTGGCGACCCTGAAGCAAGCGCTGTCCCAGGCCGAAGAAAAGGCGGCCCAGGAGCGTACCGAGCGAGAGAGGCACGAGGCTCGGGTGGGCGAGGTGCAGCAAGAGATCCAAGCTCTCGTGATGAAGCACGAGGCGTTGGAGCTTGACTTGAAGATGAGAGAGTCTGAGCTTGTCGCAGCCCGTGAGAGCGCGAAGAGTGCCAAGGCCGAGGCCCAGAAGGCCCTTCAGGAGATCGACATGATGAAGAAGATAGCGGCGTGTAAGGCTTTCGATATCCAAAGCAAGCTTGCAACGGTGAATTACCGATTACTTACCCGAATCCGGAGCTCTTCAGGAGCATTCGCAGATTTGCCCCACAGTGTGTCCGATGCCGCACTATTCTACCAGGCCGAGGACGGAAGCTCGACGGAGAAGCTGTTCTGGGCTTAGTATGCTAAGGCCGAACAGCCGGTGCCAATGAGCGACCAGCTGAAGCAGATGGCCGAGCTACATAAGGCGGCCGATCAGACCATGAAGGGCTTCATAGTCCGGTTGTGGCCTGGCGACGCCCTTCCAAACAGCTTCTTCGGCCTGGTGAGGCGGCTTGTGGATGCATGCCCATGGCTGGAGGTCGTCAAGCAATCTATCTACATTAAAGGTGCACGCCGGGCATTCGCCCGTGTGAAAATGCAGTGGGTCAAGCTAGACGCTGTGAAGCTTATCAAGGAGGGGCCGCCGGAGGGCAAGGAGCACCGCCACCCCGAGATGTACTACAAGGGTGTCCTGCCGGGCGCCCGTCTTATCGCGGATGAGTGTTCAAAAAATGTAATATTTGAATGAGACTTGCTCGTTTTTTATCCTGTGTAATGAAAACTTGTTTCATATGCGCTATGCAACGCTTGTGTGAATTTAAAATATTACCTTCTGTTTGGCTGTTTATCCAATCTGAGAGATGGCTAGTCCTCGGCTTCTGCCCCCATGCCACGAGTGCCGGGGTGTTCGGGATAAACTTGAGCACTCTTGTTCCCATGTTTGGGTCCTTCGAGGGAGGTGCTCAGCACAAAGAACAAGGCAACCGGACTAATAATGCTTTATCACTCTCACTTAGCCATGGAATTCTATAATTTTAAATTTCGGTGAAGCCCCTGGTATTTGGAAGGCCGAATTCAGGGCGCGATACACGCCTGTAAGCCGAACGGAGCCGGCCCCTCGCCCTAAGCGGCATAAGTCTTTAGGGACTTGAAAAACCTTGCCGAACAGCGACCAGTCTCTCACCTTATCATGATAGTCAGTTTTAGCTTTCTCTACTGAGGTGCTCGGCCCGGCAGAACCGGGGCACAATTGCAGTAGTTCTCCTAGCGCTACCTTAGCCGATAGAGCGGAACCTAAGGTACCAAAACATAGGAGCCGGGCAAACCCAACATTTGACCAAAGACATGATTCAGAGCTGATGCATATAATGCTATAAGTTTGGGGTGCCGCACTTGTGAAAGTGTTCGGACTTTTCACACCATATTGTGGGTACGTAAGCCCCAGGTGCATTGGCCGTACCAGAGTGTACGGTTGCTAGGCGTCATTAATGAACACATAGGTATGTATACATATAACAAAAATGCGATAATAATCGTAATGTCATGCATTGTATATTAAAAAATTGCATTAAAGCAGAGTGCTACAGATAGTGTAATGAGCAAAAGAGTAGGACTATGTCCCTTCCAAGGGCGAGCTAAGGAATTATGTGAAATCTGTAATCCACCTGGGAATTCCATAGTCGTCGGCCTCCTTGGTTGATGTATCATGTGTTCGGCAATAGAGCTGCTGGACAGTGTTTCCAGAGATAGAAGTCCTGAAAGAAAAAGAAATATAACCAAACGGGAAGCCCCTGGTGCGGTTTAGGCCGCGTTTTGGGACGTGTCGTAGTTGTGCCTCCCCCTCCCCATCTGTGCTCATGGTATTTTTAATGCGTAATGATGTACGCATGGCACAAACAACGTCACTGGGCTGGGATTGGGGTGGCCGTCGTATTGCTACGCGAGCTCAGATCGCGCCAGGCGGTCTATTTGCCGATTGCCCCGAGCGCGCTTGAAGGTGTCCGGGCATTGAAACGCCGAACTGGTAGATTGCCTTGAGAGGCTACTTTGCGCTTCTGCTGCGAGGGCCGCAGTGTGCTCCTCTGTTCGGAGAGGGCGCTCTGTGTTTCCATTGACTATAATAACTCCGCGAGGTCCTGGCATCTTGAGCTTGAGGTATGCATAATGTGGTACCGCATTGAATCTAGCGAATGCGGTTCGTCCGAGCAGTGCGTGATAACCACTGCGGAACGGGACTATATTGAAGATTAACTCTTCGCATCAGAAGTTATCCGGGGATCCGAAGACCACTTCCAGTGTAATTGAGCCTGTGCAGTGGGCCTCTACGCCTGGAATGACGCCTTTAAAGGTCGTCTTTGTGGGTTTGATCCTTGAGGGGTCTATACCCATTTTGTGCACTGTGTCCTGATAAAGCAGGTTCAGGCTGCTGCCGCCGTCCATGAGGACTCGAGTGAGGTGAAATCCGTCGATGATTGGGTCTAGGACCAGTGCGGTGAATCCGCTGTGACGGATACTAGTGGGGTGGTCCCTGCGATCAAAGGTGATCGGACAGCAGGACCAAGGGTTGAACTTCGGGGCGACTTGCTCCAACGCATATACGTCCCTGAGCGCACGCTTCCGCTCCCTCTTGGGGATGTGGGTTGCGTATATCATGTTCACCATCCGCACTTGCGGGGGAAACCTCTTCTGTCCTCCAGTGTGCGGCTGCGGGGGTTCTTCCTCGTCATCGCTATGCGGCCCCTTGTCATTGTTTTCAGCGATTAACTTGCCGGCCTGCTTGAACACCCAACAATCCCTGTTGGTGTGATTGGCTGGCTTGTCTGGGGTGCCATGTGGATGTGGAGGAGGAAGTCCTCAATCCATACCGCGGGATCCGTTGTGCCGTCGTATGATTCAATGTTTAAAGGTTTGAAACCTTCTGGGAATTGATGTTCCATTACTTCGTCTGTGAAGCATAAGGGGTGTGCGGCGCCTCTGTATTGGGCTATATCGCGACGCAGCTCGTATGGGTCGTGCCCGCTGTGTTCGGCCCGGCCGGATTTGCTTTTACTATATCCGGCGTGACGTTTACCGTCTCGTAGAGTGGTGCGCCCTCATGATCCGTAGATCGATCTTGAGTGCTTTGCTATGTCCTCCAATATGTCTCGCAGGTCTGGCGTATCTCCCCATGCCTTTTTATTTGGATGAAGTTGGGGTGGAGGCTGAGCTTTCGGCAGGAATGCCTCTCTATCGCGGCCACGAGGTGGCCGGTCAGCCGTATCATACGCTTCTTCCTCCAGTCGGGGTAGTAACCTGTGCCTTGGGTAACTCTTGGAGGGACGCTCGAGTTTATATTCCTCGGCTGCGAGGACTTCAGTCCATTTGTCAGCTAGCAGATCTTGATCAGCTTGAAGCTGCTGCTGCTCTTTCTTCAGGCTATTTGCTGTGGCCATAAGCCTGCGCTTGAAGCGCTTTTGTTCGACGAGATCCTCTGGTACAGTGAATTCATCGTCGCCGAGGCTTGCCTCGTCTTCGGAGGGGGGCATGTAATTGTCATCCTCCTCCTCTCCGCCAGCCGCTCTCTCAGGAGAGTTGGCACCTTCATCCTCCTGATCTAACTCTTGCTGGAGGGGGGTTTCGTTGTCTTCGGCGCTATCCGGAGTGTTATTATCTCCTGCACCGGTATCACCACTTTTGCTTTGGCGGGACATAGAGCGGCGGCGCTGACGTCAGTGCTTGGGTTGCTTCTTGGAGGGGTCATCCTCCGCTATCTCGTCGCCGTTGCCTTCATTGGGTGTATCCACCATGTATATGTCATACGACGAGGTGGCTTTCCAGTGCCCTATAGGTGCTGGTTCATGTTCGTCTCCTACATCATCGTCCATACCGTCGATGTCTTCGGAGTCAAAGTCGAGCATGTCGGTTAAATCATCGACAGTGGCTACAAAGTGGGTGGTGGGTGGGCGTCGAATTTCTTCGTCGTCCGCATCCCAGTCCTGTTGGACATAATCCGGCCAGGGCTCTCCTGACAACGAGAGAGAGAGACCTTAGTGAATTCAGAATGTCGCCGAAGGGCGAGTGCTAAAAGATATCCGCAGCGGTGAATTCCATGATCGGCGCCCACTCGGATTCGATTGGCAGGGGCGCGGATGGTTCGGGGTCCGGAAGAGAGTCTGGCACCTTGGAGTCACGGGTTGCGCAGAGGATTATGCTGGTGTTTGGCTCGATCGCCGTCGAGACTGCAGCCCCTGAGGCGGTGTCTAGCCACCCGTCCTCGATTGGCGCAGTTGGCTCCGAGCTAAGGGTCGGAGCTGGTGTGGGCGCGGCCTCTGGAATACCGTCCGGTGGCAGAGCTAGGCTAGGCCCATTGAGGCAGTGCGGCGCGCCCGGCTGTGGCTCGAATCCGTCGAAGATCAAGTCTCCGCGAATGTCGGCCGTGTAGTTCAAACTTCCAAATCCGACCTGATGGCCAGGGGCGTAGCTTTCAATCTGCTCCAGATGGCCAAGCGAATTAGCCCGCAGTGCAAAGCCGCCAAATACGAAGATCTGTCCGGGGAGAAAAGTCTCACCCTGGACCGCATCGCTAACGATGATAGTAGGAGCCATCAAGCCTAATGGCAACGACACAGAGGAACTCTCAATGAAAGCACCAATGTCGGTGTCAAAACTGACGGATCTCGGGTAGGGGGTCCCGAACTGTGCGTCTAGGCCCGATGGTAACAGGAGGCAAGGGACACGAAGTTTTACCCAGGTTCGGGCCCTCTTGATGGAGGTAAAACCTTACGTCCTGCTTGATTGATATTGATGATATGGGTGTTACAAGAGTAGGTCAACCACGAGATTAGAGAGGCTAAACCCTAGAAGCTAGCCTACGGTATGATTGTATGTTGTGATTTGTTGTCCTACGACTAAAACCCTCCGGTTTATATAGACACCGGAGAGGGTTAGGGTTACACAAGGTCGGTTACAAAGGAGGATATATCCATATATGTATTTCCTAGCTTGCCTTCCATGCCAAGTAGAGTCCCATCCGGACACAAGATGAAGTCTTCAATCTTGTATCTTCATAGTCTAACAGTCCGGCCAATGGAGATAGTCCGGCTGTCCGGAGACCCCCTAATCCAGGACTCCCACAACGAGCCTTCTTGAGAGAAGCTCCGGTTTGCAAGAAACTTATACCAAAACTTGTTCCTATTCTGCCAATTTTTTTACCACAGCATGGTAGTACCATGACATGACACCATGCCAAGTTTCATGTTTTTCAGGTGTGTTTTGCATTTACAAGAACTTTAAAACCAAGTTTCTCAATGTTCTCGGCCGAGTCACGATGCCCAGATGTTTGAATTACATTCCCATTTCTTGCATGGGACCTATAAATTCACCCGAGGACACACATGTGATTTTTCAACCAACTTTGGTGCATGGGAGCATGTGCTTGTAGCTCAAATTTGAATTATGCACATTAAATGACCACAAACTCAATTAATGTATAAAAAATGCCAAACGAACCCGGAATAATTCCAAAATTTAACAGGGCACTCATGTAGTTCTATGTTGCCTCTATAAAGAAACTCAAGGGGGCAGGTATATTGTTTTGCACTCAAAGGTGACATGTTCCCTCTCAGAACCATGAGCCTTCTTGAGAGAAGCTCTGTTTTGCAAGAAGCCTATACCAAAACTTGTTCCTATTTGGCTAATTTTTTACGACAGCATGGTAGTACCATGACATGACACCGTGCCAAGTTTCATGATTTTCAGGCATGTTTTGGATTTACAAGAATTTTAAAACCAAGTTTCTCAATGTTCTTGGCCGAGCCACGATGCCCAGATGTTTGAATTTCATTCCAATTTCTTGCATGGGACCTTGAAATTCACCTGAGGCACACATGTGATTTTTCAACCAACTTTGGTGCACAGGAGCATGTGCTTGTAATTCAATTTTAAATTATGCACATTAAATGACTAGAAACTCAACTAATGTATAAAAAAGGCCAAATGAACCCGGAATAATTCCAAAATTTAACAGGGCACTCATGTAGTTCTATGTTGCCTCTGTAAAGAAACTCAAGGGGGCAGCCTATATTGTTTCACACTCAAAGGTGACACCTTCCCTCTCAGAACCACGAGTCTTCTTGAGAGAAGCTGCTATTTGCAAGAAGCTTATACCAACATTTGTTCCAATTCGGCCAATTTTTTACCACGGCATGGCAGTACCATGACATGACACCATGCCAAGTTTCATGATTTTCAGGCGTGTTTTGGATTTACATGAATTTTGAAACCAAGTTTCTCAATGTTCTCGGCCGAGCCACGATGCCCAAATGTTTGAATTTCATTCCCATTTCTTGCATGGGACCTTGAAATTCACCTGAGGACACACATGTGATTTTTCAACCAACTTTGGTGCACGGGAGCATGTGCTTGTAATTCAAATTTAAATTATGCACATTAAATGACTAGAAACTCAACTAATGTATAAAAAGGCCAAACGAACCCAGAATAATTCCAAAATTTAACGGGGCACTCATGTAGTTCTATGTTTCCTCTGTAAAGAAACTAAAGGGGGCAGCGTATATTGTTTCACACTCAAGGGTGACACGTTCCCTCTCAGAACCACGAGCCTTCTTGAGAGAAGCTCCAGTTTGCAAGAAGCTTATACCAACATTTGTTCCAATTCGGCCAATTTTTTTACCACGGCATGGTAGTACCATGACATGACACCATGCCAAGTTTCATGATTTTCAGGCGTGTTTTGGATTTACATGAATTTTAAAACCGAGTTTCTCAATGTTCTCGGCTGAGTCACGATGCCAAGATGTTTGAATTTCATTCCCATTTCTTGCATGGGACCTAGAAATTCACCCAAGGACACACATGTGATTTTTGAACCAACTTTGATGCACCGGAGCATGTGCTTGCAGTTCAAATTTGGATTATGCACATTAAATGTCCCAAAACTCAATTAATGTATAAGAAAGGCCAAACGAACCCGGAATAATTCCAAAATTTAACAGGGCACCCATATAGTTCTATGTTGCCTTTGTAAAGAAAATCAGGGGAGGCAGCGTATATCGTTTCACACACAAAGGTGACACGTTCCCTCACGGTACCACGAGGCTTGTTGACAGAATCTCCAGTTTTGGAAGAAGCTTATACCAAAACTTGTCCCAATTCGGCCAAAAAAATATACATACGAAAATAGGGTTTAGATTATCCCAAACATCTCGCTACCTAGACTAATGTACTCTGATTTGAATTCAACATAAAATGGATACAAATATTTGAATTGGAGATCGTATGGTACATGTAGTATAGTGAAATGTGATTACTGCTATATGCATGTTTTTTGTTATCAAGATAATATTTAAATTATTGTATAACTTGACAACAATCATATTAAAATAAGGAAAATTGATTCAAATTTAGTCCATATTGTAGACGACAATATGTATGTTCGTAGGGTGGAGTAAAATGTTCATATATGATGGAAGATCAAAATGTAGGACTGCATCCATTATAAACCGCAAGGTCACCTAACGATATATTCGAATTCAACATAACGTGGCTTCAAAAATTGAAATTCGAGATCCTGGCATTTGTAATCATATAAAAAGGGACATGACTCTTTCTTTTGGTGGGAGTTGATTTGTTTTTTGTTGTTGTTGAGGGAAGTGCGAATCGATTTGGTACCGTACAGGGTAATCTTGTTCTCCCGATTTTTTTACATTTTTCTTGTAGTTTCTTGAATGACATCTATAGCAATATAGTAAAAGGGGAAATGAATCTCTTGTGTCTTGTATGAATTGTTTTTTTGTACACGTTAAGTTTGTTCTGCCGAACAAGGAATCCGTGCCTTGTTATCCCAAAATTTTCAAGCTCGAATATGTTTTGTCTCATATGCTTTGAAACTCCTGCCTCTTCAACCCACGTCGCGCCTTGTTATCCCGAAATTTCGACCCGTGAGAAAACTCCCCCCTCATCCGAAATCGGTCCCGCAGCCCAGACACGCGAAATCCCCCTTCTACCCCTCAGCCGGAAATGCCAGCTTGACGTCGCGGTGTCAAAAAAGGAGGGGGTATGCTGGTAACTTACCCTACATTTCGGACAACCGCGTCCATAAGCCATGGCTCCCCCTACCTTCACCTTCATTCCCCCATTCGTACACCGAGGCCGCCAAAACCCGCGAAACCCCATGCTCCTCCGTCGGCCTCCCGACCGCCACCCAGCCGGAGACTCTTCCCCGACGATGGCGTCCACCACAACATCTCGCTCTCCCTCATCGACTGCACCGGATGAGGATGCATTATCGATCTCGTCATCTCGCGGATCAGCCGCCCCGTCCTCCACCTCCAAGGAGCTGCCCTGACATTCGCCTCGTCTATCGCGCCACCTCCATCTCGACAGCGCCGTCTTGACCTGCCCCACCGGAACCGCAGCACCCTCACCAATTCCTCTGATGAAGCCGAGGCCCACTCGGCACCACCAAGGAGGTTCTGCACTCACTACTGCATTTTATCTTTTATTCGATCTCACAGGGCCGCCGGTGCTCGATACCGAGCAACCATGGCGGGTCTCCATCGACGGCACCATCGCCGGCCACTTCATCCACGCCGTCTCTCCTCCATGTCATTGCTTCTTCGGCGGCGACTTCCACACCGGCACTAGCTGCAGCTGCTCCTGCTGCTGCTCCGGCTTTCGTTCGTGCTGACGCCCTTCTCTGCTATTGCTGTCGGTCACGCTGCTGCTCCGCTCTTTCTCTCGTTCGTGCTGCTGCTCTGCTCTTGCTCTCACTCGCGCTGTTGCTGCTGCACGATCTCTAGCAACTACAGGAGTTGCTGCTTTAGCACTCGCTCGCGGTGCTGCTGCCCGACTTGCTCTCTGCTAGTGTGTTCCCTGCTAGAGCGTCTGCTGATTTAGATCACTTATTCTCTACTACTAGTGCTCGAACGCCCTAAACATCTATTGCAATGCTCCGCTACTAGTTCAATCAGTTTCGACAGTAAAATTCAGTTTCGACTGTAAAGTTTAGTTTCTTCAGTTAAGTTAAGAGTGAACAAAATTTATAGCATCTGTCGGAGCGGCCGTGGGCCGGCTGAGATGCATTTTACATCTAGAACTTTTTGGTGCTGTATTTTACATCATCTATTGCAGATGATATTAGAGTCCCACTTCAGATTAACGTTGTCTGTCTTGTCCTGCTTCAGCCTCGCTACCGTACACCTCATCAGAGCTGTTCCAATGATGGAACCGTCCATCACAGCGGAGCAGTACCCTCGGCGCCATTTCCAGAGGCCTCAGATCTTCTTCCCCGCCTCCGATAGTCACAACAGCATCACCATCCTCCACATCCAACCCAATGATGCTGAGGTCGAGAAGGCTATGCCAAAGAGGTTGTACACTTGTTGCATCACTTTTTTACTTTGCATTCATGTCGACCCCTTAGGGATCCTTTGCTATGGAACTACTATGGTACCACTATTTGTGCATTTGGTTAGAAGGAGTGGAGCAAAGGAAAACTGGAGGATTTTTTTCCTTTGGTGTCTCTTTCAAAGAAAAAACCTAGGAATTTTAATATCCACTTGGACGTCCTTTTCAAATTAATATGCATGAAGAACAGGACTAATTGCATTACTGGCATAATAAGATTCTTATTTTATCATTTTCACGTGGTTTGACTTTAATTTGACCATGTTTCTCCATTCCTGTGTTCTTCCAATTCATGTGAACCAAACACCCAGGTTGACAGAAATCCTATGTTTCCAAATGCTCTATTTTGCACATGCATTCCTATCCTATTCTTGTGTTTTTCCTGTCCCCGCGTTTATAGAATCCTCCAATTCTAAGGAGCCCTTACAAATTTACTTCATTTTAGATAGGCGTGAAAGAAAACTCTGTGTGTTATGTCCTGCTCCTGCTGTGCCATCATCCACCCCACCTGAGGTGCACCATCGACAGAAGCGTTCACTACAGCCGAGATTCCCCCTGCAAACTTTCTTTCGCCGCCTTAGATCATCTTCCCAGTTGCCGGCAGCCACGCCAACTGCATTACCATCACCAACTGAGCTGATGAACCCGAGGACTACACAGTTCCAGAAGAGAGGTCGCAGTCTTTTTGTGTTTGCTTATGTTATACATCGGTTATTATTACCTGCTACTTTATCGTTCAAACTTGAGTTTTAAAATGCCCGTGGGTCTCATATCGAGGCAACAACGAATAGTATATGTCTACTATCCGGTTCATCTCGGGTCTTCTATGTGGTTCATGTTGGGTGGGCAACAAACAGTAGATGATCCATTCTCTATCTTTTTATAACTGAAGCTATAATCTACCTGCTATCATTAGTTTTGGATCTATCCACTCGTTTGCTACCACCAGTCTTGATTTCTGCATGCACCCCTTAGGCCTTACAAAATCTAACAATTTTTTATTATGCATGTCAGTTATTATACACAATGGTATTGAACATGTAGAGAAAAAGAGAAGACCGTTGCGTGGGAATATAATGTCATGCAGACACCGCTCCATGGTGGGCGAAGTGGCCCCCCTCCCGCCATTCCAGATTGTATTCCAGAGGAAGATAACTGTTCAGATAGGGATTTAGAGGGAGCTGACCACTCCTATTTACCACCTGAGGTGTTTGCTCTAACCTGGCATGCTGATGTTAGTCATATCATGCATATGGCACCTCGCATTGCTTACATCATACATCTTATATGTCATCAACTTAGTTTAGATTTGCTTTGTGTGAATGCCACTTGTTTGGTTTCTATATCATACCACTATTGCAGGATGCTGCTGATAACCCACAAGTATAGGGGTTCGCAACAGCTTTCGAGGGTAGAGTATTCAACCCCAATTTATTGATTCGACACAAGGAGAGCCAAAGAATATTCTCAAGTATTAGCAGCTGAGTTGTCAATTCAACCACACCTGGAAACTTAGTATCTGCAGCAAAGTGTTTAGTAGCAAAGTAATATGATAGTGGTGGTAGCGGCAACAAAAGTAAAGACAGCAAAAGTAACGTTTTTGGTGTTTTGTAGTGATTATAATAGTAGCAGCGGGAAAGTAAATAGGCGAGAACTAGTATATGGAAAACTCGTAGGCACCGGATCAGTGATGGATAAATATGCCGGATGCGGTTCATCATGTAACAGTCATAACATAGGGTGACACGGAACTAGCTCCAATTCATCAATGTAATGTAGGCATGTATTCCGTATATAGTCATACGTGCTTATGGAAAAGAACTTGCATGACATCTTTTGTCCTACCCTCCCGTGGCAGCGGGGTCCTATTGGAAACTAAGGGATATTAAGGCCTCCTTTTAATAGAGAACCAGAACAAAGCATTAGCACATAGTGAATACATGAACTCCTCAAACTATGGTCAACACCAGGAGTGGTCCTGATTATTGTCACTTCGGGGTTGCCGGATCATAACACATAGTAGGTGACACTAACTTGCAAGATAGGATCAAGAAATCACATATATTCATGAAAACATAATAGGTTTAGATCTGAAATCATGGCACTCGGGCCCTAATGACAAGAATTAAGCATAGCAAAGTCATAGCAACATCAATCTCAGAACATAATGGATACTAGGGATCAAACCCTAACAAAACTAACTTGATTACATGATAAATCTCATCCAACCCATCACCGTCCAGCAAGCCTACGATGGAATTACTCACACACGGCGGTGAGCATCATGAAATTGGTGATGGAGGATGGTTGATGACGACGACAGTGACGAATCCCCCTCTCCGGAGCCCCAAACGGACTCCAGATCAGCCCTCCCGAGAGGTTTTAGGGCTTGGCGGTGGCTCCGTATCGTAAAACGCGATGATTTCTTCTCTCTGGTTTTTTCTCTCCAAATGCAAATATATAGAGTTGGAGTTGGCGTCGGAGGGCATCCAGGGGGCCCACGAGGTAGGGGGCGCACCCTAGGGGGGGTTGCCCCCACCCTCGTGGACAGGGTGTGGGCCCCCTGGTCTTCATCTTTGGCGAGGATTTTTTATTATTTTTTCTAAGATGTTCCGTGGAGTTTCAGGTCATTCCAAGAATATTTGTTTTCTACACATAAAACAACACCATGGCAATTCTGCTGAAAACAGCGTCAGTCCGGGTTAGTTCCATTCAAATCTTACAAGTTAGAGTCCAAAACAAGGGCAAAAGTGTTTGGAAAAGTAGATACGACGGAGACGTATCAACTCCCCCAAGCTTAAACCCTTGCTTGTCCTCAAGAAATTCAGTTGACAAACTGAAAGAAAGAAAGAAAAACTTTTACAAACTCTGTTTGCTCTTGTTGTTGTAACTATGTCAAGCCAGCATTCAAGTTTTCAGCATAGATCATAACTAACCACATTTGCAATAATTCTCAGGTCTCATAATTACTCATATCAATAACATGATCAACTAGCAAGCCATAATAATAAATCCTGGATGACAACACTTTCTCAAAACAATCATAATATGATATAACAAGATGGTATCTCGCTAGCCCTTTCCGAGACCGTAAAACATAAATGCAGAGCACCTTTAAAGATCAAGGACTGACTAGACATTGTAATTCATGGTAAAAGAGATCCAATTATAGTCACAACCAACATAGATTAATAGTGATGAATGCAAATGACAGCTGTGCTCTCCAGCTAGTGCTTTTTAATAAGAGGGTGATGACTCAACATAAAAGTAAATGGATAGGCCCTTCGCAGAGGGAAGCAGGGATTTGTAGAGGTGCCAGAGCTCGGCTTTGAAATAGAGATAAATTGTATTTTGAGCGGTATACTTTCATTGTCAACGTAACAACTAAGAGATGACGATATCTTCCATGCTAAACACAATATAGGCGGTTCCCAAACAGAATGGTAAAGTTTATACTCCCCCTCCACCAACAAGCATCAATCCATGGCTTGCTCGAAATAACGAGTGCCTCCAACATACATCAGGTCCCAGGGGGAGTTTTGTTTGCATTTAATTTTGATTTAGTTTGCATAAAGCATGTGACCGGGCATCCCGGTGACCAGCCATTTTCTCATGAGTGAGGAGCGGAGTCCACTCCTCTTGAGAATAAACCTCCTAATACGGAAGGTAAGGACAACCTTGGTTGATACATGAGCTATTCGAGCATACAAAACAGAATGTTTATTTGAAGGTTTAGAGTTTGGCACATACAAATTTACTTGGAACGGCAGGTAGATGCCACATATAGGAAGGTATGGTGGACTCATCTGGAATAACTTTGGGGTTTAAGGGATTGGATGCACAAGCAGTATTCCCGCTTAGTACAAGTGAAGGCTAGGAAAAGACTGGGAAGCGACCAACTAGAGAGCGACAACAGCCATGTACATGCATTAAAATTAATAAACATTGGATGCAAGCATGAGTAGGATATAATCCACCATGAACATAAATATCGTGAAGGCTATGTTGATTTTGTTTCAACTACATGCGTGAACATGCGCCAAGTCAAGTCACTTAAATCATTCAAAGGAGGAAACCACCCCATCATACCACATCATAATCATCGCAATAGCATGTTGGCACACAAGGTAAATCATTATAACTCATAGCTAATCAAGCATGGCACAAGCAACTACGATCTCTAATTGTCATTGCAAACATGTTTATTCATAATAAGCTGAATCAAGAACGAGGGACTCATCATATTTATAAAAACAAAAGAGGTCGAGTTCATACCAGCTTTTCTCATCTCAGTCGGTCCATCATATATCATCATAATTGCCTTTCACTTGCTCGACCGAACGGTGTGAATAATAATAAGAGTGTACGTGTATTGGACTAAGCTAGAATCTGTGAGCATTCAATAAACAGGAGAAGACAAGGCAATATGGGCTCTTGGTTAAATCAACAATAATGCATATAAGAACCACTTCAACAATTTAATTATGGTCTTCTCCTACTGACCCCCAAAGAAAAGAAAAGAAATAAAACTATTTACACGAGAAAGCTCCCAACAAGCAAAAGAAGAACGGGAAATATTTTTGGGTTTTTTTAAATTATTACTACTATAGCAGAAAAATAAACTACTACTAATTTCTTGGTTTTTCTTAAGGTTTAACAAACACACAAGAAGAAAGCAGGAAAAAGAAGCTAAACTAGCATGGATATTACAATGAAAAAGTATGAGCACCGACATCTAGCAACGAGTGTGTGTGAACATAAATGTAATGTCGGTTAGAAATACGTACTCCCCCAAGCTTAGGCTTTTGGCCTAAGTTGGTCTATGGCCACGGCTGGCCTGGCTGATATCCATAATAATAGTTGTTGGGGTCGTACTGCGACGAAGAATAGTTGGGATCATACTGATGTGCAACGGTTATCGCCTACTGAGCTGCAACGTGGAGCCGAGTTGCCTCCGCTCTCCACTCGTACTCTTCTGCCTCCTCTCTGGTAATAACATATCTTCTTTTTGTCTATGAATCAAAGAAGGCAGGAGCAGGGAGAGTAATACGGAAAACACGTCGTTTATCAAAAATTAAACGATATAAGAGAGGTGATTCAGACCTCTCGACAAACTAGTGCGAAGCCATAGAGTCATAATCTAAATATGCAGGAGGCAACTCCGTATCACCCTCACGAATGTCTATTTCAAGAAAATGAGCTAAGCGGGTTGCATAAATTCCTCCAAAGAAATCTCCATTATGTCTATTATGATGCAGCCTACGAGCTACAATGGCTCCCATATGATAAGATTGGTCTCCTAACACAGCACTCCTAAGAATTCTAAGATCAGGGACACACATGTGACATGCTTCATCCTTAGAATTTATGCATCTACCGATGAAAAGAGCAAAGTAATGTATAGCAGGAAAGTGAATGCTCCCTATGGTAGCCTGCGTTATATCTCTAGATTCCCCCACAGTTATACTAGCAAGAAAGTTTCTAAATTCAGATTTAGGGGGATCCCTAACACTACCCCATGATGGAATTTTGCAAGCAGAAGTGAAATCTTCTAAGTCCATGGTATAAGATTTGTCATAGAGATCAAACATGACTGAAGGAGAATTACGCGAAGATGAATACTCAAACCTCCTCACAAATGAACTTGTGAGATCATGATACTGGGGGCATTTGTTAGCCTCAAAATCCTCAAGACCGGCATTGCGCAAATATGCTTTGAATTCTTCTTTAATTCCCGCACGGTCCATAAAATTTTCCGACGGCCATTCGCAAGGGCGTACTGGAGCGTCTCTTGGTGGATCCTCGTCAGCACCGCGCATAGCAATCCTGGGTCCTTGCTTCTTAGAAGAACCACCTTGGAATATCTTCCTAAGCATATTGTTTTTCTCTGAAAAATTCTGAAATTTTTAGTAACTTCAAACAAAAGTGAACCAACTTCAATAAAACTAATAGCAACTACTCCTACAAGTGCCTAGGGCCTATATCATGCGTCAAAACTACCTTTGACCACATAAATTTGACATGCAAGCTCAAGAACAGGGTCACCTAAGCAGCAAAAATTTGCAAAGAATAAAGCACTAGAACAAAAACTAATTGGACCAATGGAGGAGTCACATATCAAGGAACAATCTCCCGAAGCAGTTTTGCGAGAGGTGCTTTGAGCAAGGAGATCGAAAATCACAGCAAAAGTGGCTGGAACTCGTGCTTGAGTTGGTTTTTCGGGTTTGTGTGAGACAGAGGAAGAAGATGGGTGCTGGGATAAGTGGAGGAGGGCCACCGTGGGCCCACGAGGCAGGGGGGCGCTCCCACCACCCTCGTGGCCAGGTGGCAGCTCCTCTCGCGGTAATTTTTGCACAGTAAATCCTCAAATATTCTCGAAAAAATCATATTAAATTGGCATGGCATTCTGAGGACTTTTATTTTCGGGATATTTTTATATTGCACGGATAAGTCAGGAAATAGACAGAAAAATACTATTTTTACTTTATTTCTACTAATTAACAGAAAATATAGAGAGGGTATAGAAGGTTTTGCTTCTAGTTTCATCCATCTCATGCTCATCAAAAAGAATCCACTAACAAGGTTGATCAAGTCTTGTTAACAAACTCATTCCGATAATCATGAAACCGGAGAAATTTTGAATAACACTAAGTTACCTCCACGGGGATATGCACATCCCCAATAATAAGTATATCATATTTCTTTTGACAGTAGGAAGAGGAAATTCAAAACCTCCAATTATAATCGATGGAATTTTTCCAATGGAGTTGATACTATGAACTTGAGGTTGTTTCCTCGGGAAGTGTACCGTATGCTCATTACCATTAACATGAAAAGTGACATTGCCTTTGTTGCAATCAATAACAGCCCCTGCAGTATTAAGAAAAGGTCTTCCAAGAATAATAGACATACTATCATCCTCGGGAATATCAAGAATAACAAAGTCCGTTAAAATAGTAACGTTTGCAACCACAACAGGCACATCCTCACAGATACCGACAGGTATAGCAGTTGATTTATCAGCCATTTGCAAAGATATTTCAGTAGGTGTCAGCTTATTCAAGTCAAGTCTACGATATAAAGAGAGAGGCATAACACTAACACCGGCTCCAAGATCACATAAAGCAGTTTTAATATAATTTCTTTTAATGGAGCAAGGTATAGTAGGTACTCTGGGATCTCCAAGTTTCTTTGGTATTCCACCCTTAAAAGTATAGTTAGCAAGCATGGTGGAAATCTCAGCTTCCGGTATCTTTCTTTTATTAGTAATGATATCCTTCATATATTTAGCATAAGGATTTGTTTTGAGCACATCAGTTAATCGCATACGCAAAAAGATAGGCCTAATCATTTCAGCAAAGCGCTCAAAATCCTCATCATCCTTTTTCTTGGATGGTTTTGGAGGAAAAGGCATGGGTTTCTGAACCCAAGGTTCCCTTTCTTTACCATGTTCCCTAGCAACAAAGTCTCTTTTATCATAACGTTGATTCTTTAATTGTGGGTTATCAAGATCAACAGCAGGTTCAATTTCTACATCATTATCATTACTAGGTTGAGCATCATCATGAACATCATCATTAATATTTTCATTAGGTTCATGTTCATTACCAGATTGTGTTTCAGCATCAGACATAGAGATATCATTTGGATTATCAGGTGGTTCAGCAATAGGTTCACTAGAAGTTTGCACAGTTCTATCATTTTTCTTCTTCTTCTTTTTAGAAGAACTCGGAACATCAATATTATTTCTTTGAGAATCTTGCTCGATTCTCTTAGGATGGCCTTCAGGATACAAAGGTTCCTGAGTCATTCTACCAGTTCTAGTAGCCACTCTAACAGCATAATCATTTTTCTTACTATTCATTTCATCAAGCACTTCTTTTTGAGCCTTAAGTACTTGTTCTACTTGAGTGGTAACCATAGAAGCATGTTTGCCAACAAGTTTAAGTTCACCTTTAATATTAGCCATATAATCACCCAAGTCTCTAATCATATAAGAATTTTCTTTTAATTGTCTACCAAAATAAGCATTGAAGTCGTCTTGCTTAAACATAAAATTATCAAACTCATCCAAGCATTGGCTAGCAATTTTAGTAGGAGGGACTTCAGCTTTATCATACCTATAGAGAGAATTTACCTTTACTACCTGTGTCGGGATATCGAGATCAGGAGGTTCTTCAATAAATAAAGAATTGAGATCATATGTTTCTTCAACAGGCGGTATATTAAGACCATGTATTTCTTCAATAGGAGGTAAATTCTTAACATCTTCAGCGTTAATACCTTTTTCTTTCATAGATTTCTTTGCCTCTTGCATATCTTCGGGACTGAGGAATAGAACACCTCTCTTCTTCGGAGTTGGTTTAAGAATAGGCTCAGTAATTGGAGCAGGAGTTGGCTCAGGAGCTGGCTCAGGAGGTGCCCAATTATTTTCATTTGTCAACATATTATTCAATAGAATTTCAGCTTCATCCGGTGTTCTTTCCCTGAAAAGAGAACCAGCACAACTATCAAGGTAATCTCTGGAAGCATCGGTTAGTCCATTATAAAAGATATCAAGTATTTCAGGTTTCTTAAGAGGATGATCAGGCAAAGCATTAAGTAACTTGAGAAGCCTCCCCCAAGCTTGTGGGAGACTCTCTTCTTTAATTTGCACGAAGTTGTATATTTCCCTCAAAGTAGCTTGTTTCTTATGAGCAGGGAAATATTTAGCAGAGAAGTAATAAATCATATCCTGGGGACTACGCACACAACCAAGATCAAGAGAATTAAACCATATCTTAGCATCACCCTTTAATGAGAACGGAAATATTTTGAGTATGTAAAAGTAACGCGATCTCTCATCATTAGTGAACAGGGCAGCTATATCATTTAACTTAGTAAGATGTGCCACAACAGTTTCAGATTCATAGCCATAAAACGGATCAGATTCCACCAAAGTAATTATATCAGGATCAACAGAGAATTCATAATCCTTATCAGGAACACAAATAGGTGAAGTAGCAAAAGCAGGGTCGGGTTTCATTTTATCTCTAAGTGATTCTTTGTTCCATTTAACTAATAACCTCTTAAGCTCATATCTATCTCTGCAAGCTAAAATAGCGGCAGAAGATTCCATATCAAAAAGATAACCCTCAGGGATAACAGGCATATTTTCATCATCACTATCATCATTGTATTTAGATTCAATAGTTTCTTTTTCTCTAGCCCTAGCAATTTGTTCATCAAGAAATTCACCAAGGGGCACAGTAGTATCAGGCATAGAAGCAGTTTCATCATAAGTATCATGCATAGAAGAAGTGGCATCAACAATAACATGCGACATATCAGAACGAATAGCAGAAGCAGGTGTAGGTGTCGCAAACTTACTCATAACAGAAGGTGAATCAAGTGCAGAGCTAGATGGCAGTTCTTTACCTCCCCTCGTAGTTGAGGGATAGATCTTGGTTTTTGGATCTCTCAATTTCTTCATAGTGATAAGCAGATATAAATCCCAAGTGACTCAAAGAATAGAGCTATGCTCCCTGGCAACGGCGCCTGAAATTGGTCTTGATAACCCAAAAGTATAGGGGATCGCAACAGCTTTCGAGGGTAGAGTATTCAACCCAAATTTATTGATTCGACACAAGGAGAGCCAAAGAATATTCTCAAGTATTAGCAGTTGAGTTGTCAATTCAACCACACCTGGAAACTTAGTATCTGTAGCAAAGTGTTTAGTAGAAAAGTAATATGATAGTGGTGGTAGCGGCAACAAAAGTAAACACATCAAAAGTAATGTTTTTGGTATTTTATAGTGATTGTAACAGTAGCAGCGGGAAAGTAAATAAGCGAGAACCAGTATATGGAAAACTCGTAGGAACCGGATTACTGATGGATAATTATGCCGGATGCGGTTCATCATGTAACAGTCATAACATAGGGTGACACATAACTAGTTCCAATTTATCAATGTAATGTAGGCATGTATTCCGTATATAGTCATACGTGCTTATGGAAAAGAACTTGCATGACATCTTTTGTCCTACCCTCCCGTGGCAGCGGGGTCCTGTTGGAAACTAAGGGATATTAAGGCCTCCTTTTAATAGAGAACTGGAACAAAGCATTAGCACATAGTGAATACATGAACTCCACAAACTATGGTCATCACCGGGAGTGGTCCCGATTATTGTCACTTTGGGGTTGCCGGATCATAACACATAGTAGGTGACTATAGACTTGCAAGATAGGATCAAGAACTCACATATATTCATGAAAACATAATAGGTTCAGATCTGAAATCATGGCACTCGGACCCTAGTGACAAGCATTAAGCATAGCATAGTCATAGCAACATCAATCTCAGAACATAATGGATACTAGGGATCAAACCTAACAAAACTAACTCGATTACATGATAAATCTCATCCAACACATCACCGTCCAGCAAGCCTACGATGGAATTACTCACGCACGGCGGTGAGAATCATGAAATTGGTGATGGAGGATGGTTGATGATGACGACGGCGACGAATCCCCCTCTCCGGAGCCCCGAACGGACTCCAGATCAGCCCTCCCAAGAGGTTTTAGGGCTTGGCGGCGGCTCCGTATCATAAAACACGATGATTTCTTCTCTCTGATTTTTTTTCTCTCCGAAAGCAAATATATAGAGTTGGAGTTGGCGTCGGAGGGCATCCAGGGGTCCATGAGGTAGGGGGTGCGCCCTAGGGGGGGCGCCCCCACCCTCGTGGACAGTGTGTGGGCCCCTGGTCTTCATCTTTGGCGAGGATTTTTTATTATTTTTTCTAAGATGTTCCGTGGAGTTTCAGGTCATTCCGAGAATATTTGTTTTCTGCACATAAAACAACACCATGGCAATTCTGCTGAAAATAGCGTCAGTCCGGGTTAGTTCCATTCAAATCATACAAGTTAGAGTCCAAAACAAGGGCAAAAGTGTTTGGAAAAGTAGATACGACGGAGACGTATCAGCTGCTAATGTGACACTATGATCAGAGACCCTTCGAGAAACTATGTGCGATGCAATAATCGCAAACGGTGCTGTATGAAAACCGTTAGAAATGTGTAAAACATTTGCGATGACGGATGCATCAAACACGGTTCAGGTTTTATTTGCGTGTGCGATTGAGGGCATACGGTTCAGTTCAATGAACTATTTGCGATGAGAAGGAACAAAAGAAACGGGCAGCTAGATGAAGGCGTGTGCGATACACAGCGTACGGTTCACTCGGATGAACTGTTTGCGTTGAGACATGAGAACAAAAACGGTTCAAATGAACAAGATGTGTGCGATACGAGGCAAACAGGTCTGTAATCGGAGACATGTGCGAAGACCGATAACAACACAAACGATTACTTCTAACAAGCCGTGTGTGTTGTGAGCAAACAATTGCTGGTATACAATTGTGAGTGATTGATGAAAACATCACCTACGAGTTCCATTGTTTAGTCCGTGTGCGATGTGATTTTCTTTGTCCGCACAACATCTATGGTCTATCTACAACATCAACATATATACTTAAAAAGACAGCATTGCATAACCAAATTAAGCATACAATTACACAAGTGACTACACACATAACATTTCCACACACCAAAGAAAGCAATTACATGCATACTAAAGTAGGAGAAACGAGGATCTAATCATCTACTTATTGTTGCGACGACGCTTGCCATTGCTCTGCTTCCGGCTGGATCCCTGGCCGTTTTGAGGAAGGAGAGACTTCCTCATGTCAACGATCCGCCTGTACATGTCGTAACTCGTGTACGCCTCCTTGGACGCGTACACGACGTGAGCTTTGTGGAGTTTCTCCATCCAGGCCGAGTGCCAGGCACGCTTGTCCTTGTTACACGAATCCTTCATGTCTCTGTAGTAGGGGTCGATGATGGCCTCGACGAGGTGAACCAGTGAGTCCTTCTCATGCTCCTTGTTTCCCCTGGTCTTGTATTGGCCTTGGATGCCGACAAGATTCTGGCAGGTGATGCCTGAATTCTCGAGCGCCTTTACATCGTTGGTGATGTCCACCATAGCGAACATGTAGTGGGGGCTGTTGACTAACCTGGCAGAACGCTCGCAAGGCCTTGTGGCCAGGCAGTAGTGGTAGACGAGGGCGTGGTGGTGCTCGCACATATAGGCAACGGCGACCTTGGGACGAGACCCGACACGAGCGCGGGTGTACTCGAGGTCGAACCCGACCACCTTGTACTTCTCCTCGGCAAGCAATAGCTCCATGATGTGGATGGAGTGCTCCGCCCAGACCGGGTCATTGGTGTACACCACTGAGAGGTCCATGAACCTTCTGTGGGTGTCCACCATGACACGCATGGTGAACTGCTGCTCGTCGTTGAGCTGCTCGGAGCGTCATTGGAACCGCGCAGGATACCCTCTAAGAATTTCTCGTGGTGGGTGTGCTTCTTGCAATGGTGGGGTGTGATTGAAAGGTTGAAGAGACACAATGGTATGTTAAATGGCCACTGTAATAAATGGGGGACGACCGGCCTGTAATCGTCACATCTTGTCACGACGGTCATAGTGGAGGATTCCAGGATCCAGTGCATGCTTGACAACACCGCACCCCAAGTGTGGGCTCGAAGAGCCTGTTCCCGCGCTACCGCACTGTTTACCGTGCACGCTTCCTGCCCGGCTAGTTTGGCCACGCGTCGGCTAGAAGAGGGACAAATCGTGGGCGTTTATTGGCAAAAAGCTTTGAAAAAACGTACTGTGTGGAATGACTTCGGTCATAAGTTTACCCTTGGGTGATGAGGTCAAAGTTACACAGAAGGGTGATGATGGACAATCGAGTGCGATAATTAATTCTGCACTCTATAGTGTACACGGTGGAAGAAACCAACTGTGTGCAATATTGTCGAAGATCGCAGTCAAGTTAGCTATACAGATCATGTGCTGTGAGATCGACAAGGTAAACTGATTCGAGAATGGTTAATAAAATCTAAGACCATTGCATATTAAGGTAAAAATAGTGCTAGCAATATACGAGTCTCATACGATGCCATTTCAAGTGTACGACAAAAGCTCGAAATGTTACAAGGTTCAAATTCCAGAGTTATATGGCTCAAATTCGAAGATTACAAGGTTCAAACTGATATTAGAAATGAAATTTAGCTCATCAGCTGCAAACACTTGCACTGATGCGCTGGATATGGATATCAGAGAGGTTCAAACTAATATCACCGCTTCTAAGTCTGGTTTCGAAACCTCACAATTTTTGCAAAGGGGTCAGCCATTGAGAAGTCATGTATGGGGTTGACCCGATGACTTCCGATTACTCTGTCATATGAAGTTCCAAAATGAAATTCAGCATTTTTGGAGCCTACTCCATTCTGCCGCAGGCGCCGGCGCTGATCAACAGACCATTCATTTTTCCAAAATAAATGTAGGGCAAACCTCATTTCCTTTAGCACCCTTGCTCTGAGAACAAAGAACCTGGCGAATATAATCTCCGGTAAGGTCCCTCGATAGGAGTTCAAAGTAATTTCTGAGAGATGCAGATCTAGGCATTCGACGTGATTGTTATATTGTACCACATTATCCACCATTAGGCCTAATCTTATCTTCAAAAGAAGAAAAATGTGTTAGTGCCTACATGCAGTTTTGAACATTACTACAGTCCTAGCTATTTGGTTTGCAGGATTTGTAAAATGCACTAACATGCCATTTTTGATCTGACATGATTAACATGGGCATTTGATTACATTCTATAAAAATGTAGGCTTCTTCACAAGAGGTTGGAGTGGATGAAAAGTTCCCTAAGAAAACTAGTACAGATGAATCCAAAGGAGAAATGCTTATTGAATGTAACCATATGGATCAAGCAACCAATATGGGGGGCATGTATGTACTGAAATCCTCCAAAAGAACCTTCAGAAATTGTAGTACATTGTCATTGTAAACTTGGAAAAAGATGTCACAAATTGAACTCCCTTATGGTTAACATTTAACAGGAAAGGAACATCACCTTGATATATAGCTTCTCCAGGCACGGACAACATCTCAGGAAACTGATAACTTGCTCTAGGTCGGGCCCGATAGATTCTAGTGCCAAGACCTTCACTATGGGCAGTTTTGGGGTCAAGTTTGTCAGAATCATTTTCTGAATGACAGACAAACAAACATCTTCAAAATTAGAAATAATGTTAATTTGTAGAAGGAGAGGTAGAAGGCGGTTGTTGTACCTGAACGGGTGTGGATCCAATAACAAGTTCGGAGTATTTGTCAGATGAGTAGCCCACCACTATCAATTTCGGCGCAGAAATGACATTGATTCTTGTTGGACCTTCTTGATCAACTACAAGTAATCTCTCAAGTGCAGGTGTCCTGGATGACCATATCGTGGTCCACCTTTTGTGATGTCTTCCTGCCGCACCAGCAACACACATAAATAGTCCGGAGAGTCATGGAGGTGATGTGGAAGGTACTCAACCCATTGATCGCCTGAAGATGAAGGTACTCGAGTGCAGTACAGCCATGTAGCAGGCGCTCCATGTCACCCTTTGAGAGGCAGACGATGACGAGCTCGAGGTGCTTCAGTCGTGGTAGAATAAGAGCGGGCGCGTCATTAAGGGGCGGGAAATGGCAGTTCCTGAACTTGGCGACGCGCAGCGTGGGCGCGAGGTAGAGTGCGGACGTTGGCAGCGACCTCATATGCCCATCATCAAAAGTGAGCTCCTCGAGCTGATCTAGGGTGGGGGATCGGAACCAGTCGTCAAGCTTGGCTCGGTCCTTGCCGTTGGAACGGAATTTGCCCATTCTAAGGCCTTTGGTTGGGCCAAGGTGACTGCCAAGGATCTTGGAGAACGCATCCAAGCTTTTGCGATAGCCATGGCAGAGCTCGTGGGTGTCGATGAGGTTGAGAGGGCTGGAGTTCCATAGGGGGCGCCACCGCCGGGAAAGGAGGGTTGTCCGCGCTCCATATTTGATTGGGAGGAGGGAGATGATGGCTCTCAACATATCATCGAGGAGGCTGCTGATTAAGTCTAGGCCTGCTGGAGTCGCTTGCGGTTCTAGCTCACCCCGCCTCCGCTTGTTGGCAGCCCCGTTCTCCACCTCCAAAGTCTCCTTGTCAGCGGCGCTTTTTGATAGAAATGGGAGTACAGGGAATATTTAGTTAAAACAGGGGAATAGAAAAGTGTATTGGTAACTAGGAGTTATTAGGTAGGGATATAGTAAGAAAAGGGAATAACAATTGGTTTCTTAAGGGCTTGTTCGGGACCGCTTCGTTTCACCAAAATCAGTTTCGCTCCACTAAATTCACTTTGAAGCAGTTTCATCCAAAAGTTGTAGCACTACCCAAGAGAATGTTTGGCTTCCATCTAGCTTCAGCTTCGAGAATGAAAAATTTGGTGGAAATGATCTATTTAATTGGTTGAGGGGGAGAAACGAAGGGGTATCCACTTACTGGTGGCAGTGGTGGGTAATTTCCACCCAACTCCAGCTTCTAGAGTTTTTTGGAGCACCCCCTGAAGAGCTTCATAAAAAATTGGGAGTTGTACTTTCGATTACTCTCATATTTCCATGACATCATGTTTAGCCTATCTGTTTTTTGGAGTACCCCAGATTCTAGTTTTTTTGTGGAGCGGCATATTGTGGAGCTGCCCCGTTTGGTTTGTGTTTTCTGAAGCTGAGCTGAATTTTAAGGACCAGAGCATTCCGAAACAGGCTCTAAATACTAAAAAATTCATTTGACATTGCTGGGTAAGTCAACATATGTAGATAGTTGAAAAGAAAACTTACTTCGAACAAAGTCTGGATGGATGATTTTTTCGGGGAAGTTAGCATATATCTCATGACCAGGCCCTTCTATGTGCAGTGCAATTTTAGTGCCAGCTTTCAGTACATAAAACTTTGCAATTTCATTCCAAAAGCCAGTGACAAAATAGGAGTCACCATGTTCATCAAGTCTTACAGTAGCAATGATTGTAAATCCATGGTTTGTGTGTAGTATGACATTCGTGGAGCCTTGATGTATGTAAAGGGAAAAATTGTGCACTACATAATCTGTTGCATAGCGAGGGATGTCCTGCAGAAAATGTTAGGATTGTTAAAGAAAATATGGTAACATGCAAATATGGGCCCAAATTGAAAGAAATGTACAACAGTTGAAATCGAAGGACAAAAGTCTATAATTAAACAGATAGGGTAAACATGATGTCATGGAAATATGAGAGTAATCGAAAGAACAATACATCATTAATTTGCCTAATATAGAAAGAAGAGGGGAAAATCCACTTTGACATATATGGTGCATGTGGCACCTTTTATCCAAATGTAGCAATATTTAGAATATGTTCAGGAAAGTAGGCCATGCCAACTGATTTAGGGTGCGATTGAACATACCGCGTGCATCCTCAAGTTATCTGGTACGATGATATGGAATCTCTGGCGGCGGTCGCCAAGTCCTGAAGTGTCGGCGTACTGTACATTCTATGAAATGAAAGAAAACCCTCAAATCAGCTCGAATGAAAATGAATTCACGGCGATTTCTGCTAGGTGATTAAAGGAGGCGGATGGACTAGGATAAGAGATGAGATAATATCTCGTTAAATTAGTTACCTTGTCATCCATGAGAAAGAACCCTTTGTATGGCAAATTCCCCAACCGAGCAGAGTTGGGTCGATCGCGAGCAGCGTCGAGAAAGTCGATGGCGATAGGCGGCGGCAAGCGAAAGTGGCAAAATGCGGCTTTGCCAGCAGCCTCGCGGCGGCAGGCGTCGAGCTAAGTGTTTACCGCCGTGATATGCGGTGCCATGGCATAGATGCGGAGGAGCTTGTGCAGGTGTGAATGGGGAACATACCGGAGGGGCCGAGGGGGTGGCAGGCGGGGTGAGGGTTTTTGTGATGTGGGGATGGTGAGGGTTTTATTTTTTATTTTTTGAATTGGATGGTGAGGGTTTTCTGTCCCACAAAGAATTTTGGGGCGACGGTTTTGCTAGAGTGCATCGTGTGTGATTGATGTAGTAGGCAAAATGGAAGTTGTTGCACATGGTTCCAATTTTGGGAACCGTGTGTGATTGACGTACTACCTCTGTCCTGGTTTATTGGTTCCCCGTTGTAATTTTTACCAAAATTTGGCGAAATATTTAACATACTCAGACATAGATAATAGGCATACACGTACATAAGCATAGTTCAACCATAAGTGCATAGTTCAACCGTCATTAAGCATACTCAAGCGTACATAGTTCGATCCATCCCACATCTCATCTCACATGCGGCCGGCACGATCCTGAAGCTTCTCCAGGTACTCGGCATACGCGTCGTGCGTCACCCTGCGAGAATACTTCTGCTTGAAGGAGCCAACGGCCCGCCCTCTTGCATGTGCCAGAACACTTAGATACGCGTCATGAATCTTATTGTTGCAGAATGGGCATCCATAGCCGTCGTTCCAGGTCCTAATACGCCTGTTATGCATTCCCGCATAAAGCTCCCTCAGGATTCGCCTCTTGTACCTCCTCTGGGCATCTTCATCCTCACTGTCCACATTGTTAGACAAGATTTATACAAATAGTAAAACAAATTTGGCATCAAATCACTGATTACATGCCGTGAAGTAAGATTAGGAACTTATGGCTATTTATTTATACATATCCAGAGATTATGGTTCGATTTTTAAGCACAGTCGTCTATGTACAGACCAATCTTGAAGAAAATAATGGCACAAACATAGGTAGGTCATTCAAAATCAATTGTCAAGTCCTGGCTTGGAATTATTAGCACGAACACTAACCCTAGTCGGATTACTAGCAAAAATCATTTGCACAGATGAAACAACTAATCACTTATCACCTGTACCATTCAAACAATCAATACACTACACTGATGTAACGAAACTTGCTCAGATTTCATGGATTGGGAGAACATAACCACATGATTTCTATTCCAAAAAGGGGGAGGCAGGAGTAACCAGAGAAACCCTATGATCTATTTGACACATAAATGGGTATAGATGACTAACCAGCTGCCCGTCGTCGTCGGAGTCATCGCCGGAGTGGTCGTCGGAGTCGTCGCCAGAGTGGTCGTCGGAGTCAGTGTGGAACTCCGCCTCCAGCTGTGGAAGCTCGACGCCGTCGACGATGTCAGGGTGCAGCGATAACTCGCCGGCGATGACGGCAAGCTCTATCTCCATCTCCACGCCATGCTCCAGTGCTTTAGCAGCCCCGGCATCGCCACTCCCTCCGATGGGGCGCTTCGGTGCCATCCTCATACACTGATGGCTTTGTGGACAGAGAGCGGCGTCGAGGATGCAAGCGGAGAGAGAGGATTGTGTGTGCATAGCAAGGATGGGGGGTGCGGCCGCTCGAGCACACCATTAATATGGAGTAGTGGGAGTTGTGGGAGAGAGGCGGGTGGTAGTCAAACCGATGGCTCGCCTCCCGGTGAGCCTGCGCACCGGACTGCTGGCATGCCTACCAAAGTTTCACACAGCTACTTGCACGCCTCCTGATGACACTGCACATCAAGCACGTCTCCGTCAATTCACACACCTGCACGCACGCCTCCCCGTCTGCCTGCGCGGTGGACTACTCGCATGCGTCCCGTCAACTCACGCCTGCTCGCACGCCACATGGGTCGCGCGATGACACGTATATTGTTTTTCTATTTGGATGATTAATGCTGCCGCTTTATTGCTTAACCGAAGCATGGCACGTATCCATTGCTGGTCTAATGCTCACGGTTCAAATAAATAATCCGTTTGGGATATTGGTTCCCAATTATTAATAATCTCCTGTCTATAATTAGATAAAAATTACATCAAAACTGGTCTCAATATTGACAAAAAAGTACAATGCCACTTTGTATTAGTGTCCATATGACAACACGATAAGTTTCAAGAACTTCAAATAAGTTTTGGATGTACTAGAATTTAAAAATCAAGATTCTCAATGTTTGAAATTTGTTGCACGGGGAGTAAACATGCACCCAGTGAGACACATGTGTGTTTGCAATCCATTTAGGTGCACTGTCACGTGTGCATGTAGCTCAAATTTGATTTTTGCACACTATACCCATGGAAAATCAATCAATCAATGTACTAAAACATCTTAATGATCTCTGTGATTTTTGTGAAATTAAAACGTCCCTCCTTTATTAACATGTATGTTCACCGCGGGATAATTAATTTAACATGCATCGTAGTTGCCGTGGATTCGCGGTGTGTGTGTGGGTGTGTGTAGCGACCAGACCTCAAACGGTCCAATCTCTGTGCTCCGGTGTCATCCCTGGATCAGTAATGCTGACACCACACAATACTTGAAGGATTTATAATAGAGTAGCAATCACACACTTATTACATCGAGGGTCTCAAAAGAGAACTTATTACAATAAATATGGCTTAAGGCCATCAAATAACGATAACGGCGGAAGGCTTGGAAGATAAGTGAGTCCATCAACTCCAACGGCATCACTGAGTATAGAACCACGACCTAAAACTCCTTAATCATCGTCTGAAAAGTCTGCAACATTAATGTTGCAGCCCGAAATGGGTCAGCACATGGAATATGTTGGCAATGTAACACATAGAGAGTAATGGAATGAAACAACTATACTATATGCATATTTGGCTGGTGGAAAGCTCTATGGTTACAGTTTTGCGTAAAGCCAATTTTTCCCTACTGCAAAGGAATAAATTTATTTAACTATCATGGTGGTTGTTAAACATTGAGAATGGTTGACAGCATTCTCAATCCCAATTAAGCATCATCATTAAACAAACCAGTCAAAATTAATTTAGAGTAACATGTTGAGATTCACATGATAATCCAGGTACTAGATACTCAAGATGTCCATAACCGGGGACATGGCTAACCATGATTAGTTTATACACTCTGCAGAGGTTTGCGCACTTTTCCCCACAAGACTCGATCGCCTCCGTTTGGTTTCTCGCACTACAAGGTGTTTGAGAAGACGGATGACCGAGACATAGTCTTTCAGAAGCGCTAGCACCTTACGATGGGTAGACAGTACCACCTACATCCCCCACATCTGCTAGTCTACCACTATAAGAGTTCGCATGACTTAGTCAACTATGCTAGAGCCCATAATAGCTTGTGGCTTCACACGGAAGTTTCTAGCATGAAAAATCTCGTGATCCCTTTGCGCCTGGGTGGCAGTCCATAAAGAAAAACAGGCAATCCTGGAATACCCAGGTACCTCAATCCACCCAAATGTGTGTTTAAGTTGCCACCTTAAATAAACCATTAATTAACAATCTCGCATCTGTCATGGATACACTCACCCAATCCACGTCTACTAGCATAGCATGGCATAATAAGCAAACGTAGAAGTGACTCCCAAAGGTTTGACAGTAAACAGGTAATAGGTACTACCTCAACTACTTCCCAAACCCACAATTTAATTAGATCCTAATCATGCAATGTGTAAGGATTGATCTAATGCAATAAAACTAGGTAGTAGGAGGTATGATCAAAGTGTTAGTTGCCTTGCTGATGATCCGGGAAACCTAGCGATTCGAAGTAGCAAGCGGCGCACTCCGGGTACTCTATCGCAAACAAAAAAGCATACAATAAGCACTCAACTAATGCACAGGTAAAACTCAAATAAGAGATCTAACCAGAAGGTTCAACTTAAGAACTCCGGTTGGCAAAACGAATCAAATCGAACGAAGCAACGAAATACAAAACGACAAAAGAAACAAGCTTCGTTTACTATTCTGGATCTAGGGCAATTTTTACAGTGGCAAAAAACTTGTTTGAGTTGGTTAAACGGAAAGAGGGTTTCGAGACGAAACTGCAGGTGCTTGAATCGCCTGATTCCGATAAACGAGCGAAAAGTTAAACTAAAACGAAAATCGGATCAGAAATCGCGATCAGAAAAATCATGGATTTAATCCGAGAAAAATAAAAATGACGAACATTCGTTAAAACGAACTAACGGACAAACGCTCACTAATTAAATAAACCGGAAAACCGATCTATTTTAAAAAAACCAAAACTAAAAAAACAAACAAAACCGTCGGAAAACCGAACAGTTTTTCTGAAAAAAAACGACGGTGGGATCGAGGTAAACCTCGGGCGGCGGGTCCGGCGGCGGCGGCTCCGGCGACGGCGGCGTTGGGCGGCGGCTCCGGCGGCGGCGGGCGGCGGCTCCGCCGACGGTGGCGTTGGGCGGCGGCTCCGGCGGCGGCGGGCGGCGGCGGCGGCTTGGGGCGGCTAGGGTTTGGGGTGGGGTTCCGGCTAGGCCTCCTTGGCTTTTAAAGTCGGACGGGCCTTAGTGTCCGGGTCGGACACGGCCCGTAGGTCGGTTGCGCGTTTTTTTAAATAGTTACGCTCAGAAAAAACAAAAGGACTACTAAACGGACTCCAAAAATCCCGAAATAGATTTTCCCCGACTTCTAAAATCGAGCCGCACAGGATGAACATTTATTTGGGGCCTAAATGCAATTTTGAAAAACGCGCATTTTTCCTAAATTCAAATAAAATAGCAAACAAAACCAAATAAAATCTTGTTTGATTTTTTATTAAATCCTCAATATTTCTTTATTTTGGGAAAGTCATTTTATTCCCTCTCTCATATTTTTATATTAGAAATAATTGAAGATAAAATAAATAAAATCAAATGATCCTATTTTCAAATTTTGAGACAACTCAAATATGAAAATAAACAAATCCCCAACTCTCTCCGAGGGTCCTTGAGTTGCAAAAATTTCTAGGATCAACCAAAATGCAATAAATATGATATGCAATGATGATCTAGTGCATAACATTCCAAATTGAAAATTTGGGATGTTACAAACCTACCCCCCTTAAGATGAATCTCGCCCCCGAGATTCGGGTTGGCTAGAAAATAGGTGAGGGTGGTCTTTGAGCAATTATTCCTCTCGTTCCCATGTGGCTTCATCCTCCGTGTGGTGGCTCCAGTAAACCTTGCAAAACTTGATAACCTTGCTGCGGGTGACTTGACTGGTATATTCTAGAATCTTAACTGGTTTCTCCTCATAGGTCAAATCACTGTCCAACTGAATTGCTTCCAGTGGTACCGTATCTCTCAGCGGTATGTCAGCCATCTCTGCGTGGCACTTCTTCAACTGGGATACATGAAACACGTCGTGAACTCCTGACAGTCCTTCGGGTAATTCCAACTTGTAGGCTACTTCTCCCATACGCTCCAAAACTTTGTATGGGCCTACAAAACGTGGCGCTAGTTTTCCCTTAACTCCAAAGCGCTTAACTCCTCGAAGTGGAGATACTCGAAGATAAACTCGTCTCCTACTTCGTAAACTGTCTCCTTGCGTTTAGAATCTGCATAACTCTTCTTCCTGGACTGAGGTACCTTCAGCCTGTCGAGAATTAATTTCACTTTTTGTTCAGATTCCTTTATCAGATCTGGTCCAAACAACTAGCAATCTCCAACTTCATCCCAGGGCAATGGGGTCCTGCACCTCCTTTCGTACAAGGCTTCGAAAGGGGCCATCTTCAAACTGGATTGATAGCTGTTGTTGTAAGAGAACTCTGCATACAGCAAATTCTCGTCCTAACTAGATCCGTAATCTAGCGCACAAGCTCTTAGCATATCCTCCAAAATATGATTGACTCTCTCAGTCTGTCCATCTGTCTGTGGATGAAAAGCTGTGCTAAACTCCAGTCTAGTTCCCAAAGTCTCATGCAACTGATTCCAGAACTTTGAGGTAAACTAGGTTCCTCTATCTGATACAATGCTCCTTGGAACTCCATGCAGACATACGATCCTGGTCATGTATATCTTTGCCAACTTTGCACTGGTATAGGTAGTCTTTACTGGAATGAAATGAGCTACCTTTGTCAAGCGATCGACTACAACCCATATCGAGTCATGGCCTGAACATGTTCTGGGTAATCCTGTAATAAAATCCATGCCCAGCTTATCCCACTTCCATTCGGGTATCGACAATGGTTGTAGCAATCCGGCTGGCTTCTGATGCTCTGCCTTCACTCTCTGACATACATCACAAACTGCTACATACTCAGCAATATCCTTCTTCATTCCGGTCCACCAAAAAATATCCTTCAAATCCAAATACATCTTGGTATTTCATGGGTGAATCGAGTATGCTGAATCATGGGCCTCTTGTAAAATTAACTTCCTAATCTCCAGATCATTTGGTACATAGACACGGTCTTCAAACCATAAGGTATCGTGCTCATCCTCACGAAATCCCTTAGCTTTTCCTTTGTTCATTTTCTCCTTAATAGAAGCAATCTCCTTGTCAGACCTTTGAGCTTCTCTGATCTTATCCATCAAAGTAGACTGAATCTCTAATGCTGCTACATAGCCTCTCGGGACTATTTCCAAACATAGCTCTCGAAGATTTTCGGCTAACTCCCTTGGTAAATCTCCTGTCATTAGGGTATTGACGTGGCTCTTACGGCTCAACGTGTCAGCTACTACGTTAGCCTTTCCAGGGTGATAATGCAATTTCATATCATAATCCTTGATGAGCTCCAACCATCTCCTTTGTTTGAGATTCAACTCCTTCTGTGTGAAAATATACTTCAAACTCTTATGATCCGTATACACCTCGCAATGGTTTCCAATCAGAAAATGTCTCCAAGTCTTCAATGCATGCACTACGGCTGCTAACTCATGAGGCTTAAGCTGTCGTGAGGCTTAAGCTGTCGTGAGGCATATGAAACAACTCTCCCTTCCTGCATCAGCACTGCTCCAAGTCCTCGACGTGAAGCATCGCAATACACCTCATAGTCCTTGGTCTGATCCGGTAAAATCAACACTGGTGAGGTAACCAAACGTTTCTTCAACTCCTGAAAACTAGCCTCACATTCCTCCGTCCATATGAACTTGGTATCCTTCTTCAACAACTCTGTCATAGGCTTTGCAATCTTTGAGAAATTCTCAATAAACCTCCGGTAGTATCCTGCGAGTCCAAGCAAACTCCGGATCTCTCCCACGGTGGTTGGTGCTTCCTACTTGGTAACGGTATCAACTTTAGTGGGATCAACTGCTATACCTTCTCCGGATATAACGTGTCCGAGAAATCCAACTTCTTTCAACCAAAACTCACATTTGCTAAACTTGGCATATAACTGATGTTCTCTGAGCTTTCCAAGAACCAAATGCAAATGTTCCTTATGCTCCTCTTCATTCTTCGAGTAAACCAGGATATCATCAATGAACACTACGTAGAACTTATCCAAGAACTCCATAAACACTTTGTTCATCATGTTCATAAAATATGCAGGTGCGTTAGTCAGACCAAATGACATAACGGTATACTCGTATAGCCCATACCTGGTGGTAAAAGCCGTCTTGGGTATATCCTGTTCCCGAATCTTCAACTGGTGGTATCCTGATCGCAGATCGATCTTGGAAAATACCTTAGCTCCTTGCAATCGATCAAACAGATCATTGATCATCGGTAGTGGGTACTTGTTCTTGATGGTTACTTCATTCAATCCTCGATAATCGACAACCATCCTTAACGATCCATCCTTCTTTTCTACTAGAAGTACTGGCGATCCCCAAGGTGAAGAACTTGGGCGAATATAACCTTTATCTAGTAACTCCTTAATTTGATTCTTAATTTCCACCAAATCCTTTGCAGGCATCCTATATGGTCTCTTTGATATTGGCACTGTGTCTGGCAAAAGCTCAATTAAAAAATCTATATCTCTATCCGGTGGCATGCCTGGCAACTCTTCTGGAAATACTTCGGGGAAATCCTTCACTACTGGTACTTCCTCCTGCACAACTCCGGTTAAACAATTTACTTGAGTCCTCTTTGGCACATGTCTGGATACATACTTGATCCTTCTCCCTTCTGGGGTGGTAAGCAAAATTGATTTACTGGCACATTCAATATTCCCTTCATACTTTGACAACCAATCCATGCCTAATATCACATCCAATCCTTGGGATTCCAACACTATTAGGTCTGATGGGAATACGTAGTTACCAATCCTTAATGGTAACCGATCACACCATAGACTAGCGATATATTCTGCTCCAGGCGAGGTTACTAACATGGGTGACCTAAGGGCTTGGGTTGGTAGTTTATACTTATCCACAAATCCCCTTGATATGTATGAATGCGATGCACCAGTATCGAAAAGAACGAGTGCAGTAAATGACTTAACCAAAAACTTACTGATTACTGCATCCGGCTGCTCTTCAACCTCCTCCACATTAACGTGGTTCACCTGTCCCCTATTGAAAGGGTTTAGCTTCTTCCCAGAGCTTCCATTGCCATTCCCATTCTGGGATTTAGGACATTCATTGGCATAATGTCCGGTCTTCTGGCACTTAAAGCAAGTGACTTGGCTCAAGTCTTTCTTGGCTGGGGTTGATGGGTTGGTGCGGTTCTGGCCGTTGCTTCCTCCATTCAAATTACCATTCCTGGGGCCATTGTGATTGTGCAAGCTACCTCCTCCATGGGTATGCTGAAAATGTCCTCCCGGCCTAGGGGTAAATCGTGGCTTCTGCTGAGCTCCGGAATTGTCCTTTCCTTGAGCATACTTCCTCTTGCGATTCTCAATTTGCTGCTGCTTCCCTTCAATCATGAGAGCACGATCTACCAACTCATGGTAGTTGTTGAAGGTTGCTACCATCAACCGCATGCTCAACTCATCATTCAGTCCTTCCATAAACTTCTCCTGCTTTGCTGCATCCGTAGCAACGTCATTTGGGGCATAACGTGCTAATTTACTAAAGTCTTCCACATACTGGCCAACTGTCCGTCCTCCTTGGCGCAAGTTGCGAAACTCTCGCTTCTTCATGGCCATAGCTCCTGCTGAAACATGGGCAGTACGAAAAGCCCGCTGAAACTGGTCCCATGTGATAGTATCGACAGGAAAGTGGCTGTGAAATTCTCCCACCATGAGGTTGCGGGTCCTTCAAGCTGATGTGCGGCAAACTTCACCTTTTATGCATTCGTGCATCCTACTGTGGTCAACTCTCTAGCTGTCTTGCAGAGCCAATCATCTGCTACTATCGGCTCGGTGCTACTGGAAAACACCGGCGGATTTAGCCTAAGAAAACAGGCTAAGTGATCAACAGGTGGTGGTGGTGGTGGGTTGTTGTTGTTGTTCCCGTGATTCTGATTCTGGACTAGCAAATGCATCAATGTGTTCTGCTGCTGGATCAACTGAGTGAGCTCCGGTGGAAAGGTAAATCCGGGGTCACGTCTCGGAGGCATCTGAGGGTTTAGAAAATATGATATTTAAGAATAGAGGGGGTGTAAAGAGAAAACACTACCCATATGCACATGAGGCAAAAGCAAACAATTCACTTCATTCATTCAATCAAACAAGGGCATATAATCGATCTAACTATCACAAAAGTGCTCGGACTATAATATTTACATGGTGGACTACTACTACTGATGAGGTGGTCTACTAGAAATATTCTTCGGTTGCAGACTCCATGATATCTGCTCCGGCTTCATCAACATAGTCATCATCGCTATCGTCGGGATCCGAGTCGGTGTCGTCGATGATTATGTAGTCTTCCGGGCAAATCTCCTTGGGTTCTTCGTCTTCTTCTACCGGTGTAGGGCCTTCCATAATTATTCCGATCTTCATTGTTAGGTCGGCATTCTTATCCACTAATACTTCAATTCCTTCTTCATAATCTTCATGAGTAGCATTGAGTTCTTCCTCCGGTTCCTTGATTCTTGTCTTTGCCTTCTTCAGGTCTATCATGTCAGTGCACATCTGATTCTCCTGACGTCTAATGTGCTGGTTTAACTCCTGGATGAAAGCTGCAATTGATCTATCCTTCCTGGTGTTGATCATCTCCCAGTGCTCATCTCGGTGCCCACAAATCTGGTAGATAGTATCCTTGAGATCATTGCGGTAGACTTCTCCAATGTGTCCCATGGCGATGTGAGCTGCCATGCTCTTTCCTAGATTCCAAGTTGGTGCATCAAAAGAAAACTCTATGGGCTCAGTGACTGGCATGGAAGTCCTTCCTGGAACTTGAACTTGAATCATCCAGCGCTTTTCTTCAGGTAAGGTGGCGTTGTAGGTTCCGGTGAAGCTTGGTACTCCTATGTTCAGGTATCTAGTGACTTCCTTCAAGTGACGTCCAAAGGGTGTGTCTTCATCCGGTTGACTGAACTTGTTCCTTGCATCCGCCATCCTAAAAGAGTAGAAAAGATGAGGAGTCAGAAGAGAAGAGAGTGAGTAGTGATCTAGGTCTTTAGCTTAGTGGTCGTGTCCTACAGTCAGCGTGTGCTCTGATACCATCTTGTAGCGAACAGACCTCAAACGGTCCAATCTCTGTGCTCCGGTGTCATCCCTGGATCAGTAATGCTGACACCACACAATACTTGAAGGATTTATAACAGAGTAGCAATCACACACTTATTACATCGAGGGTCTCAAAAGAGAACTTATTACAATAAATATGGCTTAAGGCCATCTAATAACGATAACAGCGGAAGGCTTGGAAGATAAGTGAGTCCATCAACTCCAATGGCATCACTGAGTATAGAACCATGACCTAAAACTCCTTAATCGTCGTTTGAAAAGTCTGCAACATTAACGTTGCAGCCCGAAACGGGTCAGCACATGGAATATGCTGGCAATGTAACACATAGAGAGTAATGGAATGAAACACCTATACTATATGCATATTTGGCTGGTGGAAAGCTCTATGGTTACAGTTTTGCGTAAAGCCAATTTTTCCCTACTGCAAAGGAATAAATTTATTTAACTATCATGGTGGTTGTTAAACATTGAGAGTAGTTGATAGCATTCTCAATCCTAATTAAGCATCATCATTAAACAAACCCGTCAAAATTAATTTAGAGTAACATGTTGAGATTCACATGATAATCCAGGTACTAGATACTCAAGATGTCCATAACCGGGGACACGGCTAACCATGATTAGTTTATCCACTCTGCAGAGGTTTGCGCACTTTTCCCCACAAGACTGGATCGCCTCCGTTTGGTTTCTCGCACTACAAGGTGTTTGGGAAGACGGATGACCGAGACATAGTCTTTCAGAAGCGCTAGCACCTTACGACGGGTAGACCGTACCACCTACATCCCTTACATCTGCTAGTCTACCACTGTAAGAGTACGCACGACTTAGTCAACTATGCTAGAGCCCATAATAGCTTGTGGCTGCACACGGAAGTTTCTAGCATGAAAAATCTCATGATCCCTTTGAGCTTGGGTGGCGGTCCATAAAGAAAAACAGGCAATCCTGGAATACCCAAGTACCTCAATCCACCCAGATGTGTGTTTAAGTTGCCACCTTAAATAAACCATTAATTAACAATCTCACATCTGTCATGGATACACTCACCCAATCCACGTCTATAGCATAGCATGGCATAATAAGCAAACGTAGAAGTGACTCCCAAAGGTTTGACAGTAAACAGGTAATAGGTACTACCTCAACTACTTCCCAAACCCACAATTTAATTAGATCCTAATCATGCAATGTGTAAGGATTGATCTAATGCAATAAAACTGGGTAGTAGGAGGTATGATCAAAGTGTTACTTGCCTTGCTGATGATCCGGGAAACCTAGCGATTCGAAATAGCAAGCGGCGCACTCCGGGTACTCTATCGCTAACAAACAAGCATACAATAAGCACTCAACTAATGCACAGGTAAAACTCAAATAAGAGATCTAACCAGTAGGTTCAACTTAGGAACTCTGGTTGGCAAAAAGAATCAAATCGAACGAAGCAACGAAAGACAAAATGACAAAGGAAACAAACTTCGTTTACTATTCTGGATCTAGGGCAATTTTTACAGTGGCAAAAAACTTGTTTGAGTTGGTTAAACGGAAAGAGGGTTTCGAGACGAAACTCCAGGCGCTTGAATCGCGTGATTCCGATAAACGAGCGAAAAGTTAAACTAAAACGAAAATTGGATCAGAAATCGCGATCAGAAAAATTGCGGATTTAATCCGAGAAAAAGAAAAATGACGAACGTTCGTTAAAACGAACGAACGGATGAATGCTCACTAATTAAATAAACCGGAAAACCGATCTATTTTAAAAAAACCGAAACTAAAAAACGAACAAAACCATCAGAAAACCGAACGGTTTTTCTAAAAAAACCGGCGGCGGGTCCGGCGGCGGCGGCGGCTCCGGCGGCGGTTCCGGCGATGGCGGAAGCAGCGGGCGGCGGCAGCTCCGGCGGCGGCTCCGGCGACGGCGGCGGGCGGCGGCAGCGGGCGGCGGCGGCGGGCGGCGCGGGGCGGCGACGGCGGCGGCAGCGGGCGGCTAGGGTTTGGGGTGGGGTTCCGGCTGGACCTCCCCCGCTTTTAAAGACGGACGGGCCTTAGTGTCCGGGTCGGACACGGCCCGTAGGTCAGTTGCGCGTTTTTTTAAATAGTTACGCTCAGAAAAAAACAAAAGGACTACTAAACGGACTCCAAAAATCCCGAAATAAATTTTCCCTGGCTTCTAAAATCAAGGCGCACAGGATGAACATTTATTTGGGGCCTAAATGCAATTTTGAAAAACACGCATTTTTCCTAAATTCAAATAAAATAGCAAACAAAACCAAATAAAATCTTGTTTGATTTTTTATTAAATCCTAAATATTTCTTTATTTTGGGGAAGTCATTTTATTCCCTCTCTCATATTTTTATATTAGAAATAATTGAAGATAAAATAAATAAAATCAAATGATCCTATTTTCAAAATTTGAGACAACTCAAATATGAAAATAACGAAATCCCCAACTCTCTGCGAGGGTCCTTGAGTTGCAAAAATTTCTAGGATCAACCAAAATGCAATAAATATGATATGCAATGATGATATAGTGTATAACATTCCAAATTGAAAATTTGGGATGTTACAGTGTGTGCGTCTGGGGGTGGCGGGTGGCTCGCAGTACACTACGAGTTGTGAGCCACCGTGTGGGTTGGCCATTCTGTTAGGCAGGCTGGTGCCACATCAGAGTCGTGAAATCATTATTAAAAACATTACACAACCCTTTCATACATAAATGTTTTGCCACATGCAGGCGATGGTTGTCCTACATGACACTAGATACTCGCGTGTGACGCTTTCTGTGGGCCCTCGAGGTCATCGTCCATCACTTTGATGAATAGCCGGCAATGAGGTTAATTTGACCAGCAAGGTAGAATCTTTTTTGTTTGTGTTATGATGGTATATAGAACGCGTCGAAGAGGTGGGAGGGGACTAGCATATATACTATACGTATTCGTCCGTGAACAAGTACACCTCACTCAGTGTCGGGACTTTTTGGTTACCGAGGCACGTGCCACATCAAAATTCTGAAATTGGTTATTCAAACATCACACAACACCTTTTTGGGCCACATGCATATATATCCTAGCTAGGACACTCACGTGTGACGCTTCCATCTGTGGGCCCACCAGGCCATCGTCGATGTATGCATGCATGCATCACTTTGACCCACATCAGGACAGGTTAATTAATTTCACCATCGATGAGGATTCTTTTGGGTTGTACATATATTACGGCAGGAGCATATAGTATGCGGTGAAGAGGGGGGAAGGGGACCATCTGTAACATCCCAAAATTCTAAATTTTGGAATGTTATAATAAATAGATAGATTTGATTGATTGTTTGATTGTTGTGTGATTGATTGAGTGAAATTCGAAACTTTTGAAAGTTAAATGAGAGGGAATAAAAGGACTTTCCCAAACTTTCACCTTTTTCTTTTTGATCCCCGTGAATTCAAATTCTTTTCATCACAAAACCCTGGAGAGAAGATGACATGACTTCTTCCTTTTATTTAAATGACAAGGGGTGTTGAAAATATTTGAATTTCATTTGAGAATATTTCCAATTCTGAAACTTTATGCAACTCAGTGATTTTCACGAGAGAAGATAAAATGACTTCTTCAAATTATATGAAATATGAGTTGGGAGTTTCAAAGAAACACAAATTCAAAATCCATTGAAATTATTTTTTCAATTTGGATTATTTGAGTTTTATTCAAATTATTTTTCTCCAAAAACAAAATACATGGAAAATATGGTAACATGATTCCCTACAATAGAAAATTGGAGAAAAATTTATTTGAAATCATTTTGGTATTTTTAAAATGGTTTTTATTGGATTTTATTAGACTAGTAGCACTCTTTGTTTTATCTGAATTTATGTGTATTTTATTTAATGCTAGAAAAATGTTCATGTCTTAGAAAATCTTTTTCTGAAAATTTTGATATATTATATGCCTATATAATATTTTTATTTATTTTTATTTTATTATTTTTATTTGTTTGGAAATGTTTTTTTTAACCTTTCCGCCGAACTAGGTCGGCCCAGCCAACCGGCCAGGCCACGGCCCAGCCCAGCCGCACCGCCTCCCTCCACCCGAGCGGGAGACCGCCGCCGCCTTGACTGCCGCCACCGACCTCGGCGTCCGTGCCGAGGCAGGGCACCTCTGCCCCCTTGCCTAAGGCTCTCCGCCCCGCCTCCCATAAATAGGCCGCCGCCGCCCCGCTCCTCCTCTTCTCGCCGCCGCCCGCACAACCACGCCACCGCCGCATCTCGCCACTGCATGCCGCCGCAACCGCCGCTTGCCGCGCCGCCGTAGTCCACCTCGTCGGCTCCGCCGTTTGCCGCGCCGCCCCACGCCGTCTTCGCCTATCGCCGCCGACGCCCGCAGCCGTTGCCCCGCTCCTCATCGCCGCCCGCCGCCACGGGATGCCGCCGGAGATCCACCGCCGGTTTTCGATGAAGGACCGCACCGAACCGGTAATAAAACCGCTCCGGTCTGGTTTAGTCGTTTGGTTTTCTTAGGTTTTGTTTTAAAAAAACCGGTTTTCTTTTAGTTAGATCTAATTAGCGAATGTTCATTATGTTAGGTTCTGCAGTGAACGGTTTCATTCGTTAGCGTTCGGTAGCGAACGCCCGTTCGATAGGATTTGAATTCAACGAAACCAATGCTCACATCTTCGTTACAATCTCCTCTATCCAGTAATCCAACACAAACATGTTTTTGAAAAGTTTAAAATTTGAATTAGATCAGATTTGAATTCAAACTTCGTTTGATCATAACTTGAGTTTCGTAGCTCCGTTTGAGTTGATTCTTTTTGCAAATCGAAGCTCTTGACTTAAACTTTCTGATAAGGCCAAATTCACATAATTTTGGTATTGTTAGAAATTGTTTTATGATGCAAGAGTTATTTTCTAGGTTTCGAAGTTTTCCAAATCGTCTTCTTCGTTCTTTCTGATCTTTTGAGTGATTGCTTATGTGTGGTTACTATTGCTTGCTCACGATAGATTGACCGGAGTGTGACGAGTAGAGCTATCAAGAGTTTTGAGTGCGCATCATCTTCATCAACATTGCAGGCAAGTTCACACTTTGATCATATCCCTTTCATACCCAGCTTTATGCATTAGTTTTACCCTCAAACATTGCATGGTTAGGATCTAATTAAATTGTGGGATGGGAAGTAGTTGAGGTAGTACCTATTACCTGTTTATTATCAAACCCTTGGGGGTTACTATTACGTTATGCTTACATTGCCATGCTATGCTCGTAGACGTGGATTGGGTTTTGAGAGTATTCATGACAGATGTGAGATTGTTAATTAATGGTTTACTTAAGGTGGCAACTTAAACACACATCTGGGTGGATTGAGGCACCTGGTTATTCCAGGATTGCCTGCCTAGGCACCTGGGTAGACCAGGATTGCCTGTTTTTTTTATGGACCGCCACCCAGGCTCAAAGGGATCATTAGATTATTCATACTAGAAACTTCCGTGTGCAGCCACAAGCTATTATGGGCTCTAGCATAGTTGATTAAGTCGTGCGAACTCTTACAGTGGTAGACTAGCAGATGTAAGGGAAAGTAGGTGTAACGGTCTACCCATCGTAAGGTGCTAGCGCTTCTGAAAGACTATGTCTCGGTCATCCGTCTCTCAAACACCATGTAGTGCGAGAAATCCAATGGAGGAGATCGAGTCTTGTGGGGAAAAGTGCACAAACCTCTGCAGAGTGTACAAACTAATCATGGTTAGCCGTGTCCCCGGTTATGGACAATTTGAGTATCTAGTTCTTGGATTATCCTGTTGATCTCATCACAGTACTTTAATTAATTTTGTTGGGTTTTAATGTTGATGCTTAATTGGGATTGAGAATGCTGTCAACCATTCTCAATGTTTAACAACTACCATGATAGTTAAATAAAATTTATTCCTTTGTAGTAGGGAAAAATTGGCTTTTCGCAAAAACATTTTAACCATAGAGCTTTTCCACCAGCCATATATGCATGTAGTGATAGCCATTGTTCATCATTTTCTCTATGGTGTGAATTTGCCAGCACATTCAATGTACTGACCCATTTCAGGCTGCAACGTCTCATGTTGCAGGTTTCTTACGACGAGTAAGTGATACGTTAGGGTTACGATTTTTACACTCAACTTTGCCGTTGGTGTTGATGGGAATCCACAACCTTGTTGCTTCCGCTATTTTGGATTGAGGTAATAGTATTTACGCTACTTTATACATGTGATTTACCTCTGTTATAAATCCTCGAGTACTTTGTGTGTCAGCATACCGATCCAGGGATGACACTTAAGCACAGAGACTTGATCCATTCGATTTGGGTCGCTACAAGATGGTATCAGAGCACATGTTGACTGTAGGACGTGACCCTAGAAACTGGCAAGCCCATAGCAAAGATTTCTCTCGACAACTTTCCCTTTCAAAAAGATCTTTTACCTCTCTTCTCTTCTGAGCTTATTCAAAAATAAAAATTCCCTTTTAGTGAGACCATACCCCCTTTTCCCTTTTGACCACACGAAGATTCGACTAATGAGACCACTCCAAGAAGTACAAGATATCGGACAACCGAGACCATTCGGAATGAAGAGGATTTTACCATACATTATGATAATGGAAACTACAACGGTTGAAGACCGAAGACAAGTAGAATTTGAAGGCTCTGAAGAATTCCTAGATTTGTATGACTAGGAAGGCTACCCTTATGGAACTTGGCAGACTATGAAAGTTGTCAATACCCGAGATCAAGGTGTATCGGAGAAAGACTGAAACAAGGAGCATGAGAACTCAAAGTTTTGTCAAGAAAACCCTAAGGCAGGAGATATCAACTATGGAAGATAGCTCATGGCAATGACAAGGGCAGAAACACGGTTATCCGTGATGTCATCTCCATTGATACTATGGTCACCGAGCTGAGCTAAGCATGCATTTCTTCAGAAGGATTGGATGGCAGAAGGCTGACGTAGCAGCTATCAGCAAAGGATGAAGTTTTAACCTTAGCCGTTGTATCACCAGGATCTGGAGTGTTACATCCAGAAGTTAAGATGGAGCTACAAGAAGCCATATTTTGACAAGGAGCATTTCGTGAAGAACTTAGGACCCAGAAATTGAAGTAGCCAAGCTGGAGGAGCTACAACCTCGAGATACCAGAGATTTGTCAGAAACTGAAGGACAGTATGACCATGGCTCATGCCAAGGATGTTGAAACCCAGAAGATTGGAATGCAACTCCAGAATATTCAAGGATGTCACCAGAGACTTTGCTACAGCAGAGATGAGCTGGCAAAAGGACTTGAGAAAGACAAGTATGACCGGAAGAAGCCATTGGAGGCATGAACAATACTTGAAGAGTTTGGCGGTTTTGAAGATTTATTGACCTTTAGAAGACCAAACCCCTATTATATGCCTACGTTAGATGTGATGATTGTGAGCTGTCATTTGTTTGATGTTTTTCCGACAGCCACAATAAAATCTGTCTTTTCAAAACCTTTGTTTGTATTGTGTGCATCTCTCTCGATCTCTCTTATCTCACCCCAAACCCATGTACCCAATAGAGGATGAATGGAGATGAGCTTGTATTTTCTGGACCGATGAGTCAATTGGAGACAGACCGATGGATTCAGAAGATGGAGGATCACATGAAGAATAACCTTATAGTCGGAAAGGATATGACCCAGCATGCTCTTCAGTGATTTGAAAGAGGTGCTGCTACTTGGTGGAGGATGTACCAAACCATGAATGGATGGCAAGGAGTAACCACTTGGAAAGAATTTAAGTTGACTCTGCCAAAGTCTTAGTTTGTGTCCCAGAAGATGAAGCCTTATGGAAAGGATATGAAGAAACCTTGTGCATGCAAGATTTGTGGAGAAATAGGACACACCCATAAAGAACACAAGGACGAATGCCCTAATTGTGAAGGAAGTCACCCGGTTGAAGAATGCCCAATTAGGCAGATTACTTGTTTCTTGTGTGAAGGGACTACCCACTATCCTGCTCAGTGTCACATTTACCCCATGGTACAACGAACCATCCAGCAGAAGAAAGAAATAATGAAAGGAGCCCTCATGGAAATTTTAGAAGAAACTGTGATGAAGGAAGAGGTGGAGGACACACCCAAAGAAGAACCAATTAAACCCTGCACCAAGTCATGCTATTCATGTGGAGAAGAAGGACACATCTCCCAGAATTGTATGAATGGGGATCTAGTAGAATTCCCGACAAAGGAAGTAGAGTATGACCCACGGGAAATAGAGGCCCTAATTGGAATGGAAAAGTCCAGAAAGAGAAGTAGAGTGGATTCCAAGAAGGATCTGAGTCATATCACATGTTATAGGTGCAAGGAGTCAGGGCACTACCTCAACAGTTGCCCAAAAAGGAAACTTCAATACTTGTCAGAAGTAATATGTTTTAGTTGTAATGGAGCAGGGCACTTTGCCAGAGAATGCCCCAAGGAGAAGGAAACTTTTGCTAGATAGTTGAGTTTGCAACCAAAGAAATGGAGTAGTAGAAGTGAGAATATTTTGTTTTATATCAAGGTGTTGAGTTGAGATTGTAATCAATTGGCAGTAAATAAAGTTAGCATCGTTGGTACTGATATGGAATTTATGAGTTGTTACCCTATGAAGAAGAATTTTGGCCATTTTGAGGATATGAGAAATATGGTCTATGAAAGATTTGTGCATTTTAAGGGTGGTAGTACCCTATAATGGATTTCGGACAAAATGAATACAAGTTTTGTCTCGATATGTGTGATGCCCCAACAGTATGTGGGATGAAGTGGAGACCGTCAGTTGTTTGGACCAAATGTGATCAAGGAGTCAGAAGAGAATGTTAAGTTGATTCGAGATAGACTGAATGTAGCTCAGTCCAGGCAGAAGAGTTATGCAGACTTAAGAACGCAAGGAGGTAGTCTATGAAATTGGAGATAGAGCATGTCTTCATGTGTCCCCTCTGCGACGAGTTAAATGATTTGGAGTTAAGGGAAAGTTAGCCCCGATATTTGTAGGACCATACCGACTCTTGGAGCGTATGGGAGAAGTGGTCAACAAGTTGGAGTCACCCGAAGGACTGTCAGGAGTTCATGATGTGTTTCATGTTTCCCAGTTGAAGAAGTGCCATGCAGAGATGGCCAATATTCCCCTGTAAGGACGCTTGACCCTGGAAAGGATAATGATGTTCCATGAAGTGGAATATGGACTTCATAAGTATAAGTTTTTATCTCGGTATGAGGGATATCCCACGAGGATGAAGAGATAAATTACTATTGGATATAAAGGAGGTATGATGTTAGAAATATGGATCAATGGAAAATTCCATGATGAGTCTGAGTAATCATGTCCTAGTTTGGTGCCAATAGAAGGAAGGACGACAGTACAATTGGATGGATTTAAGAATACTAGGAAGTTGGAAGTTGGAATAATGATCAGTTGCCTGATGATAGGTTCAAGGACTACAAGTGATGAGATGGGCCATAACCCACAGGCCCCAGAACCTGCCAAGAAGCAAGCACACTCTTGAAGGCAAAACCCTGGAAGGAGTTATGACTTTATCAACCGACAATTTTATAGGAGTTTACGCAAAATCTGGAAGTGGTGAAGGAACGATAGATGTTTGTTTGGCTTGCAGAATCAATGGATTATTCCGAACGCAGTTCGTGGACAAGAGAAATTCTGCAATGCTTGTGAGGATGACCGAGTGTTAGAATGCGAGATTCGCTAGACCATATACAAGGTAATGATTTGGGTGCGGGATGGATTGATCACCATACTGACTTACTCTTATTGTTCGCCTTGATATAAGGGATGGTAAATCTGAGTGACTTACTGTAAGTGCATCTAGTGCCACCCCTAGTTGGTTTTGGAGTATTGACGACAAACTTAGTTGAGGGACTAATGTGTTTGTGAGAATTGCAGGATAACACAGGTAGAAGTCCCTCATTGATTCGGTTTTCCTACCAATGTATGAAGACATTGAAGTAAAAGGTGGTATATGAAGATATTCACATTGAAGAATATGACAAGAGAAGACACCACATGAAGCCTATGGAGCTCGAAGACTTAGATCTTTCGTAGTTCTTTTTCTTTTGTGTTGAGTCATAGGAACCACCGTACTGTTAAGTGGGGTCCAAGAGAACCAGTCAGAATGACTGAAGTGATGCCTAACCAAAAACCTATGTCTTCGAGTGAAGACTATGAGAGCGAATCTTGTCCAGAGTCGGACAAGTCAGCTTTGCTGGTAGCCCAAGTAAAGTTGCCGTGTGAGTTTGAAATCTGACCGTTGGAACACGTGTCAGTTCCTTAGTGACCCAAGGTCATTTCGGACAAATCAGGTCGGGTTGCCAAGTGGCTATAAATAGCCCACCCCCCACAACCATAAACGGTTGGCTGCTCAGATTAAGAGTACGGCTTTTGTCGTTTGAGAGCAACCCACCTCGAAGCCTTTGAGAGAGAATTCCTTGCGAGGATAAAGCCCTAACCAACCAGAGCCAGAGAGAATTGGGCATCACTTAAGTCTTCTTGTCTGTGTGATCTGAAGACTTATTACACTGTGCATCCTCCAGCCGGTTAGGCGTCGCGTTCTGAGCATCCAAGAGACATTGTGGATTGCCGGTGAACGAAGTCTGTGAAGGTTTGGGAGTCTACCTTGAAGACTTACCAGAGTGATTGGGCGGGGTCTGTGTGACCTTAGCTCAAGGGGAATACGGTGAGGACTGGGTGTCCTGAGCTGCGTGTTCAGGACTGGGTGTCCAGGACTGTGTGTCCTATGGTTTAAATACCTAGCCGCCCAAACCAGATGTACAGTTGTCACAGCAACTGGAACTGGTCCAACAAATCATTGTCTTCAATGAGTCACTGGTTTCATCTTCCCTTCCCTTTACTTACTGTTGCTCCTTGTGAAGTCATTGTATGTTCGCACTATCTTTTGTCTTCACTGAGTGACTGCATGTTCTGTATGGCTTCATAATATCTTCCTACCTGATCCTTACTACATTGCTGCTATTAAGTCATTGTGCTTTCACTTCATTGAATACTTGACTATGGCTTGCCTAGTGTAGTCTACCTTCCGCTGCATGGTAATAGGTTTATTTCTATCGTTTGTCTTCATAACTTCCACGTTTTGAAGACTTTCATAAAAATCGCCTATTCACCCCCCCCCTCTAGTGGATAAAACGCACTTTCAATTGGTATCAGAGCAAGGTGCTCCCTTGTTCTGTGTGATTCGGTTTAACCACCTGGAGTTTTAGCTATGTCAACTGCAGGGATAATTAAAGTCTCCGCTGCTGTCACAGCCCTAGAAATCTTTTGTAATTAGTGGCATTGCATCCATGCATCATTTTCAATTAATCTTGAAATGGGGATGCTTAAACCCTAGCACCAAATGAATCCAACTAGGGTCAAAATAAAATCTTTTCCATTGCACTCAAAATGCCCTCTAAAAAAAATGTTCAACATTTTTGGATTGAGGTGGAAGCATCTACCAAAAAATGGTTTACATTTTTGCAGGACATCTTTGGGCTTTGAATTAATCCAAACACATTTGATTTGGAGCTATTTAAATGCTATATATATATATTTTAAGTGCTCCAAAAATGCTGGAAGTTTTTATGGGTCATTAGAATAACTCACACAGCACCCCTAATTATTTCCAGGATTTTATTAAATGGTTTAGTATTTTACTAAACCAAAACAGAATAAGAAAATAGAAAACAGAAACTAAATAAAAGAGAGAGAGAGAGAAGGACTAACCTGGAACTTACCTCGGCCCACCCACATGTGCGGCCTGCTGTTGAAGCCGGCCCAGCCCAGCCACCCCCCCTACCAGTTGTCTTCCTCCTCTCACCAGAAGGCAGAGGAGAAGACAGCCACGGCGCCGCGGCGTGCCACGCCGGCAGCTGCCTTCCTGGCTGCCCCCTCGTCACCCAGGACTCCCTCTGCGATGCCACGCTACCCCCTGGACCCCCTTGACGCTTTCGCACTCTCCCTCGCCCTCGTTCCCTTCTCCGTCTCTCTCTCACGCGCGTGACTGAACGCAGCCGTCGCCGCCGACGAGCTCCACCGCGGCCACTGCCTCCCCCTCGCATGATGGTGGAAGTCCAGTGATATGGAAATTCTGATGAGTTGTTGTTGAGCCCATTAGCAACATTTTGTCTCCCCCATGATTCATGACTGAACATCAACCTAGTGTTGAAAACCTTGTAAGCAATGCCTTTGTGTTCCGTTCATGAAGCTTATGCTTGGATGAAAGAAGTGACCTTCTCCAAGTTCACGTGCACTAGGTGTAAGTTGCCGCCATGAATCTGAGGAAGGTTTTTTTATGTTTCACCTGGAATCATCCCAAATCAGTCATGCATACGTGCGAAGTATTCTATGGTTTGGTAGATTAATTACCTCCACTCCATATGTATTCCCTAGCACACCAAGCCACTGATTGATTTGTTCAAGGAAAAGGGGTTGTTGTGCGAATACTAGTTCATGCACAAGGACCTCGCTATCCTCAATGATGGTTCCCCACCTGAACTCGGTAGTATTTTGTTGTAAGACTTCTACATGGTCATGCTTGTCTTGGACAACGTGTTCACATATATGTAGCAGAACCAGCTCATGTTTTGGAGTTTACTATCGTAGGTCAATTCCCGAGAATCTTGCAACATCGTCTCGTCGGTTTGTGTTGCAAACTTTCTTTCCGGACATGTTGTCTGAAATATTCCTTTACCAACCAGATCTGAATCTTAGGCAGATATGATGGTTGGAGCTATTCCAAGATTTATGATGTAGGCTCGACAAGGTTGTTGTTCTGGCCGACACACCTAGCCGGAAGATCTATCGTTGTAGAATCTTGATCGAGCTATTTTCCCATCTTCTCCATGAGGATTTAGTGCAACTTATTCTAGAAGTTGTTCCTCAGGGATCGTTGTGCTCTCGGTTCCCTCGATTATGCTAGAACCATTCAAACAGTGGAATCACTCTCTACTGTTGAGTTTATTCCCAGTTACTAGAATCATTCCCACATTTGCATTTTGTTCCCAGCTTGCACTGCCATTGTGCCATTCTATCTTGGACTACCTTCCCGGTAATTCCTGGTCAGGATCATCTTCAACAGTGGTACTACCATGGGTTCCATCCATTTCCGATGATAAGCAAAAATCATCCATTGCATTGCCTTCAACAAGGTAGTTCACATCATCCATTCTAGTCCGGGTATGCCATCCCTTCGTACTCCTCTAAGAGATTGTTGTGATTTGCCTTAGACTGGTATAAAGAGTTTCAATGATCTCTGAATCAAAAGTAATTCTTTTTGCCACTTAAGGGAATATTTCTGCGAGTCACCTTCCTTAAGATGTCTCGCTATGGTATCATGGCAACCCAACCCCTCGCTACGTTGACACCGTTCACCACCTTCCTAGGTGTGGGAATTCCGCTACTTACTTAAACCTTGTCATATGCTCATTTCCATCATTCTTGATGTGTGTATCGTGTCTCATCTCGACAGATGTCGCTATGTCTCGTTCTGTGAGTTGATCGTCGGTTGCTCGATCTTCAAGAAGATCGATTCTTCGAGAGTTTCTTTTCTTCTCGTCATCGCATGGATGAAGATCTCAAAAGCAAGGATGTCAGAGTCAACGTATGCAACGAATCAACAACCCTAAGAGGTGCAACCTGGATCGTGAAGATTGTGTTGGTCTTGTGCCCCCTCTGTCTTCTTACCTCACGTCTTGAATCTCGGGACGAGATTCTTGTTTAGTGGGGGTGAGTTGTCACAGCCCTAGAAATCTTTTGTAATTAGTGGCATTGCATCCATGCATCATTTTCATTTTCAATTAATCTTGAAATGGGGATGCTTAAACCCTAGCACCAAATGAATCCAACTAGGGTCAAAATAAAATCTTTTCCATTGCACTCAAAATGCCCTCTAAAAATGTTCAACATTTTTGGATTGAGGTGGAAGCATCTACCAAAAAATGGTTTACATTTTTGCAGGACATCTTTGGGCTTTGAATTAATTCAAACATATTTGATTATGAGCTATTTAAATGCTATATATGTATTTTAAGTGCTCCAAAAATGCTGGAAGTTTTTATGGGTCATTAGAATAACTCAGACAGCACCCCTAATTATTTCCAGGATTTTATTAAATGGTTTAGTATTTTACTAAACCAAAACAGAATAAGAAAATAGAAAACAGAAACTAAATAAAAGAGAGAGAGAGAGAGAGAAGGACTAACCTGGCACTTACCTCGGCCCACCCACCTGTGCGGCCTGCTGTTGAAGCCGGCCCAGCCCAGCCACCCCCCTGCCAGTTGTCTTCCCCCTCTTGCCATAAGGCAGAGGAGAAGACAGCCACGGCGCCGCGGCATGCCACGCCGGTAGCTGCCTGCCTGGCTGCCCCCTCGTCGCCCTGGACTCCCTCTGCGACGCCACGCTACCCCCTGGACCCCCTTGACGCTTTCGCACTCTCCCTCGCCCTCGTTCCCTTCTCCGTCTCTCTCTCACGCGCGCGACTGAACGCAGCCGTCGCCGCCGACGAGCTCCACCGCGGCCACTGCCTCCCCCTCGCTCCCTGGACATGCCCAGGAGCTCCGCCACTTTGTCCTCTACCTCCTCGATGAGCCACGAGGCCCCGGACGCGCTGCAACACCGCCACCGCCGCCGCCCTCTTCATTCGGCCACCGAGATCGCCGGCGACCTCTCGTCACCACCAGCCCCTCCCCGAGCTCGCCGAGGCCACCTCTGAACTCGCGGTGAGCTCCTCTATCGATCCCCCCTACTCCCATGCCCACTAGCTCATCGTAGCCCTCGTTTTCGTCGAGACCGAGACCTCACCGGCGCCGGACTTGTCGCCGTCGTCGTTTTGTTATGCCTCCGTCCAAACCGAGCGCGTCACTGCACTCAGTGCACCCCCAGGAGCACGTTTCACCCACCGGCTCCTCCTCCCATGCACCACAACGCCAAACCCGCAGATGCCCGAGCTGCTGCCGCCGCTGAACCTCGTCGCCGGCCACTTTTCCGACCACCCCAGCTCCTACCACCACCCCCAATGGATGCGCCTCACTCCCAGGAACCCGTAGGTGCAACCCACGGATCGAATGGTGCCCTGTAGAGCATTTCCGAGCCGTCCCGCCGTCTCTGTTGTCGCCGGCGGCTAAACGCCGGCGACCCCTGACCCGTTGACCGGCATGGGTTGACCCCACTGCCCGGTTTGACCTCTCCCTCTCTCTCACTGACTTACGGGCCGCGCCCAACTAATTACTCTAGTTAGCGCTAATTAGCTAGTTAGGTTAGTTACTACAGTCGCTGACCAGTGGGCCCAGGCTAGTTAGTTAGGGCTAACTAACTTAGTTAGTTGACTGGGTCACTGACCAGTGGGTCCCACTGGTCAGGTTTGACCTGGTCGACGCCTTTGACCTGCTGACATCACCTTGACGTCATGCTGACACAGTAATACATTTTCTGGATTTATTTTAAATTATAATAATTCAAAAAATTCCAGAAAATGCCCAAAACTTCTAAAAATCATAGAAAATCAACCGTAACTCCAAATGAAATAAATTATATATGAAAAATTATCAAAAAAAATTCAAGGAATCTGTTTATAGCATTTTCATGCATGTTTGAACAATGTTTGTCCTCTGTTTTGGACAAAACAAATAAATGGCATTTAACTAATCATATATGGAGTTTGAATTTGAATCTTGTATTCAAACCAACTTCATTTAATTGTGTTGCTAGTTGCATTAGCTCAACCAAAAACATATTGCCATGTCATTATCATGCATCATGTTGTGCATTGCATTGATTGTGTTCCTTCTCTATTGCCGGTGATTGTCCCCTCTCGGTAGACGCTGCTCCGACACTGTGATCATTGACACTAATGAAGACTCAATGTTATCTTCAGAAGTGCCAGGCAAGCAAAACCCCCTTGTTCATTCCGATACAAACCCACTCTCTCGCTCCTGCTCTCTATTTCTGCATTAGGACAACAACGATTCAACTGTTACTTGCTGCGGTAGCTGAACCCCTTTATCCTTTGCATGACCTGTCATTGCCACAGTAAATAGATGAAACCCACTAGCATGAGTAGGAGTTGTTTGAGCCCTGATGTGCCTACTCATTCATGCTTGTTTGTCATGCCTGCTAGTGCTTAGAGTTGAGTCAGGTATGATTCATTGGGGATGAATTGGAGGTGTGTAAACATGTCCTACTGTGTGTGAGCTAAGTTTGTGAACACGATTTGGTAAAGGTAGCAGTGAGAGGCCTTGTAGGAGTACATGGTGGGTTGTCTCATTGAAGCCGTCCTCAGGAACTGAGTTCTGTGTTTGTGATCCATGAAACAGTTACTACCATGCATTGGGCATGAAACCAATGGACCCTCTCGACTTATTAACTGCCCTTGTCCTCTGTCCAGGAGTTGCAAGTAGTTTCTGGTGTTTGTAGTATGCTGGGGGCCGTGCGCAGCGCTGACCGAGGGGTGGGCTGTGTTGCGGTAGGCACGTGGCACGGTGTACCGGGTGCCCGTTTGGTGTCTCGGGAACCCTGCACACATTGTTTGGGGCTGTGAGCGAAACTCCGGCCGGATCTCCTCGTGGATGGAACCCGAATAGGCGATAAACCTGGACTAGAGACTTGTGTGGTTAGTCAGGTCGTGGCTGACTCCCTCGCCAAGCTTCCGCTTGAAGGTTGCCGAGATACACGATGTGTACATGGTGGTAAGTGGCGAGAGCGTGTGTGAAGAAGTACACCCCTGCAGGGTTAATATGATCTATTCGAATAGCTGTGTCCACGGTAATGGACTTCTGGGTTGCCTATAGCAGTTCATAGACAAGTGAAAGTGGATACTCTAAAACTCGCAAGATAAGTGTGAGTGCTATGGATGGCCTTCTCGTAGGGAGACGGGAGCGGATCCATAGTGGTGTATTGAATGGTGAATATGTGGACTCGTGTGCGCCACCTCAAAAGAGTTGCTTGCAACCGTAGTTCAGGTTAACCACCGAGTCAAAGCTGGCTTGCTGCAGTTAAACTCCACCACCCCCCTTGTTGATACCGATGCATATGTAGTTTAGTTCTGATGTAAGTCTTGCTGAGTACCTTTGTACTCATGTTTGCTTAATTTATGTTTTGCAGAGAGACTCCAGTCTCGCTAGTAGTTCCGCGTGGACTTCGACGTTTAGCTTGATACCTCAGCTACGATCTTGTGCCCTCGGCAGGATCTGGTAGATAGTCAGGCTTCTTAGCCTTTTCATTTGTAGATGTCTGTTCTTAGACATGTTAAGCTTCCGCATGTGCTTTGACTTGTATGCTATGATTGTTGGGTCATGAGACCCATGTTTGTAATATCTCGCTCCTCGGAGCCTAATGAATAAATACTTGAGTTGTAGAGTTATGTTGTGATGCCATGTTGTATTTACACATATCGAGCATATTGTGTGTATGATTGAAATGCTTGGTATGTGTGGGATCCGACAATCTAGTTGTTTATCCTTGGCAGTCTCTCTTATGGGGAAATGTAGTCTAGTGCTTCTATGAGCTATAGTAGTCCGCTACAGCCCGGTTCACCGGAGTCCTGTTAGCCCAGCACTACTGCTCAGGACACTTGACTGGCCGGCATGTGTTTCACTTCGTTCCTGTGTCTGTCCCTTCGGGGAAATGTCACGCGGTGACATCTGAAGTCCTGCCTAGCCTGCTACAGCCCGGGTTCACCGGAGTCCTGTTAGCCCAGTGCTACAGCCCGGATTCACACGCTGCTGACCGACACGCTCGGTGTGATTCATGTATGCCTATTCCCATAGGTTAGTGCCGCTTTGGGTTCACGACTAGCCATGTCGGCCCGGGTTCTCTGTCATATGGATGCTAGCGACACTATCATATACGTGAGCCAAAAGGCGCAAACGGTCCCGGACCATAGTAAGGCGACACCCGTGGGAATACCGTGCGTGAGGCCGCAAAGTGATATGAGGTGTTACCGGCTAGATCGATGTGACTTGGAATCGGGGTCCTAACAGCTTTGGTATCAGAGCCTGACTGCCTGTAGGATTACCAAGCCAAACTGGTCGAAGTTGAGTCTAGAAATGCTTTAGTTATATAAGGGAATTGATTGTGGAAGGGAACGTAAGGCTCTTTTTACTCCTTATACCTTATGCCTTCTGATCTGAGTCATCCTCTTCCTTTCTATGGGCATTAAGAACTAGGCCTTCTCATCTATCTACTAGGATGACGAGTTACTATGTTAGAGACTTATATGATTGCTGGTTTCAAGCCTCAGTTCCGTTCCTACTACTTCCGTATGTTGACAGTTGATCTCAGAACCTTGACAATTTGTTGTTGAGTGGTTATGCCACCATTTTTGCAGGATGTCTCAAATAATTTTGAGCATTTACAGCCGTTATGCTGTCCGAGTCATCCCAAGTCTCTACATAGTCTGATGCATTTGCAAACCTTTTCTTTCCGTTCCCGATGTCCTTTTGGGCCAGATTAAGCACACTACCTGGTCTGTGAGGTACTCCGTTGCCTCGGCGTATATGTTGGAGCTACTATTATGACCCTAGGTGCTTTAGGGAGTCACCTAGTGATCTAGCCATGTTTTTATCCCCAGTGTGTGATTCTGGCCATTATTCTCGAAAGCATCCCGTGATGCCATGTAGTAGTAGGTACTCTATTCATGGGTTCTTGAACCCGAGATTCACCCTACTTACCTCATGTTGATAGTGTTGCTAGTTCCTTTAGGATATTAGTAACCTTTGCGATAGTCCTCGAGGTTCGTGGTACATCCTTCTTCCAATTATCATGAACCATTCATGGCAGGAGTTCTTTTGAACCAAAAGGTCACGACAGAGTGCTCCTGATGAGTTCTCCATTCTATGTTGTGACTCTGCCAACCCTACCTTTCTGCATGGGTTATCCGGAAGAAATATGTTGAACTCGTTCGACATACTAATCTATGCATCCACAACTCAGAAAGTTATATGTACCTTTGAGTTGTCCCCCTTCCGTTATATTCCGATGTTCGTCTATCAATTGATAGTGAGGAGTATGTATGCATTCGTGTTCATCGATGCCTAGTATTCTTGTGGTTCGTCAAGCCATTCTATTTCAGAATGACTAGGAGAAACAAACTCCAGTACCTCATCCATATCCAGGATTGGGTCAAAGCAGTTGTATTCCGCAGATCAAAATGCAACCCAGCTTTTGGTTCTGTTCTACCCTGAAGTATTACCCACTTTATGTCAAGAGCGTCGTGAGAATTGCACCTTCTCCTATGAATTCTTGACGCACTGATACTTCTTGCCATCATTGTTCATTCCTTGGTTCCCGTGTTATTGTAACCAGAATGCCGGCAAGTGAGTTGTGATGTGTGAAATCAATACTCCTAGCAACTCCGTTGCTTGGTAGTTACTGGACAATATTCTCATTCTTAGCGTGTTGGTTATTGAATCATCATTCTAAGATAGATTGTGCTACCTAGTCCTTATTTCCTGGTGCACTCTTCGATCAACGAGTTAGGATTTTGCCAAACCCTTGCTCTATTGATCATATCGTCTTGCCCTGAAAAGCAAGATTGATCTCGAGCTTAGTATCATATCAGTGGTTCGTGATGTTCCGATTATCTTCTCGGAAGTATTACCTGGTTGTCACCTGACCGCTATGTTGAGTTCGTGATCATGTTGGTTTTCCTCCAACCACCCATTCTCCAAGAATCTGTGTTGGATACCCCCTGAGCTAGTTGGTTAAGCTTAACAACAACTGAAGAAGAATCTAATGATTCAAGAACGTCCTGATTTCAAGACACTCGATCCGTCTGACATACTTGAGAGGCTCAACACACATGAGTTTCAGCTTTCTGAGAAAAGAGATATCTACGGTCCAAACTATGGACGAACTCGTGCCTTGAAGGCAAAAGCTGTCTCCTCATCTGAAGAAGAATCTGACAGCAGTTCTGATGATCCTGAAGACATTGGAAGGGAACTTGCTATGCTTGTGAAGAAGTTCCAAAAATTCACCAAGAAGAAAGGCTTCAGAAAGTCTTCCTGATCAAGCTCAAGGAATGATGAAGCTTCTGCTCACGACTACAGGAAGAAAACATGTCACAAGTGCAAGAAACCTGGCCACTTCATCTCTGAGTGTCCACAGTGGGACAATGAGAACAAAAAGAAGAAGAAGAGCAAGGAATATGACTCTGACGACAAGAAGAAGAAGAAATACTCAAGGTCTTCTTCGAAGTCTTCCTCAAAGTCTTCATCACACAAGAAGAGCTCATCTGGCAAGGCACGTGCGTTTGTTGGCAAGGAAATGGATTCAGAGGAGGAGTCTGCTTCTGAGGAGGCGGAGGTGGAGTCTGAGGAGGAGTCCGATTCAGGCGTCGCAAGTCTGGCTACAGCATACGTTGCCAAGTCCATCTTGAATACTGAATACAATGACCTCGTCACCGACACCGATGCAAATGACAAGGACTACTCCGCTTCTACCTACTGCTTCATGGCACGTGGTGCCAAGGTAAACACACGCACTACTCACTATCAAACATCTAGTGACGATGACTCTGATTGTGATTCAAAACCCAGCTACAAAACACTTGCTAAAATTGCAACTGAACAACAGAAAGCTATGGAACATATTCAAAAACTGTTAGACAGAAGCGATGATCTGTTAGGTGCTGAAATGACTCGATCTGAATCCTTAATTGAAGACATAAAAAATCTTCACGTTAAGTATCAGGAACTTGAAAGTCGTCATGAAACTCTCTCAACAACTCATGAAAAGCTTTCCTATGATTATCTTCAAAGGAAGCAAGATCTTGAGAAATTGAGAGCAGTTCATGAAGATCTTCAAAAGGAAAATGAGTCACTTCGCACCAAACAGATCAGTCCCACTCAGGAAGGATTTGAACCACCATGTCTTAAATGCATTGAGCGTGATAATGCTACTTCTGTTGCTGAATGTTCTACTGCTACTACTGTTGCAATATCTTCAACTGTTGATGTGGTAACTAACCCCTCTGCTGAGGATACCACTGCTATTGCTGATGAGAATGCTAGGTTGAAGACATTTCTTGAAACAAGGATGTACAAAAGTCTTAAAGGGCATCAGACACTATGTGATGTCCTCAAAAAGCAGACACTGAACCGAAACCCGAGGAAAGAGGGTGTTGGGTTTGTAAGGAAAATGAATGCTGATGGCTCTTACTGGAAACCTGAGCAGTACCCCAAAACCATGTGGGTTGCTGCAAAGGAACCTTCAGAAGACCCATCCAATCTATCTGGCTTCACTCGTGCTAACCCCATTATCATTGATGAATCCTTTGATGCAAACTATATATTGTTTAAGAATCAGAATGGTGAAGTGTTTGCCAGGTACATTGGTACTAACTGTAGGAACGGACCGCCTATGAAGAAGATATGGGTTCCGAAAAGGTGTCTGGAGAATCTTCCTGTGAATGTCATCATGACACCTCACGTGAAGAAGACAAACCTCAGACCAAAGGCTTCATATGGTCCAAAGGCTTCATACAGACAGAGGACTCACCTGAGTCGCACTAACACAAATGTTTTGCAGGGAAACCATACTCAGGCATATGAATATGAGAGCGGTTCATCAAACCGCCATGTTCATAAGACCAAGAACTATTCTGCTTATTCTTATGAGTACTATTGTCCGCCTACAAGACTGTTTGCTAGGGCTCCAAAGCCAAAATTCTCAGATGCTGCACTTAGACTTATTGCTTCTCAGCCACCCTGAAGATGTGGGTGGCTAAGAAAGCTTAATTCTCTTTTGCAGGGAAAGGTCTCCAGCAAAAAACCAAAATCGTCTGACGCCATTGCTGGGGACCTTAAACATCTTGTAGGGCGCAAGATCAAATGCCCAAATGGTCTTACTATGTACTTCGTTCCTGAATCGCTTGCTACTCTCCCTATTAGTCCTAATCTGGATCTGAGCTTTCATAACCCACTGGTTCGTCAAATGTTTTTGCTTCACAATGCTCTTGGTGAAGCCTATCCCCCTAACTGCACTGTAGGATACGACACCAGCGTCTTCAGAATGGATTATTGATAGTGGGTGTACAAATCACATGACTGGCAAAAGAAGTCTTCTTATGGACTCAACCTTACGTCCATCCGACAAGAGCCACATCACATTTGCTAACACTGGAAAAAGTAAGGTATTGGGTCTAGGTAGAGTTGCAATCTCAAGGGATCAACACATGGATAAAGTCATGCTTGTTGAATCCCTTGGCTTCAAATTAATGTCTGTCTCAATGCTTTGCGATTTGAACATGATCGTAATATTTGGAAAATATCGTTGCCTTGTACTAATGGAATCTGACAAGTCTCTAGTGTTTGAAGGGTATCAAAAAGATGATCTGTACATAGTAGATTTCTCAGCAGGACCACAGCTTGCCGTATGTCTTCTAGCTAAAGCTTCAGAATGCTGGCTCTGGCATCGAAGGCTTGGGCATGCTGGCATGAGGAACCTCCACACCCTGGCAAAGAAGAAGCATGTCATAGGCATCGAGGGCGTCAAGTTCAAGAAAGATCACTTATGCGGTGCCTATGAAGCAGGGAAGATGACGAGGGCCAAACATCTCTTGAAGACAATCAAGACCACTACTCGACCCTTTGAACTGCTTCACATGGATCTTTTCGGTCCCACTCATTACTCAACTCTTACTACTACTGCTTGCCTCTATGGCTTCGTTATTGTTGATGATTATTCTAGATATACTTGGGTGCACATAATCCTTTACAAGACTGAAGTGCAAGATGTCTTCAGACGCTTCGCAAATCGAGCAATGAAAAATTATGGCGCCAAGATAAAGCACATCAGAAGTGACAATGGCACTGAATTCAAGAACACTGGCCTTGATACATATCTTGATACCTTGGGCATCACACATGAATTCTCAGCCCCGTACACGCCACAGCAGAATGGCGTCGTCGAACGCAAGAACAGAACACTCATTGAGATGGCCAGAACGATGCTAGATGAATACAAGACCCCAAGAAAATTCTGGCCTGAAGCCATTGATACTGCATGCCATACAATCAATCATGTTTATCTTCACAAGCTTCTGAACAAGACATCTTATGAGCTCCTTACTGGCAAGAAGCCAAATGTCAGTTACTTCAGAGTATTTGGCGCAATGTGCTGGATCAAGGACCCACATCCCACCTCAAAGTTTGCACCAAAAGCACATGAGGGTTTTATGCTTGGATATGGAAAGGATTCGCACTCCTACAGAGTCTTCAATCTCTTTCATTACAAAGTGGTGGAAACAGTGGATGTGCGGTTCGATGAGACCAATGGTTCACAAAGAGAGCAACTGCCAAATGTGCTAGATGAAGTTCCATCCAGCGAATCAATCAAGCTAATGGGAACTGGAGAAATTATACCTTCTGAAGCTCATCCTGAAGAAGAACTTATCATCTCGGCACCTGATCAACATGAAGACAATGCTCAGCCTGAAGACATTCCTTCTAACAACGACAATGATCAGCAAGAGCAAAGTCTTCGCCCTGTACATCCTCGCGTTGCAAATGAAGTGCAGATTGAAAGAATAATTGATAGCATCAATGCACCCGGTCCACTCACTCGTTCAAGGGAAACTCAGCTAGCAAATTTCTGTGGGCACTTCGCATTCGTCTCAATAACAGAACCCAAGAAAGTTGAAGAAGCCTTCATGGAACCTGAATGGATTCAAGCTATGCAAGAAGAGCTTCAACAGTTTGAGCTGAATAATGTATGGGAACTAGTTAAGCGTCCTGATCCACGGAAGCACAATATAATAGGCACCAAATGGATATACCGCAACAAGCAAGATGAGCATGGTCAAGTTGTCAGAAACAAAGCTCGTCTGGTTTCTCAAGGATATACTCAAGTGGAAGGCATTGACTTCGATGAAACATTTGCTCCTGTGGCTAGACTTGAAGCCATACGCATACTGCTGGCCTATGCAAATCATCATAACATACTTCTATATCAAATGGATGTGAAGAGTGCTTTTCTCAATGGCAAGATTGAAGAAGAAGTGTATGTTGCACAACCTCCTGGCTTTGAAGATCCAAAACATCCTGACATGTTATACAAGCTCAACAAGGCACTGTATGGCCTCAAACAAGCCCCTCGGGCCTAGTATGACACACTCAAATACTTCCTGAAGAGCAAAGGCTTCATACCTGGTTCCCTAGACCCCACTCTCTTCACGAAGACATATGATGGTGAACTATTTTTGTGCCAAATATATGTGGATGACATTATCTTCGGCTGCACCAATCAGAAGTACAGTGAAGAGTTTGGATATATGATGCAAGAGCAATATCAGATGTCCATGATGGGAGAGCTGAAGTTCTTCCTCGGTCTTCAAATACGACAACAACGCAACGGCATCTTCATATCTCAAGAGAAGTATCTCAAAGATTGCCTGAAGAAGTTCGGTATGCAAGACTGCAAAGGCTTCACAACACCAATGCTAGCCAAGCATCATCTGGGTCCCGACGAGAATGGTAAAGAGTTCGATCAAAAGGTATACCGCTCCATGATTGGTTCTTTACTTTATCTATGTGCATCTAGGCCAGATATTATGCTTAGTGTTTGCATGTGTGCTCGATTTCAAGCGGCACCAAAGGAGTCGCATCACTTAGCTGTGAAGCGAATTCTTCGATATTTGGCTCACACCCCAACTCTAGGATTATGGTATCCAAAGGGCTCAGAGTTTGATCTGGTTGGATTCTCGGATGCTGATTATGCTGGTGACAAAGTTGATCGCAAGTCCACATCAGGCACATGTCACCTTCTGGGACGATCACTTGTATGTTGGTCTTCAAAGAAGCAGAACTGTGTATCTCTCTCCACTGCTGAATCTGAATACATTGCTGCTGGATCTTGCTGCGCTCAGCTTCTGTGGATGAAGCAAACACTCAAGGACTATGGCATTCATCTGAAGCAAGTGCCACTTTACTGCGACAACGAAAGCGCCATCAAGATCGCCAACAACCCAGTTCAGCACTCGAAGACAAAGCACATTGAAATTCGTCATCACTTTCTCAGAGATCATGTTGTGAAGGAAGATATTGATATCATACACGTCAACACTGAATAGCAATTGGCAGATATCTTCACCAAGCCCTTGGATGAGAAGAGATTTTGCAAGTTACGGTGTGAGCTAAATATCCTGGAATCCTCAAATGTCCTGTGATCAGGCACACATCCTAACCCTTATGCATATTGATGACTTAGATGTGCAACACATGAAGTAAAGTATATCTTCAATCAATGAAGACATACATTCTAAGTGTGAATACATTAATGTGGAATTTGACTTCGGAGTGCCACGATAATTGTGCGCCGTGTCTGGGTCTAATACTTCCTATACGGTGGGTAACGCCACCACCAAATGTTCTATTTTGAAGTGTTTCACTCATGGCGTTACCTTGCAATGTCTTCACATTTGGTTTGGCTTCAATCTCAACACATCTTCATGATTATCTTCACTATGTTGATTATATAGATATATATATCTATTAGTGTTCTGTCCTCTACATCATTCACTTATAGCTATGTCTTCATTGTTGAATCTCTTGAACTAAGTGAATGTGATCGGACCCTAACCACTCTATGCTTTCTATCTCAAGTTCTATCTCTCCAAATCATATGCATTCTATTGAAACTGTCGAATGTCTTCTCTGCGTCCTTGTCAGTAGAAGATACAGAGACAACCATTAAGTCCGTTTTCAATGCTCATTCCTCCACACAAAACCCGGAGAAGTAGGAACGACCACCCGACAATCAAGGCATGCGTGGGACGTGGAACAAACCCCAAAATTCCGCATAATGGCCACGTGTTCCTCAGATGAGAATCGCCAGGGGCACCTGTGTAATAGCGCAGTGCCGCCCATGTACCTATAAATAAACACTTCACAGCGGTCATTATCTCTTCTTCCACTCTCGCACGAACCCTAGCGCCACCGCTAGCCCTCGACGATGCCGGCGACGAAGCGCTTCGCTGCTGCAACCTCTCCGACGCCGTCTTCACGCCGACCGCGGACATCGTCCTCTCCGCCGTCACCGTAGGTGTCCTCCGTCGCCAAGTTAGGGCACGGAAGATCGAACTGCTCGGCCTCATCTTCCACTTCGTCTAGCAGTTCTTAGTGTGGTAAATAAAACTTCCTTTTTACAGCACCGTTGATCCTATGGATTTGTCACTTTCTACCACAAGCAGTTTCTATTCACACAAGTTAGATCTCTCTCATACTGCATCTCATAACATGCCTAGTATATTCACTTATGCTTCACAAAGTAGTTAGATTCCTCACTTGTATTGATCTGTGGATTAGTACAAATCTGGAACCAACTCCTTATCTATGAGTGAATGTCTTCGCATGATGAGGTCAATGTCTTCTAAACTGATTTATCTTCAAAATCTTCTGAGAATGCATATGACCTCTTCCCCTTCCCTCGCACCTTAATGCTTTCACAGGTACATGTCCATGGGATAATCCTTTGGTTCTCATAGTCTGCATTCATTTGCAGAATTCTTACAGCTTCACATTAATTCTCCCGAAGCCAGTTCCTGTTGGTCCAGCAAGTGAAAACCTTTGAAGCCTTTGAACGTGTTGAAGCCTTTCAAGTTAACGTTTATGGCTTCAGAGAAAGCAGCAAGGAAGGGTGGCAGAAAGCGTCATGGAGAAACATCCAGAGATCTGCCAGATGAACTCTCAGAACTGTACAAGATAGATCCTGAAGAGGATTACAATCAGCGCAAGACACGAATCCAATGGATTCAAAGATATTGGGCAGAACAATGGTTCAAATACCAATTTGTAACCCAAGAATATGCTGAGAAAAATGCCATCAAGAGACCATGGGGAGACATCCAATACAAGAATCTTCTACCCAGGTCCAGAGATGAAGCCATTGCTCAAGGCTTCTATCCCTGCATGGTCCGTGGGCCACAGCCTGCTGATGCACACCCATCGTCACTACTATGGTGTCGTGACGACAATCTGTTCAAGCACAACTTCCAGTTTGCCCAGAACTCAGCGAAGCAGAACAAGAAGACTTTTGGGTTAGACTTCAACCCTGGTCCCTCAGCACCAAGGGCAGATGGCACACGTGATGCAGAACCCAATGTCATCGGTCCATTCTACAACTTTGAAGGCCTCATCACCCGCATCTTAGTTCAAGGGACTGCAGTGAATGAGCCTGCAGCTGCAGCTGAATCAGATGAAGCGCCTGCAGCGCTGAAGACAAAGAAGCTGAAGAAGGCTAAAGCTTCAAAGCCTGCCCCTTCACCAAAAATAGCACGGGCGAAGCCACTTGCAACTGCACCTCCTGAAGACAGTGTGTAGTCCGAAGACTTATCTCGCATCTCCAAGCCCCAGAAGGCCAAGATGCCTCTGCCACACACCGGCCAAGAGGTAACTGCTGCTACCATTCTGCGTAATGACGACATTGATCTATCAAGTGATGAAGATCTTGCAGATGACGCTCTTGAGCAACTCATCAAGAGAAAAGAAGAAGCAGAAATCTTCAATGATCTGCCTCTCTTTGATGTAACCATCATACACAACTTCATTGACGAGTGGTTCGACACGCCAAACATCAGCTTTGAAGATCTGCAGCTACCCATTGGCCTCAGTGTCGCCTTCCAAGGAGCAATTGCTTCAGAGCTAGCTATTGCCCAGCGCATTGTTGAACTGAAGCAAAAGATTGACTATGAAAAGGTTCAGTTCAAGAAGCATATGGCCAAGCTCAGTATGCAAGAAGTGAAGAACTTCAAGATCATGATGCACGAGCTCAAGGAAGCCTTTCTGAAGAAACGTGCAGAAGCTCAGGGTTCGCGTGAGCGCATGAAGACTCTGGCTGACAGATGTGTGCAAGCCTATAATGAGGCTGAGAAGCGCAAGGCCCTTGGGCGTCCTGGCATCGACCCCAGGATGGCCGCAAAGAAGAAGAAGAAGCCTGCTACGGCTGAACCTGACGCACCACGGCAGGAAGCAGTTCCGATTGTCTTCCCAACTAGACTGACTGGCTCGAAGCCAAAAATCCAGTCAACCGCTTCAGAGCTCAAGAAGAAAAGGACTGCTGAGGCTGAAGCCAGGAAGAGGAAACATTCTGAAGCCTCTCCAACTGCCCCCTCCAAGAAGAAGAGGAAGACCAAGAAAGATCGGGCTGCTCCCACAGAGCCCTTGATAGTTGAACCCATTTCTATGGTCTATCCTGAAGCTGAACGCCAACTGACTATCCATGAGCCTGCTTCCACAGAGGCTCATGAAGCTGAAGACTTTCCAGCAGCTGATCCCATTGCTGCTGAAGACATTGGTCAACATGACAATGTAGAAGATGGTGCAGTCCTTCCTCAAAACAGCGAACTCATCAGCATTGATCATCCACTGACGCCAATTGCACAGGATGCTTCATGGGCAGATCGCCCATAAGAGGAAGAAGACTATGAGGCCCAGCCCACTCCAACTCCATAGGTGTCGCCCGCGTTGCGCAGGCTTCGCAAAGGTCCAAGGCCTCAAGTCTCTGCTGAAGACAATCCGCCTGCATCAGCCGCGGAAGATGAAGTCCCACAAGTTGCCACTCCACTGTCCCACCAAGAAGCAGTTCTCAAGGAGAACGTGCTTGAAAATCTTGCGACTGCCACAACCACCAATGAAGCTAATGTGGAGCCCTCCCCAACGGAAGAAGAAGACAGCGAAGCCACTGATCCCGTCACTTCTGTTCCTGAGTCTGCTGCCGGTCCCCAGTTCGACTATCATGTTGAGCACAGGCCTCAGGTACAGAAGCCAATCCCAAGATTGCCAAGGTTCCCAGGTCCTACATCAGCACCTGGCTCCTTCAATATCAATGGCTTCAGGGCAGACAACACATTCTTTGATTGCTCCAGGAACCCCTACTCAAGGGAAAGGATATCATCTGATCGGTTCTGGAGCTATCCTCAGCGAAGCTATTACTCATGCATTCTTTACAACCAAGGTTGCATCTTCCCACACAAGCGCCTTGACATTGAAGCCATAGCTGGTCTACCCTGTCTGGAAGAAGCTTTGGATTGCTTCAAGGAAGTTGGACTGCTGCCGTTCGTTACCGACCAAGAGCATTGGAATGAAGAGCTGCTGCTCCAATTCTATGCCACACTTCACATCCGCGGGTACAGCAGAGATCCGAAGACTTGGGTCCTGGAGTGGATGACCAGAAACGTTCATCACGAAGCCAATGCATTTGACATCATTGAGCTCACTAGTTTGCCCACTCCTGGCGATCTCTACGAGCATGGTTGTCAGCTGCATAGTGAAGCTATTGAAAGCATCTTTAAGAGGCCAGAACCTGATATGAGTCAGATGCTCAGCATGATGAAGCCATTGCCCCAAGATGCTGCTTATCCAACAGAGTTCTTCATTGAAGACCTTGAGTATCTGCCAAGAACCATCTATCACATCATCAGGTGAACTCTCTGGCCCATCAAAGGGCACTCTCCAAATGCCAAGCTTGAGGGTGCAATGAAGACTTTGGTCTTCTATATTCTTCATGGAAAATGCTTCAATGCACAGGACTTATTCATCCGCCAACTTGCTGCATCGGGCTCTGATCTGTTTGGCTTGAAGTTCTACGCCCCATGGGTAATGCAGCTTATTAAGCTTCACTCCGATATCTCATAACAGCCATCTGCTCGCAATCATAGGATTTTTCTGCCTGATGTGGATATCTCTACTGAAGCCATCTATCCTGAGCCTGCAAAGGAACCTCTAAGTCTTCAGAATGCAGAACATCAGAGTTTCTCACAGAACATTGAAGGAGTTGAAGCAGTCACTCGGGTGTATCCTTTGGCTGGCACTACACGTGCACCACACCCTGCGTCTACTGAAGCCACTGATAGTACAACTGCTCCAAGACCCAAGAAGCGCACTCGTGTTCTCAACGACCGAGAGCTTCTTATGGCTCTTCATCAGAAACAGGATAGGCATCATGACTGGCTGAAGCGTCAGATGAAAAGCCTCTTGGTGGAAGTTAATCGCATTCGCAATCTTGCCACCAAGAATGCTTTGGTTGCCCATGAAACCTGTCGCCGCACATGGAAAGGGCTAACGATGATGTGTTCTGAAGATGATCTCCAAGAGGATGGCTTCACTGAGCGATTCAAGTTTGACTCCACAACTCCTCGAAGAGCTGTGCTGCTAGGAACTCCACCCCTTGAAGACTCTGAGTTCTCTTCATCTACTGCAACAGTGACTTCCAGAGTTATCGAGGATGAAGATGATGCTACTTCACCACCACCTCCTTCAGCACGCGTCAACTCTACTCCAAGCTCTTCAGCATCGCCAAGCACCACCAACGACCCTGCTACTTCACCTACTCCGCATGGGAACGAGTAGATACACTATGTCTTCAAACCTTTTTGGTCCTTACTGACAAAAGGGGGAGAAGCATATGAGGTTGATAGTCTTCAAGCGGGTCCATACGAGCGGGTGCTTTATATTTTGCTTCGTGCTTACAACTCTCGTTTTGCTACATTTGGTTCTTTGAGTTGTAACACTTAAACTTGATGGTCGTCTGCTACTTATCTGCCACTTTGTTTTGCGATGATAAATTCCGCATGTGCGACGATAAATTCCGCACTTAGATCATTCTGCAGACATCCATTTTCCATTATGCATTGTCATTATCTTCATATACTTTCACATGCATAGTGGATTGTCATCATAAGTTGAAGTGGATCTCCACAAGCACAACCTGCCATGTGCATTTGCATTCCAAAAGCAAATTACTTATATGCACATCTTCAGGGGGAGCCCTTGCAACTTATGAAGACAATTCCTTATCCTTTACAATTTCACAGATTATATTCCCCGTTGAAAACTTCAACTAGTTTGTCATCAATCACCAAAAAGGGGGAGATTGTAAGTGCATCTAGTGCCACCCCTAGTTGGTTTTGGAGTATTGACGACAAACCTAGTTGAGGGACTAATGTGTTTGTGAGAATTGTAGGATAACACAGGTAGAAGTCCCTCATTGATTCGGTTTTCCTACCAGAGATGACCCCTAAAAATGTATGAAGACATTGAAGTCAAAGGTGGTATATGAAGATATTCACATTGAAGACTATGACAAGAGAAGACACCACATGAAGCCTATGGAGCTCGAAGACTTAGATCTTTCGTAGTTCTTTTTCTTTTGTGTTGAGTCATAGGAACCACCGTACTGTTAAGTGGGGTCCAAGAGAACCAGTCAGAATGACTGAAGTGATGCCTAACCAAAAACCTATGTCTTCGAGTGAAGACTATGAGAGCGAATCTTGTCCAGAGTCGGACAAGTCAGCTTTGCTTGTAGCCCAAGTAAAGTTGCCATGTGAGTTTGAAATCTGACAGTTGGAACACGTGTCAGTTCCTTAGTGACCCAGGGTCATTTCGGACAAATCAGGTCGGGTTGCCAAGTGGCTATAAATAGCCCACCCCCCACAACCATAAATGGTTGGCTGCTCAGATTAAGAGTACGGCTTTTGTCGTTTGAGAGCAACCCACCTCGAAGCCTTTGAGAGAGAATTCCTTGCAAGGATAAAGCCCTAACCACCCAGAGCCAGAGAGAATTGGGCATCACTTAAGTCTTCTTGTCTGTGTGATCTGAAGACTTATTACACTTGAGGACTGTGCATCCTCCAGCCGGTTAGGCGTCGCGTTCTGAGCATCCAAGAGACATTGTGGATTGCCGGTAAACGAAGTCTGCGAAGGTTTGGGAGTCTACCTTGAAGACTTACCAGAGTGATTGGGCGGGGTCTGTGTGACCTTAGCTCAAGGGAATACGGTGAGGACTAGGTGTCCTAAGCTGCGTGTTCAGGACTGGGTGTCCGGGACTGTGTGTCCTAAGGTTTAAATACCTAGCCGCCCCAACCAGACGTACAGTTGTCACAGCAACTGGAACTGGTCCAACAAATCATTGTCTTCAACGAGTCACTGGTTTCATCTTCCCTTCCCTTTACTTACTGTTGCTCCTTGTGAAGTCATTGTATGTTTGCACTATCTTTTGTCTTCACTGAGTGACTGCATGTTCTGTATGGCTTCATAATATCTTCCTACCTGATCCTTACTACATTGCTGCTATTAAGTCATTGTGCTTTCACTTCATTGAATACTTGACTATGGCTTGCCTAGTGTAGTCTACCTTCCGCTGCATGGTAATAGGTTTATTTCTATCGTTTGTCTTCATAACTTCCACGTTTTGAAGACTTTCATAAAAATCGCCTATTCACCCCCCCCCTCTAGTCGATATAATGCACTTTCACTTGCCTATAGTAGAGAGACGACGATCAAAACTCGGTTTAAACCTTAGAATGGTATAAGAAATTTTTCCATTGTACAAGGCAGCTTTTGCCAACCGTAGGTTATACGGTGAGGATCAACCCAGACCCATTTCCTGCAGGAGAAACCATAAATGGTTGACCACCATGAGATATCGATAGTTGTTTAGTTTTGACGCCAGACCTGTCAGCTAAGAAGACCCAATCTCGGAATAACCTTACCAAGAAGAAAGGACAGAAGAATTGAGGTAAAGGTTATGCCACTACCGGAAGAGCTCAGAGAAGGAATTTTCTCGAGGATCTGAGAAGACCGACACTTTCAAGAATAAGGATGGAGTATATGAGTTTTGATGGAACAGTAACCATGCTTCTAAGGGTGGTAGCACCCCAGACCCCTGTGATGATCGATGGATTTTGAGAAGACCCCCAAACCCTAACCTTTTCTTGCTAGCCTCTCCGAATCTCGAGGACGAGATTCATTTTAAGGGTGGTAGGTTTGTAACATCCCAAAATTCTAAATTTTGGAATGTTATAATAAATAGATAGATTTGATTGATTGTTTGATTGTTGTGTGATTGATTGAGTGAAATTCAAAACTTTTGAAAGTTAAATGAGAGGCAATAAAAGGACTTTCCCAAACTTTCACCTTTTTCTTTTTGATCCCCGTGAATTCAAATTCTTTTCATCAAAAAACCCTGGAGAGAAGACGACATGACTTCTTCCATTTATTTAAATGACAAGGGGTGTTGAAAATATTTGAATTTCATTTGAGAATATTTCCAATTCTGAAACTTTATGCAACTCAATGATTTTCACGAGAGAAGATAAAATGACTTCTTCAAATTATATGAAATATGAGTTGGGAGTTTCAAAGAAACTCAAATTCAAAATCCATCGAAATTATTTTTTCAATTTGGATTATTTGAGTTTTATTCAAATTATTTTTCTCCAAAAACAAAATACATGGAAAATAGGGTAACATGATTCCCTACAATAGAAAATTGGAGAAAAATTTATTTGAAATCATTTTGGTATTTTTAAAATGGTTTTTATTGGATTTTATTAGACCAGTAGCACTCTTTGTTTTATCTGAATTTATGTGTATTTTATTTAATGCTAGAAAAATGTTCATGTCGTAGAAAATCTTTTTCTGAAAATTTTGATATATTATATGCCTATATAATATCTTTATTTATTTTGCTTTTATTATTTTTATTTGTCTGGAAATGTTTTTTTAAAACATTTCCGCCGAACTGGGCCGGCCCAGCCAACCGGCCAGGCCACGGCCCAACCCAGCCGCACCGCCTCCCTCCACCCGAGCGGGAGACCGCCGCCGCCACGACTGCTGCCACCGACCTCGGTGTCCGTGCCGAGGCAGGGCACCTCTGCCCCCTTGCCCAAGGCGCTCCGCCCCGCCTCCCATAAATAGGCCGCCGCCGCCCCGCTCCTACTCTTCTCGCCGCCGCCCGCACAACCACGCCGCCGCCGCATCTCACCACTGCACGCCGCCGCAACCACCGCTTGCCGCGCCGCCGTAGTCCACCTCGTTGGCTCCGCCGTTTGCCGTGCCGCCCCACGCCGTCTTCGCCTGTCGCCGCCGACGCCCGCAGCCGTTGCCCCGCTCCTCATCGCCACCCGCCGCCACGGGAAGCCGCCGGAGATTCACCGCCGGTTTTCGACGAAGGACCGCACCGAACCGGTAATAAAACTGCTCCGGTCTCGTTTAGTCGTTTGGTTTTCTTAGGTTTTGTTTAAAAAAACGGTTTTCTTTTAGTTAGATCTAATTAGCGAATCTTCATTATGTTAGGTTCTGAAGTGAACGGTTTCATTCGTTAGCGTTCGGTAGCGAACGTCCGTTCTATAGGATTTTTTTTCTTCTTTTCTTTTTAATTTTCTGCCAGGGACCCGTTTGGGAATAATTATTTGCAGAATAGCCCCTGATCTTCAAAACATCGTAACTTTTTTCTCATTAGTCCAAATCCAACGAAACCAATGCTCACGTCTTCGTTACGATCTCCTCTATCCAGTAATCCAACTCAAACATGTTTTTGAAAAGTTTAAAATTTGAATTAGATCAGATTTGAATTCAAACTTCGTTTGATCATAACTTGAGTTTCGTAGCTCCGTTTGAGTTGATTCTTTTTGCAAATCGAAGCTCTTGACTTAAACTTTCTGATAAGGCCAAATTCACATAATTTTGTTACTGTTAGAAATTGTTTTATGATGCAAGAGTTACTTGCTTGGTTTCGAAGTTTTCCGAATCGTCTTCTTCGTTCTTTCTGATCTTTTGAGTGATTGCTTATGTGTGGTTACTATTGCTTGCTCACGATAGATTGACCGGAGTGTGACGAGTAGAGCTATCAAGAGTTTTGAGTGCGCATCATCTTCATCAACATTGCAGGCAAGTTCACACTTTGATCATATCCCTTTCATACCCAGTTTTTATGCATTAGTTTCACCCTCAAACATGGCATGGTTAGGATCTAATTAAATTGTGGGATGGGAAGTAGTTGAGGTAGTACCTATTACCTGTTTATTATCAAACCCTTGAGAGTTACCATTACGTTATGCTTACATTGCCATGCTATGCTCGTAGACGTGGATTGGGTTTTGAGAGTATTCATGACAGATGTGAGATTGTTAATTAATGGTTTACTTAAGGTGGCAACTTAAACACACATCTGGGTGGATTGAGGCACCTGGTTATTCCAGGATTGCCTGTCTAGGCACCTGGGTAGACCAGGATTGCCTGTTTTTTTTATGGACCGCCACCCAGGCTCAAAGGGATCATGAGATTATTCATACTAGAAACTTCCGTGTGCAGCCACAAGCTATTATGGGCTCTAGCATAGTTGATTAAGTCGTGCGAACTCTTATAGTGGTAGACTAGCAGATGTAGGGGAAAGTAGGTGTAACGGTCTACCCATCGTAAGGTGCTAGCGCTTCTGAAAGACTATGTCTCGGTCATCCGTTTCTCAAACACCATGTAGTGCGAGAAATCCAACAGAGGAGATCGAGTCTTGTGGGGAAAAGTGCACAAACCTCTGCAGAGTGTACAAACTAATCATGGTTAGCCGTGTCCCCGGTTATGGACAATTTGAGAATCTAGTTCTTGGATTATCCTGTTGATCTCATCACGTTACTTTAATTAATTTTGTTGGGTTTTAATGTTGATGCTTAATTGGGATTGAGAATGCTGTCAACCAATCTCAATGTTTAACAACTACCATGATAGTTAAATAAAATTTATTCCTTTGTAGTAGGGAAAAATTGGCTTTTCGCAAAAACATTATAACCATAGAGCTTTTCCACCAGCCATATATGCATGTAGTGATAGACATTGTTCATCATTTTCTCTATGGTGTGAATTTGCCAGTACATTCAATGTACTGACCCATTTCGGGCTGCAACGTCTCATGTTGCAGGTTTCTTACGACGAGTAAGTGATACGTTAGGGTTACGATTTCTACACTCAACTTTGCTGTTGGTGCTGATGGGAATCCGCAACCTTGTTGCTTCCGCTATTTTGGATTGAGGTAATAGTATTTACGTTACTTTATACATGTGATTTACCTCTGTTATAAATCCTCGAGTACTGTGTGTGTCAACATACCGATCCAGGGATGACACTTAAGCACAGAGACTTGATCCATTCGGGTCGGGTTGCTACACCATCATATGTAGTACACTTGATATGAACCTCGCTCTGTGTGGGTGCATGGTTTACGGTTTTTGAGGCATGTGGCACATCAAAGTTGTGCATTTTGGGTATTCAACACATATATGTTTGGCCGACATGCAAAGCGGTGGTGGTTGTCCTCTCGCACCCACTTAAGCGGTTATCAGCGATATCGATGCTTTCCATCTGTGGGCCTGCTTGGTCCATCACTTCTTTTTGCCTGACAACAAGAGAGGTTAATTTGACTTGGGAGGGGATTATTATTTTTGCTCTAGGATGACATACATGATACACTTTGAGCACACACACATGCATGTGTACGCATGAATCCCTCCCATCAAGTCGAAGTGGCTAGTACAACGACACCATCATGAACCGATCTCGCTCAATGTGGGAGCTAGTGTACGATTATTGACACACGTGTGAGATCAATGTTGTGTATTCAAACATGCATGCACGCATCACCTCCATACATATGCATGTAGTGGTTTCCTTCGAGCGATACACTCCCTTGCGTGGTTATCAGCGACAAGCCTATATATTCATGGGCCCGCATGGACATACATGATCACCTTGACCAACAACAAGATAGGTTACCATGGTGGATTCTTCATTTGGTTCATGTTATCATAGTATAGGTCATGGTGAGATTCAGACCTAATTAAGTTTGAGCGCATATACTATGCACGCATGCATGCATATATGAATCCCCATCATTGGTTTGAAGTGTGGTGTAACATACATATGCATCGTCAACCTAACTCTCACTCAGTGTGGGGATTTCTAGTTCGAAATCACAGTGCCACATCAAAGTTGTTCCATTGTTACTCAAAAACACACCTCTCCATACATATGTTTGGTCCACACGCATGTAGTGGTTGTCTTCGGGAACTAGCTACTTGCATGATTATTGGCGAGCTAGCCCATCTCCGGGGTCGCATGGACGGTCATCACTTTGACCAACAACAAGAGAGAGGTTGTACGACCAAGGTGGATTATTCTTGGTCCATTTTATGATCCATCTTGGTGAGATATATGCCTCTCTGGCCTGCCGACTGAAAGTGTGTGTGTGGGGGGGGGGGTTGCTACATCGCACTTTGCTAGGTGAACCCTCGGTTGGGGGGGGGCATGCTCATAGCTTAGGATTCCCTTCGTGTCAACACGTGGGGGGCTGCTAGCTACTTCACACTTTGCTAGGTGAACCTCGGTTGGGGGGGCATGTGCATTTATAGCTTAGGATTCCCTTCGTGTCGACACGAGGGAGGGATGGCTTCTAGATACTTCACACTTTGCTAGGGTGAACCTCGGTTGGGGGGAGGCATGCATTCATAGCTTAGGATTCCCTTCGTGCCGACACGAGGGAGGGATGGCTTCTAGATACTTCACACTTTGCTAGGGGACCCTCGGTTGGGGGCATGCATTCATAGCTTAGGAATCCATTCGTGCCGACACGAGGGAGGGATGGCTTCTAGATACTTCACACTTTGCTAGGGGACCCTCGGTTGGGGGCATGCATTCATAGCTTAGGATGCCCTTCGTGCCGACACGAGGGAGGGGGATGCTAGCTACTTCGCACTTTGCTAGGTGAACCTCGATTGGGGGGCATGCATTCATAGCTTAGGAATCCATTCGTGCCGACACGAGGTTGGGGGCTGCTAGATCTACTTCACACTTTGCTAGGTGAACCTCGGTTGGGGGCATGCATTCATAGCTTAGGATTCCCTTCGTGCCGACACGAGGGAGGGGGGCTATCTACTTCACACTTTGCTACGGTGAACCTCGGTTGGGGGGGCATGCATTCATAGCTTAGGATTCCCTTCGTGCCGACACGAGGGAGGAGGGGGGCTACTAGCTACTTCGCACTTTGATAGCTGAACCTCGGTTGAGGGGGAGGGGCATGCATTCATGGCTTAGGATTCCCTTCGTGCCGACACGAGGGGGGCAAGCAATACCGTGCGCTTTGCGAGAGAGGTACCACATCGAAGTTGCATTTTCTATTTGAAAATCAAACCACCCTTTTGATACATAAGTTTGGTCCACATGCAAGTGTGTTCATGTTCTGACCCTCTCCCGCGTCATTTTTCGCCAAATTTATGAACATTAGACAAGTCGTATGACGCAACAGACACGGTACACTCAACCTAACCGTGTGCCATGCCGGTGCACCTGTCATGCACACATCCGCATAGTACATTGGGCTCCATGAGGCTCCCCCTCTCAAAAATATCTGCCAGCCTCGAGGGTTTTTCTGTTTCATAACACACGGTTGTTATGTCCGGACCGTGTGCGATGTTTCTTGTTCCCAATCCCGCCTGCATCCCTGGAAAATATCTGCCCGCCTCAAGGGTTTTTCTGTTTCATAACACACGGTTGTTATCTCCGGACCATGTGCGATGCACTATCATCAAAATTTTCAATAGCCCGGCATTTCACTCCCGCCTTTGACTCCCGCGTAGTAAAATTTTCAGTACACGCATCATTTCCTCAAACACCCCGCCCCCCCTCCACACACACACACACACACCAAAACCTCCTCGGGCGTGCACACACACACACACACCTTCCCTCGCTCGAAACCCTAGCAAAGTCCCCGCCGCCGCTACCGCCGCCGTCGCAAGGCCTCCATTGTCAACATCTACCGGTTTGCCCGGGCAGCTTACCCACCGATCTCCATACCCAGGCCGCCCTGAGTTTCTTAGATGACGCCTGCCAAATGCACCCTTTCCCACAGATCCCCATCCCCATCCCCATCCCCCACTCCAGAGCGTCGCAACCTAAGCCCGGCTATGCTTCCCATGGAGCTCGAGGAGCAAGTGGCCCAAAAGAGGTGTACAGCCATCTCTTCGCCCGACGTCGCCGAGGAAGCCGACGACCATTACTGGCGGCAGGCACTCAAGCAGTGGGCTAGAGTATGCGGGCATGTCTCGTCCTCCGGCTATGACATCGAGGTCATCGACAACGACGCCCTGAGGCGGGCTATGTCATAGGTTAAGTGGCCCACCCCCAACCCCTTGGGTTCAACCGCCGTCGATCTCATGCATGGCCCTGCCGCTGATCTCCTCTGGCCCACTGTTAACAATTTGCCATTCTACATCGCCATCGAGCCCTTTTTGTCATTTATGAAGGACATGTTCTACGACGCTGGCTTGTGATCCACAGCTTCCAAGTCAGACCTCATCGATGGCGACCACGCGGAGGGCACCCTCTCCGGCTCTTCCAAGGGGAAAGAGCCCATCTGCTCTTCCAAGGGGAAAGTGCTCGTCTGCGACATCAGGGAGGGCACTCTACAGCCGTGCTCTTCCAAGGGGAAGGAGCCCATCTACGACAACATGGAGCGCATCCAGGGTCCGTGCTCTTCCCACGAGAACGAGCCCATCCGTGACAAGTGAGGAAACCCATGATTTGTTTTGCTGCGCCTCTTCACAGGGGGAAACCCATGATTTGTTTTGTTGAGTCCCTTTTGTAGTGTAGTGAGAATATGTCCAGTTTTAATTGCTATATTTGGTTGTTTGTAGTATGTCTTGTTTATTTCAGTTGTTCACAATGCATGTGATGCTCTATATGTGCAATTATTTACTGTGCAGTACATTTCATCAATCCAGTTTTAAACATATCGATAGGAATGCATATATTTGCTTGCTGTTAAGCCTGTTATAGCTAGCATATGCCTCTTTTAAAGGTTTTTGATTGTTTGGTTATTTGTAGTTAGCATATGTTCAGTTTCAAATGCTATCTTTGGTTGTTCGTAGTATGCCTTGTTTATTCCAGTTATTCACAACGTGATGTTCTATATGTGCAAGTATGAACTGTGCAGTTCAATTTCATCAGTACCAGTTTCAGCAATACCACTATGAATGACTACATTTGGTTGCTGCATCTTGTAGTTAACATGTCTTTCCATTTTTATTTAACCATAACCAATGTACTTAGACTAGCACAATACCAGTTTGAATGACCATGTTTGCTTGTTGTTAAATGTTTGGCTTGTTGCAGTTAGCACACCTTTCCACTTGTTTTTCTTTACTAGCATGCTTAAACCTGCACACTGAAGCTATCTTTTGGAGATTATTTTGTCTGCCATGTGTAATTTTGGTTGATGTTTAGCCTGTTGTGCTTAACATGCTTCTTGATGTACCTACACAGGTTAATTTTGGGAATGACTGTTGTTTTCCATGGATGTTAGTTTCATCCCATGGCTTATATCTGCTCACTGTTCAGGATATCGGTAGCTGGTACCATATAGGCCGGCGACTGATAAGGGACTGATCGGTGAATCGGACTTTTAACTGAATATATCTGCAACTGATTTATCGTTAGGTTAACTAGGGCCATATGTAATATATCTGAGGCTACATAGCAACATGAACTGTACTTAATGTCTAAATATGCAATCCTAGGCTACATAGCAACAAGGAAGAGTGTTACATTAATGTTCTAATGATGTCTAGACATACGTAGAAGAGCAGCAGCAGCAACAGCAACAAAAACATAGCCCTATTTGGATACTCAACTTAGCTAGAGGTTAGAGTTAGTTTCTAGCTCATTACTAACCCTGAACTAACTCCATCCAAAGAGTTGTTTGGATGGCAGGGTTAGATTGACAATAAATGCACTAGGAGAACTAGCTCCAATTAGCACCTCTTGGGTTGGATACTAGTTTTTTTGGGTGGGTTATAGATGCAACTAGCTCAAACTAGCCCTCTTGTTTAGATATACTTTAGGGCTATTTGAGCCCGAACTAGCTCAAACTAACTGTAACCCGTGGATCCAGCAGCAGATAATTTGTAAGAATGAACTAAACTCCTTCTGGCCCATAATATAGGATGTTAATTCATCTAATATGTGAGTATATTGGATGTTATAAGATACTCCCTCCGTTCCTAAATATTTGTCTTTTTAGAGATTTCAAATGGACTACCACATACGGATCTATATAGACATATTATAATAGAGTGTTGTACTACATCATTGTGCAATTGTTGTTTAGCTTCTAATATTAACTTGGTGCTTTTAGGTACATATGTCATTGGTAAAGATCCGCGTTTTGACCCTTTCTGCGTATGGGGCAATGAGATATCGATGAACCAAGCTGATAAAGATTGTTAGTAAAATGGGTCCAAAGATGGCAATTAAACTATTTGTTTACACTTTATCCAAGACAACAGCAAACTGTAAGATGGTAAGTAAGAACTCTGCAGCCTTCTTTTTACTGCCCATAATGAGTTGTGTTAGATGACAATGTCTGAATCTTTTTCCTTTGCAGTGGTTGCCAAAGCAGTTTACTCAAGATTACCTCTCAAACTACATGATTGGTGGGCATGCAAAGGTTAAAGTATTTCTACCAGAACACGATGATTATCTAGATGTTTTCATGAAGACCGTAAAGGATGGGCGGTCGGCCATCACAAGGGGTTTGACTAGAGTCGTGGGTGCCTTCTGCATGGAGGAGGGCACAATATGGGCATTCCGCTTCACCTTGTTCAGCAACCAGAATATATTTTGCCTCTTTCTTTACCGTCTTTAATAGTACAAGTATACAACTATGGTTCATCATTCTTTATTTGGTTCTTATGTAATTCTTGAACATATGTACCTATGAATCGAATAATGCATTGGTTGTTTGAACCTGATGGATATGAATAAAGTTGTAGCATACATTCAAATTCAAATCCAAATCCAGTACAATTTGGAAAAGCAGCAATTGAATTACGGTGAAATTACGCTCTTCAGGTTGTTACGGCACACATGGTTGGTAAAACATGAACGTTTGTGATATGCATCATAATCGGAGATGGTTCATAGAGAGGAAACGTGTGCAAGCATGCACACAGTTTCCGTTTGCAAAGCATGTGCGATGTCAGACAATATCACAAACGGTGCGGGCAAACTAAACATTTGTGTTAGTTTCCTTATCGTACATGATTCGCAACCATGAACTATTTCTGATGAAGTATGCATCATAAACGTTGCACCACAGAATAGCATGTGCGGTAGTTGTCGTGTATGACGATGTTACGACCGTCCGACGTTTTGTAATCCTGTCTGACACTCGTACGAAGATTAGCTATTCTTCTTAACGGTGAACCGTTTGTGATGGGTCGTGCATCATACACGTTCTATAATAGTGAACCATTTGTGATGGGTCGTGCATCATACACGTTCTATAATAGTGAACCGTTTGTGATGGGTCGTGCATCATACACGTTCTATAATAGTGAACCGTTTGTGATGGGTCGCGCATCATAAACGTAGCACCATAGAATACCTACTGTGATGGAAATGCGAGCAGAAACGAGTAGGAGTACTGTAGGGGCCCTATCCCCGACGGTTTTTGGGTCGTGTGGGAAGGACCCCCCATATCGCCCACACTCACTTGGCGACAGTTCCAAATGCCGTCACCTAAAGGGGTTTTAAACTGTTTGTTTAGGACCAACGCGCACCAGTGTACTCCCACCATTCCTAAATATTTGTCTTTTATAGATTTCAACAAGTGACTACATACGGAGCAAAATAAGTGAATGTACACTCGAAAATATGTCTATATACATCCGTATGTGTTAGTCCATTTGAAGTCTCTAAAAAGACTAATGTTTAGGAACGAAGGGAGTATATGGGAATTATGCAATGCCATCTTCTTTAGCCAGGCATCATATACGTGAATCATGCAATGCCATCCTGTTTAGCCAGTGATCGTATATGTGAATTGTATCGTGCCATATTTTTTCCATAATGTATTCCATTTGTCAACAATGTTTATACATTCATCTACTCTTCCTGTGCATCAGCCATTTGAGTCGGTCATGGGAAAATCTGGAGTGAAAACAAGGTCTTCTGAGCAGTCAGTGCTACCTGTCGATGCAGATTTCTTGCTGGTTATAGATAGCTCCTCAGAGGAGGATTCAGAAGATAGATGACCAGTCGTATCCCCCCCCCCGAGGTGCATGCTCTAACTTGGCAGGGTTATATTGCTCATATCATGCATATGGTGTCTTGCATTGCCATGCCATCTGCTCTAGATTAGACATGCTTTGTGTGAATGCCTCCTGTTTGCTTTCTATATCAGATATGTGAATTATGCAATGCCATGTTTTTCAGCCAGTTATCATATATGTGAATTATGCACCGCCATGGAGCCAGGCATCATATATGTGAATTATCTCATGCCATCTTTTTTTTCATTACGTATTCCATTTGTCGACAATCTGTGTATATTGAACTACTCTTCATGTGTATCAGCCATTTGAGCCGTTATGGAAAAATCAGGAGTGAAAACAAGGTCTTCAGAGCAGGCAATGGTACCTGTTGAAGCATATATCTCGATGGTTACAGGGAGCTCCTCAGAGGAGGATTCAGAGACAGATGACCAGTCCTATATCCCACCTGAGGTGTATGCTCTAAGTTGCAATGTTTATATTTCTCATATGATGCATATGGTGTCTTGCATTGCTTAGTTTAGACATCATATGCACAATATTGAATTCTATCTGCTTAGTTTAGAGATCATACATGCGAGTGCCAGCTGCTTAGTATATGAATCAATTATGTCAATTATATCATGCCATCATGTATACTTAGACAACATGTATGTGAATTATTTCATCCCAACCTATTTTAGAAAGACATCATATAGTTTTGTCATGTCATCCTGTTTAGATACTCATCATATGTTGAATTATGCCATTATATCATGTTAAGTTATCCATCATATATCTGAAACTGTGTCATGCTATCCTGTTTAGTTAGGCATCATATATGTGAAATTGTGTCATGCTGTCCTGTTTGGTTAGACAACATATATGTGAATTACCACATCTGTCTATCATACAATGTCTGTACGTTCAATTTCTTTTCTTTTTTATCATCCATTTGAATTGGAGGGGGTGATGGCAGTATCTAAGGGAGCAAAAACCCGTTCTTCACAAAAGACAGTGCTACCCGTCGATGCAGATAGAACCATGGTTGTACTGGCCCACAAACTAGCACACCACACATAATTGAGACTCTTCCAGATTGCACACTTACACCGTTGGGCAGAGAACCAGCTACAACCCATATAACCCCAACCCCAGTGGATAGTAACCCACTTCTAGTTGACAAAGCACCATGTCCACCACAGAGTGTTGGGGAACGTTGCAGAAAACAAAAATTTTCCTACCGTTTCACCAAGATCCATCTAGGTTCATCTAGCACGAGTGATTAGATGCCTCTACGTACCTTGTAGATCGCGAGAGGAAGCGTTCAAAGAACGGGGATGATGTAGTCGAACACGACGTGATTCAAATCACCGATGATCTTAGCACCGAACGGACGGTGCCTCCGCGTTCAACACACGTACAGAACGGATGACGTCTCCTCCTTTCTTGATCCAGCAAGGGGGGAAGAGAGGTTGATGAAGATCCAGCAACACGACGGCGTGGTGATGGATGCAGGGCGGTCACAGTAGCAGGGCTTCGCCTATACTGCGAGAGAGAGACGTAACGGGGAGAGAGGAAGCACCAAAGGCTGAGGTATGAAATCCCTCCTCTCCCCCACTATATATAGGTGGGCCAAGGGGGGGTGGTGCGCAGCCTAGGAGATCCAATCTCCTAGGTGCGGCGGCCAGGGGAGGGTTTCCCTCCCCCCCAAGGCACCTCGGGGTGCCTTCCACCACTTGGACTCCTCTGTGGTGGAAACCCTAGGCGCATGGGCCTAGTAGGGCTGGTGCCCTTGGCCCATATAGGCCAAGGCGCACCCCCTACATCCCATGTGGCCCCCCGGGACAGGTGGCCCCACCCGGTGGGCCCCCGGGACCCCTCCGGTGGTCCCGGTACAATACCGATAACCCCGAAACTTGTCCTGATGGCCGAAATAGCACTTGACATTGGTCATGGTCAAAGGAAAAGATACTTGACATTGGAAAAGCTCTAGCAAACGAACTACACGATCTTTGTGCTATGCTTAGGATTGGGTCTTGTCCATCACATCATTCTCCTAATGATGTGATCCCGTTATCAATGACATCCAATGTCCATAGCCAGGAAATCATGACTATCTATTGATCAACGAGCTAGTCAACTAGAGGCTTACTAGGGACATATTATGGTCTATGTATTCACACGTGTATTACGATTTCCGGATAATACAGTTATAGCATGAATAAAGACAATTATCATGAACAAAGAAATATAATAATAATACTTTTATTATTGCCTCTAGGGCATATTTCCAACAGTCTCCCACTTGCACTAGAGTCAATAATCTAGTTACATTATGATGAATCGAACACCCATGGAATTCTGGTGTTGATCATGTTTTGCCCTAGGGAGAGGTTTAGTCAACGGATCCGCTACATTCAGGTCCGTATGTACTTTACAAATCTCTATGTCTCCATTTTGAACATTTTCACGAATGGAGTTGAAGCGACGCTTGATGTGCCTTGTCTTCTTGTGAAACCTGGGCTCCTTGGCAAGTGCAATAGCTCCAGTGTTGTCACAAAAGAGTTTGATTGGCCCCGATGCATTGGGTATGACTCCTAGGTCGGTGATGAACTCCTTCACCCATATAGCTTCATGTGCTGCCTCCGAGGCTGCCATGTACTCCGCTTCACAGGTAGATCCCGCCACGATGCTCTGTTTGCAGCTGCACCAGCTCACTGCTCCACCATTCAACATATACACGTATCCGGTTTGTGACTTAGAGTCATCCAGATCTGTGTCGAAGCTAGCGTCGACATAACCCTTTACGACGAGCTCTTCGTCACCTCCATAAACGAGAAACATGTCCTTTGTCCTTTTCAGGTACTTCAGGATATTCTTGACCGCTGTCCAGTGTTCCTTGCCGGGATTACTTTGGTACCTTCCTACCAAACTTACGGCAAGGTTTACATCAGGTCTGGTACACAGCATGGCATACATAATAGAACCTATGGCTGAGGCATAGGGGATGATACTCATCTCTTCTATCTCTTCTGCCGTGGTCGGGCATTGAGCTGAACTCAATCTCACACCTTGCAAAACAGGCAAGAACCCTTTCTTGGACTGATCCATTTTGAACTTCTTCAAAATCTTATCAAGGTATGTGCTTTGTGAAAGACCTATGAGGCGTCTTGATCTATCCCTATAGATTTTGATGCCTAATATATAAGCAGCTTATCCAAGGTCCTTCATTGAAAAACTCTTATTCAAGTAGGCCTTGATGCTGTCCAAGAGTTCTATATCATTTCCCATCAAAAGTATGTCATCTACATATAATATGAGAAATGCTACAGATCTCCCACTCACTTTCTTGTAAACTCAGGCTTCTCCATAAGTCTGCGTAAACCCAAACGCTTTGATCATCTCATCAAATCGAATGTTCCAACTCCGAGATGCTTGCACCAGCCCATAAATCGAGCGTTGGAGCTTGCACACCTTGTCAGCATTCTTAGGATCGACAAAACCTTCCGGCTGCATCATATACAACTCTTCCTTAAGGAAACCATTAAGGAATGCCGTTTTGACGTCCATTTGCCATATTTCATAATCATAGAATGCGACAATCGCTAACATGATTCGGACGGACTTCAGCTTCGCTACCGGTGAGAAAGTCTCATCGTAGTCAACCCCTTGAACTTGTCGATAACCCTTAGCGACAAGCCGAGCTTTATAGATGGTCACATTACCATCCGCGTCTGTCTTCTTCTTAAAGATCCATTTATTTTCTATGGCTCGCCGTTCAACGGGCAAGTCAGTCAAAGTCCATACTTCGTTTTCATACATGGATCCTATCTCGGATTTCATGGCTTCCAGCCATTTTTCGGAATCCGGGCCCGCCATCGCTTCTTCATAGTTCGTAGGTTCACTGTTGTCTAACAACATGATTTCCAAGACAGGGTTGCCGTACCACTCTGGTGCGGAACATGTCCTTGTGGACCTTCGAATTTTAGTAGGAGCTTGATCAGAAGTATCTTGATCATCATCAATAACTTCCTCTCTAGTCAGTGCAGGCACCTCAGGAACATTTTCTTGAGTTGCGCCATTTACCGGTTCAAGAGGAAATACTTCATCAAGTTCTACTTTCCTCCCACTTACTTCTTTCGAGAGAAACTCTTTCTCTAGAAAGGACCCATTCTTGGCAACAAAGATCTTGCCTTCGGATCTGAGGTAGAAGGTATACCCATAAGTTTCTTTAGGGTATCCTATGAAGACGCATTTTTCCGACTTGGGTTCGAGCTTTTCAGGTTGAAGTTTCTTGACATAAGCATCGCATCCCCAAACTTTTAGAAACGACAGCTTAGGTTTCTTCCCAAACCATAATTCATACGGTGTCGTCTCAACGGATTTCGACGGAGCCCTATTTAAAGTGAATGCGGCAGTCTCTAAAGCATAGCCCCAAAAAGATAGCGGTAAATCGGCAAGAGACATCATAGATCGCACCATATCTAATAGAGTGCGATTACGACGTTCGGACACACCGTTACGCTGAGGTGTTCCAGGCGGCGTGAGTTGTGAAACTATTCCACATTTTCTTAAGTGTGTGCCGAATTCGTGACTCAAGTATTCTCCTCCACGATCTGATCGTAGAAACTTGATTTTCCTGTCACGTTGATTTTCAACCTCACTCTGAAATTCTTTGAACTTTTCAAAGGTTTCAGATTTGTGTTTCATTAAGTAGACATACCCATATCTACTCAAGTCATCAGTGAGGGTGAGAACATAACGATAGCCTCCGCGAGCCTCAACACTCATTGGACCGCACACATCAGTATGTATGATTTCCAATAAGTTGGTTGCTCGCTCCATTGTTCCTGAGAACGGAGTCTTGGTCATTTTTCCCATGAGGCATGGTTCGCACGTGTCAAATGATTCATAATCAAGAGACTCTAAAAGTCCATCTGCATGGAGCTTCTTCATGCGTTTGACACCTATGTGACCAAGGCGGCAGTGCCACAAGTATGTGGGACTATCATTATCAACCTTACATCTTTTGGTACTCACACTATGAACATGTGTATTAATACGCTCGAGATTCATTAAGAATAAACCATTGACTATCGGAGCATGACCATAGAACATATCTCTCATATAAATAGAACAACCATTATTCTTGGATTTAAATGAGTAGCCATCTCATATTAAACGAGATCCTGATACAATGTTCATGCTCAGACATGGCACTAAATAACAATTATTGAGTTTTATAACTAATCCCGTAGGTAAATGTAGAGGTAGCGTGCCGACGGCGATCACATCGACCTTGGAACCATTCCCGACGCGCATCGTCACCTCGTCCCTTTCCAGTTTCTGTTTATTCCGCAGCTCCTATGGTGAGTTACAAATATGAGCAACGGCACCGGTATCAAATACCCAGGAGTTACTACGATTACTGGTAAGGTACACATCAATTACATGTATATCAAATATACCTTTGGTGTTGCCGGCCTTCTTGTCCGCTAAGTATTTGGGGCAGTTCCGCTTCCAGTGACCCTTCCCTTTGCAATAAAAGCACTCTGTCTCAGGCTTGGGTCCATTCTTTGACTTCTTCCCGACAGCTTGCTTGCCGGGTGCAGCAACTTCCTTGCCGTCCTTCTTGAAGTTCTTTTTACCCTTGCCCTTCTTGAACTTAGTGGTTTTATTCATCATCAACACTTGATGTTCCTTCCTGACTTCTACCTCTGCTGATTTCAGCATAGCAAATACTTCAGGAATGTCTTTACCATCCCCTGCATATTGAAGTTCATCACAAAGCTCTTGTAGCTTGGTGGAAGCGACTGGAGGATTCTGTCAATGACCGCGTCATCCGGGAGATTAACTCCCAGCTGAGTCAAGCGGTTATGTAACCCAGACATAGTGAGTATGTGCTCACTGACAGAACTATTTTCCTCCATCTTACAGCTGAAGAACTTATCGGAGACTTCATATCTCTCGATCCGGGCATGAGCTTGAAAAACCATTTTTAGCTCTTCGAACATCTCATATGCTCCATGTCTCTCAAAACGCTTTTGGAGCCCCGGTTCTAAGCTGTAAAGCATGCCGCACTGAACGAGGGAGTAGTCATCAGTACGTGTCTGCCAAGCGTTCATAGCGCTTGGTTCTGTGGGACGGGTGGATCACCTAGCGGTGCTTGTAGGACATAATCTTTCTTGGCAGCTATGAGGATGATCCTCAGGTTCCGGACCCAGTCCGTATAGTTGCTGCCATCGTCTTTCAGCTTGGTTTTCTCTAGGAACGCGTTGAAATTGAATACAACGTTGGCCATTTGATCTACAGGACATATTGTAAAGATTTTAGACTAAGTTCATGATAATTAAGTTCATCTAATCAAATTATTAATGAACTCCCACTCATATTAGACATCCCTCTAGTCATCTAAGTGTTACACGATCCAAGTCAACTAAGCCGTGTCCGATTAACACGTGAGACGGACTAGTCATCGTCGGTGAACATCTCCATGTTGATCGTATCTTCCATACGACTCGTGTTCGACCTTTCGGTCTCTGTGTTCCGAGGCCATGTCTTCACATGCTAGGCTCGTCAAGTTAACCCTAAGTGTTTTTGCATGTGTAAAACTTCTTACACCCGTTGTATGTGAACGAAAGGATCTATCACACCCGATTAACACGTGGTGCTTCGAAGCGACGAACTGTAGCAACGGTGCACAGTTAGGGGAGAACACTTCTTGAAATTGTTGTAAGGGATCATCTTATTTACTACCGTCGTTTTAAGTAAACAAGATGCAAAACATGATAAACATCACATGTAATCAAATAATAATAGTGACATGATATGGCCAATATCACATAGCTCCTTTGATCTCCATCTTGGGGCTCCATGATCATCCTTGTAGATCGTCATACTCATCGACATGTAAGTCGTGATTCCTTGTACAAGAACATGATCAATCTCATACATCACATATATCATTCATCACATCCTTTTGGCCATATCACATCACATAGCATACCCTTGCAAAAACAAGTTAGGCGTCCTCTAATTGTTGTTTACATGTTTTACGTGGCTGCTATGGGTTTCTAGCAAGAACGTTTCTTAAATGACCACAAAGTGATATGCCAATTGCTATTTACCCTTCATAAGGACCCTTTTCATCGAATCCGATCCGACTAAAGTAGGAGAGACAGACACCCGCTAGCCACCTTATGCAACTAGTGCATGTCAGTCGGTGGAACCTGTCTCACGTAAGAGTACGTGTAAGGTCGGTCCGGGCCGCTTCATCCCACGATGCCGTCGAATCAAGATAAGACTAGTAACGGCAAGCATATTGAACAAAATCAACGCCCACAACTACTTTGTGTTCTACTCGTGCAAGAGAACTACGCATAGACCTAGCTCATGATGCCACTATTGGGGAACGTTGCAGAAAACAAAAATTTTCCTACGGTTTCACCAAGATCCATCTAGGAGTTCATCTAGCAACGAGTGATTAGATGCATCTACGTACCTTGTAGATCGCGAGCGGAAGCGTTCAAAGAACGGGGATGATGTAGTCGAACACGACGTGATTCAAATCACCGATGATCTTAGCACCGAACGGACGGTGCCTCCGCGTTCAACACACGTACAGAACGGATGACGTCTCCTCCTTTCTTGATCCAGCAAGGGGGGAAGAGAGGTTGATGAAGATCCAGCAACACGACGGCGTGGTGGTGGATGCAGGGCGTCACAGTAGCAGGGCTTCGCCTATACTGCGAGAGAGAGACGTAACGGGGAGAGAGGAAGCACCAAAGGCTGAGGTATGAAATCCCTCTCTCCCCCACTATATATAGGAGGGCCAAGGGGGGGTGGTGCGCAGCCTAGGAGATCCAATCTCCTAGGTGCGGCGGCCAGGGGAGGGTTTCCCTCCCCCCCCAAGGCACCTCGGGGTGCCTTCCACCACTTGGACTCCTCTGTGGTGGAAACCCTAGGCGCATGGGCCTAGTAGGGCTGGTGCCCTTGGCCCATATAGGCCAAGGCGCACCCCCTACAGCCCATGTGGCCCCCCGGGACAAGTGGCCCCACCCGGTGGGCCCCCGGGACCCCTCCGGTGGTCCCGGTACAATACCGATAACCCCGAAACTTGTCCCGATGGCCGAAACAGCACTTCCTATATATAATTCTTTACCTCCGGACCATTCCGGAACTCCTCGTGACGTCCGGGATCTCATCCGGGACTCCGAACAACATTCGGGTTACTGCATATACATATCTTCACAACCCTAGCGTCACCGAACCTTAAGTGTGTAGACCCTACGGGTTCGGGAGACAAGCAGACATGACCGAGACGACTCTCCGGTCAATAACCAACAGCGGGATCTGGATACCCATGATGTCTCCCACATGCTCCATGATGATCTCATCGGATGAACCACGATGTCGAGGATTAATCAACCCCGTATACAATTCCCTTTGTCAATCGGTATGTTACTTGCCTGAGACTCGATCGTTGGTATCCTAATACCTTGTTCAATATCGTTACCGGAAAGTCACTTTACTCGTACCGTAATGCATGATCCCGTGATCAACCACTTGGTCACCTTGAGCTCATAATGATGATGCATTACCGAGTGGGCCCAGTGATACCTCTCCGTTATCCGGAGTGACAAATCCCAGTCTCGATCCGTGTCAACCCAACAGACACTTTCGGAGATACCTGTAATGCACCTTTATAGTCACCCAGTTACGTTGTGACATTTGATACACCCAAGGCACTCCTACGGTATCCGAGAGTTACACGATCTCATGGTCAAAGGAAAAGATACTTGACATTGGAAAAGCTCTAGCAAACGAACTACACGATCTTTGTGCTATGCTTAGGATTGGGTCTTGTCCATCACATCATTCTCCTAATGATGTGATCCCGTTATCAATGACATCCAATGTCCATAGCCAGGAAATCATGACTATCTGTTGATCAACGAGCTAGTCAACTAGAGGCTTACTAGGGACATATTATGGTCTATGTATTCACACATGTATTACGATTTCCGGATAATACAGTTATAGCATGAATAAAGACATTTATCATGAACAAAGAAATATAATAATAATACTTTTATTATTGCCTCTAGGGCATATTTCCAACACAGAGTACCCCTACACGAGCAGTTTGTAAAGCAACTGCAGTGCCCAAAGCACGAAGACCACCACAGCGAACCGAAACTCCACGTTTAAAGCAGAAGAGCAACTGTTCTCAGGTCGGATTCCGTAGCTATGGTCCATACTCCTTTGCTGGTGCATCACTGTATTTACTCATACCAACTACTTTTGAATTTGAAGGATCCAATTGAAACTCCAATGGCGCAACAGGTATGTTTTAAACCTATTTCTTTAACTAGATTGCTGATCTAACTTCTTGCTCTATGTTGGTTTCAGTTTTAGTTGTATAAACAATTATGTTCTCATGTGATGCACATTACAAGTGTTGCCAATGTTGTGTAGTTTCTCACACTTATATTCTGTCTATGCTATTGTGTCTTAAAAATATATGAGTTGAAATGTGTCTCTATCTTGATTTGGCAGCATAAACTAGAATGATATGGACAATGCAGTGACCATAGTACATAGATATATGTTTGTTTCATGTTGTTATCCTGTCCACCTTACTACTGAACCGGTTTACCAAAATGAGTTTCGTATACTACATGCTAAACCTGTGATGTGTCTGCTTGTTTCTCTTGTAGTATGCGAACATAATATTGGAGAAGAGTACCCCACTATGCAATGGTAGAGAAAGTAATGTAGATAAGGTTCAAGATAGTGAGACAGCCCTGTTGGTCTCCAAGAAAGGTGATAAAAACGATCTTGTAGACAGTGAGAAAACCCACAGTCCTGCGTTGATGTAGTGTTCGAGTTACTGGCCAGTACCGCTGGCACAAGCCCTTCGAACTCGCTACCTGAATCACTTCGGCTTCTTCAGTCTCAGCTACAAGCTGAAAGGCATCAGTCAGCTGTGCTGCGGCAAGAAGCCGAAGGACTGAGGAAGTCCCTGCAGAATTCAGATGCATACTTTCTTGTGCAACAGCAAGTGCTGGAGGATTTAAGCGCCAAACAAGAGAAAGTTAATAAGCTTGCTAAGCATCTTGCCAGCATTATGGGTACCTAGGATATTGTTTCTTGAGCTCTTCTGAAGTGGTTTCAGTTCTGGACTTGTTTTGCTACAGCGTTTATTTGCACTGGTCGCCAAGTTTGACAACCAGTGTATATGATATGCGGCTTTGTTCCCTATATTTGCACTGGTGGCGAACTTTGATGCCCAGTGGATGTAATATGTGTAATAGCCGTGATAGCCTAGCGTAAGTTGCTTGCTTATTTATTTCCTTGTTGTCTTGTTTATTTGTTTACTTGTAGTCAGTGCAGTTCTCTTTCCGCGGTTTGCTAGTGGCTGCAATAACCTATTTTTTAAAACTAGTCCACAATAACCATGGGCTACATATTTACTGTAGTTACCATGGGCCTCCTACGGGCCGTATAAACAATGGGCCTTTTAAGGGCCATAGAAATGATGGGCCTTCTACGGGCCATAGCATCAATGGGCCTTCTACGAACCATTTGATCGGCCAAACATGGGCCAATAACAGACCGCATTATGGGCCGTAAACGGGCTAGATTTGGAATCGTTCATTCATGAGCTGACCATAACGGTCCGTCGTTAATATGCCGTATTTGATGACGCTATGAAAACGGCCCAACGGATTAACGGGCCGTAAACGGGCCGATTGTAACCACGGGCTGAATTTGGCCCACAAGCAGAAAAGGCCAGTAACAGGCCATAAGTAACCGAATGCTGGAAATAAGCCCAAGAATAAATGGGCCCTTAGAAGGTCAAAAGATAACACGGGTTGGAAACGGCCCAATGGAATAATGGGCCGTTAATGGGTATAAAGCGGTATACTGTTCATTACGGGCCAGATTCACCACGGGCCGTTAATGGGCCAAGAGTTACAAATGGCCTCGTATGTGTCGAAAGACATCATGGGACATATATGGGTCGGAAGTTACAATGGGCTGGAATCATATTGGACGGCCCAAATGAAGCTACTGGGCCCGGTAGGCCGTAACAAGCCGTGAGTTAGCGGGCCGTAAATGGGCTATATATGAACAGGCCGTTAACAGGCTTTCCGTGGGCCGGCCCGTTACCGTTTGACCAAGTCAAACGGGCCGGCCTTTTCACCGAAATGGGCCTCTGTTGGGCCATGCCACGTGCCGACGTATCATAGGCGCCTTCCAATGAATGGATGACATGTGTCCCAACGGAGAACCAACACGTGTTTCCTCCGGCCAATGACAATTTTACACGTGGAAAATCCTCATTGGTCTGGGTTGTTAGTGGGTTATCGGATCCAAAACCGGACCCAATAGCTTAATGGCGACCCGTTATGGTGGATGCCATGTGTCGGTCACCCTTGATGAAAGCACTTTCATGACGCGCGATTTATCGTCATGGAAGTGGACACTTCCGTGATGATAATTTTGGTAATGTCATGGAACACTTCTATGACAGCACAGGTACGACTATCTTGATTCTATCATAAAATTGTCATGGATATACATGCATGACAGAAAACGTGACCTACTGTGACAAACATGTATCATCACGGAAGTGTCTTTTTTTTAGTGTGGGTATTTGATACTGGTTATGTTGCTCATATTTGCAACTTGAAACAGGGGCTACGGATTAAACGAAGATTGGCTAAGGACGAGGTGACGATGCACGTGGGAAATGCGGTTCCAAAGTTGATGTGATCGCCGTCGGCACGTTACATCTACATCTACCTTCGAGATTAGTTTTAGACCTGAATAATTGTTATTTGGTTCCAGCGTTAAGCATGAACATTATATCTGGATCTTGTTTGATGCGAGATGGTTATTCATTTAATCAGAGAATAATGGTTGTTCTATTTATATGAGCAATATCTTTTATGGTCATGCACCCTTGATGAGTGGTCTATTTTTATTGAATCTCGATAGTAGTGATACACATATTCATAGTATTGAAGCCAAAAGATACAAGTTTAATAATGATAGTGCAACTTATTTGTGGCACAATCGTTTAGGTTATATTAGTGTAAAGCGCATGAAGAAACTCCATGCTGATGGACTTTTGGAATCACTTGATGCTTTCGAACCATGCCTCATGGGCAAGATGACTAAAACTCCGTTCTCCGGAACAGAGCAAGCAACAGATTTGTTGGAAATAATACATACTGATGTATGTGGTCCGATGAGTGTTGAGGCTCGCGGCGGGTATCGTTATTTTCTGCTCTTCACAGATGATTTGAGAAGATATGGGTATATCTACTTGATGAAACATAAGTATGAAACATTTGAAAAGTTAAAAGAATTTCATAGTGAAGTGGAAAATCAACGTAACAAGAAAATTAAATTTCTACGATCTGATCGTGGAGGTGACTATTTGAGTTATGAGTTTGGTCTTCATTTGAAACAATGCGGAATAGTTTTGCAACTCACGCCACCTGGAACACCACAACATAATGGTGTGTCCGAACGTCGTAACCGCACTTTATTAGATATGGTGCGATCTATGATGTCTCTTACTGATTTACTGCTATCGTTTTGGGGTTATGCTTTAGAGACGGTTGCATTCACATTAAATAGGGCACCATCTAAATCCGTTGAGACGACACCATATGAACTGTGGTTTGGCCAGAAACCCAAGTTTTCGTTTCTTAAAGTTTGGGGCTGCGATGCTTATGTGAAAAAGCTTCAACCTGATAAGCTCGAACCCAAATCGGAGAAATGTGTCTTCATAGGATACCCAAAGGAGACTGTTGGGTACACCTTCTATCACAGATCTGAAGGCAACATATTTTTTGCTAAGAATTGATCCTTTCTAGAGAAGGAGTTTCTCTCAAAAGAAGTGAGTGGGAGGAAAGTAGAACTTGATGAGGTAATTGTACCTTCTCCCGAATTGGAAAGTAGTTCATCACAGAAATCAGTTCCGGTGATTCCTACACTAATTAGTGAGGAAGCTAATGATGATGATCATGAAACTTCTGATCAAGTTACTACCAAACCTCGTAGGTCAACCAGAGTAAGATCCGCACCAGAGTGGTATGGTAATCATGTTCTGGTGGTCATGTTACTTCACCACGACGAACCTACGAACTATGAGGAACCGATGATGAGCCAAGATTTCATGAAATGGCTTGAGGCCATGAAATCTGAGATGGGATCCATGTATGAAAACAAAGTGTTTACTTTGGTTGACTTGCCCGATGATCGGCAAGCAATAGAAAATAAATGGATCTTCAAGAAGAAGACTGATGTTGACGGTAATGTTACTGTCTACAAAGCTCGACTTGTTGCGAAAGGTTTTCGAAAAGTTCAAGGAGTTGACTACGATGAGACCTTCTCACTCGTAGCGATGCTTAAGTCTGTCCGAATCATGTTAGCAATTGCCGCATTTTATGATTATGAAATTTGGCAAATGGATGTCAAAACTGCATTCCTTAATGGATATCTTAAAGAAGAGTTGTATATGATGCAACCAGTAGGTTTTCTCGATCCAAAAGGTGCTAACAAAGTGTGCAAGCTCCAGCGATCCATTTATGGACTGGTGCAAGCCTCTCGGTGTTGGAATATATGCTTTGATAGTGTGATCAAAGCATATGGTTTTATACAGACTTTTGGAGAAGCCTGTATTTACAAGAAAGTGAGTGGGAGCTCTGTAGCATTTCTGATATTATATGTGGATGACATATTGTTGATTGGAAATCATAGTGAATTTCTGAATAGCATAAAAGGATACTTGAATAAGAATTTTTCAATGAAAGACCTTGGTGAAGCTGCTTATATATTGGGCATCAAGATCTATAGAGATAGAGCAAGACGCTGAATTGGACTTTCACAAAGCACATACCTTGATAAAGTTTTGAAGAAGTTCAAAATGGATCAGTGAAAGAAAGGGTTCTTGCCTGTGTTACAAGGTGTGAATTTGAGTCAGACTCAATGCCCGATCACTTTAGAAGATAGAGAGAAAATGGAAGTCATTCCCTATGCCTCAGCCATAGGTTCTATCATGTATGCAATGCTATGTACCAGACCTGATGTGTGCCTTGTTATAAGTTTAGCAGGGAGGTACCAAAGTAATTCAGGAGTGGATCACTGGACAGTGGTCAAGAACATCCTGAAGTACCTGAAAAGGACTAAGGATATGTTTCGCATTTATGGAGGTGACAAAGAGCTCGTCGTAAATGGTTACATCGATGCTAGCTTTGACACTGATCCGGATGACTCTAAGTCACAAACCAGGTACGTATTTATATTGAATGGTGGAGCTGTCAGTTGGTGTTGTTCCAAGCAAAGCGTCGTGGCGGGATCTACGTGTGAAGCGGAGTACATAGCTGCTTCGGAAGCAGCAAATGAAGGAGTCTGGATGAAGGGGTTCATATCCGATCTAGGTGTAATACCTAGTGCATCAGGTCCAATGAAAATCCTTTGTGACAATACTGGAGCAATTGCCTTAGCGAAGGAATCCAGATTTCACAAGAGAACCAAACACATCAAGAGACGCTTCAATTCCATCCACGATCAAGTCAAGGAGGGAGACATAGAGATTTGCAAGATACATACGGATCTGAATGTTGCAGACCCGCTGACTAAGCCTCTCTCACAAGCAAAACATGGTCAGCACCAAGACTCCATGGGTGTTAGAATCATTATTATGTAATCTAGATTATCGACTCTAGTGCAAGTGGGAGACTGAAGGAAATATGCTCTAGAGGCAATAATGAAGTTTTTATTTATATTTCCTTATATCATGATAAATGTTTATTATTCATGCTTGAATTGTATTAACCAGAAACTTAGTACATGTGTGAATACATAGAGAAATAGAGTGTCCCTAGTATGCCTCTACTAGACTAGCTCGTTAATCAAAGATGGTTAAGTTTCCTGACCATGGACATGTGTTGTCATTTGATGAATGGAATCACATCATTCGAGAATGATGTGATGGACAAGACCCATCCGTTAGCTTAGCATAATGATCGTTTAGTTTTTCTGCTATTGCTTTCTTCATGACTTATACATGTTCCTCAGACTATGAGATTATGCAACTCCCGAATACCAGAGGAACACCTTGTGTGCTATCAAACATCACAACGTAGCTGGGTGATTATAAAGATGCTCTACAGGTGTCTCCAATTGTGTTTGTTGAGTTGGCATAGATCGAGATTAGGATTTGTCACTCCGTGTATCAGAGAGGTATCTCTGGGCCCTCTTGGTAATGCACATCACTATGAGCCTTGCAAGTAATATGTCTAATGAGTTAGCCGCGGGATAATGCATTTCGGAACGAGTAAAGAGACTTTCCGGTAACGAGATTGAACTAGGTATGAGGATACTGGCGATCGAATCTCGGGCAAGTAACAAACCGATGACAAAGGGAGCAATGTATGTTGTTATGCGGTTTGACCGATAAAGATCTTCGTAGAATATGTAGGAGAAAATATGAGCATCCAGGTTCCGCTATTGGTTATTGACCGGAGATGTGTCTCGGTCATGTCTATATAGTTCTCGAACCCGTAGGGTCCGCACGCTTAACGTTCAATGATAATTTGTATTATGAGTTGTGTGATTTGATGAACCGAAGTTTGTTCGGAGTCCCATATGAGATCACGGACGTGACGAGGAGTCTCAAAATGGCCGAGACATAAAGATTGATATATTGGAATGTTGTGTTTGGACATCGGAATGGTTTCAGAAAGGTTCGGGCATTTTCCAGAGTACCGGGGGTTACCGGAACCTCCCCGGGGAGTTAATGGGCCTTCATGGGCCCTAGTGGAGAGAGGAGGCGGCGGCCAGGTGGTGGCGCGCCCTCCAAGCCCAATCCAAATTGGACTAGGGTTGGGGGGCCAGCCCCCTTTCCTTCTCTTCTCCTCCTGCTTCCCTCCTTCTCCTAGTGGGAATAGGAAGGGGGTGAATCCTACTTGGACCGGGAGTCCAAGTAGGACTCCCCCCATGGCGTGCCCCCCTTGGGCTGGCCACCTCTCCTTCCCCCTTTATATACGTGGGAGGGGGGCACCCCAAAGGCACACCAAGTCTTCTCTTAGCCGTGTGCGGTGCCCCCCTCCACAGTTACACACATCAGTCATATCGTCGTAGTGCTTAGGCGAAGCCCTGTGCCGGTAACTTCATCACCACCATCACCACGCCGTCGTGCTGACGGAACTCTCCCTTGTCCTCAGCTGGATCAAGAGCTCGAGGGACGTCATCGAGCTGAACGTGTGGTGAACGTGGAGGTGCCGTATGTTCGGTGCTTGGATCGGTTGGATCGCGAAGACGTTCGACTACATCAACCGCGTTATTAAACGCTTTAGGTCTAGCTACGAGGGTACATGGACACACTCTCCCCTCTCGTTGCTATGAATCTCCTAGATAGATCTTGCGTGATCGTAGGAATTTTTTTGAAATACTGCGTTCCCCAACAGGGATGCAATCCGGGGCATCCCCAAGCTTAGTTGCTTGGGTATTCCTTGAATATAACCTTGGGGTGCCTTGGGAATCCCCAAGCTTAGGCTCTTGCCACTCCTTATTCCGTAGTCCATCAAAGCTTTACCCAAAACTTGGAAACTTCACAACACAAAACTCAGCAGAAAACTCGTAAGCTCCATTAGTATAAGAAAGCAAATCACCACTTAGGTACTGTCAAGACAAGATTCATAATTTTTCTCACATGATTCCTACTTTACCCTATCATTTCTACAATTTATATTAAGCAATATAAGCCATAGAAACTAGAAAACAAGCAAACTATGCATTGAAAACAGAATCTGTCAAAAACAGAACAGTCTGTAGTAATCTGGAGATTTCGAATTCTTATGTAACTCCAAAAATCTTGAGAAATTAGGAAGTCCTAAGAAATTTGTTTCTTAGTCCTCTGCAAAAAGAATTAGTATTTTATCGCGCCTCTATTAAAAATGAAAACAAATCTCATGGGCGCAAAAGTTTCTGTTTTTCAGCAAGATCAAATCAACTATCACCATAGATCATCCCAAAGGCCTTACTTGGCACTTTATTGAAACAAAAGCGATAAAACATGATTACTACAGTATCTTAAACATGTCAACACACCAAAACAGTAGGCATAAATATTGGGTTGTCTCCCAACAAGCTCTTTTCTTTAATGCCTTTTAGCTAGGCATGATGATTTCAATGATGCTCACATGAAAGATAAGAATTGAAACATAATTGGAGCATCATGAAGAATATGACTTGCACATTTAAGTCTAACCCACTTCCTATGCATTGGGTTTTTGTGAGCAAACAACTTATGGGAACAAGAATCGGCTAGCATAGGAAGGCAAAACAAGCATAACTTCAAGATTTTCAACACATAGAGAGGAAACTTGATATTATTGCAACTCCTACAAGCATATATTCCTCCCTCATAATAACTTTCAGTGGAATCATGAATGAACTCAACAATATAACCATCACATAAAGCATTATTTTCATGATCTAAAGCATAGAAATTTTACAACTCTCCACATAAGCAAAATTCTTCTCATTCATAGTAGTGGGAGAAAACTCAATAAAACAACTATCATGTGAGGAATAATCCAATTGAAAATTAAAATCATTGATAACCCACAAGTATAGGGGATCGCAACAGTTTTTGAGGGTAGGGTATTCAACCCAAATTTATATATTCGATACAAGGGGAGCCAAAGAATATTTGAAGGTATTAGCAGCAGAGTTGTCAATTCAACCACAGCTGGAGATTAATTATCTGCAACAAAGTGATCAGTAGCAAAGTAGTTTGATAGTTTTGATAATAGTGACAGCAGCAATAGTAATAGTAATGGTGATAGAAGCAATTTTGTAGCAAGTGTAACAGTGATGGCAGCAGCGGTAACTTAGTAGTAATAATAATGAAAAGTTCGTAGGCATTGGATCGGTGACTTGTTGGGTGATATTCATCATGTGACAGTTATAACCTAGAGCGATACGGCACTAGCTCCAGTTCATCGATATAATGTAGGCATGTATTCCGTAAATAGTCATACGTGCTTTACTAAAAGAACTTGCATGACATCTTTTGTCCTATCCTCTAGTGGCAGCGAGGTCCATATTGGAAACTAAGGGATATTAAGGCCTCCTTTTAATAGAGAACCGGAACAAAGCATTAACACATAGTGAATACATGAACTCCTCAAACTACGGTCATCATCGGGAGTGGGACCGGTTGTTGTCACTCCAGGGTTGCTAGATCATAACACGTAGTATCTGACTATAACTTGCAAGATCGTATCTAGAACATGGATATAACGATGATGACATAAACGGTTCAGATCTGAAATCATGGCACTCAGCCCAAAGTGACAACCATTAGGCATAGAAAAGTCATAGCAACATCAATCTAGGAACATAGTGGATACTAGGGATTAGGCCCTAACAAAACTAACTCGATTACATGATGAATCTCATCCAAATACTCACCGACCGGTGAACCTACGAAGGAATTACTCACTCCCGGTGGGGAGCATCCTGGAATTGGCGACGGAGAAGGGTTGGTGATGATGAAGAACGAAGATCCCCCTCTTCGGAGCCCCAAACGGACTCCAGATCTGCCCTCCTGAGGAAGAACAGGGCTTGGCGGCGGCTCCGTCTCGTGGATCGCAATAATTCTTTCTCCCTGATTTTTTTCTCTGAAAATAGGAATTTATAGTGTCAGGGTTGAGGTTTGCGGGGCCACCAGGTGGGTACAACCCACCTGGGCGTGCCAGGAGAGGGGGTGCGCCCTGGTGGGTTGTGCCCACCCAGGGGCCCCTCTCTGGTGGGTCTTGGCTCCAGTAATTCTTATTATTGATATAGAAAATCCTCGCAAAGTTCCATTCCATTCCGAGAACTTTCATTTCTGCACAAAAACAACACCATGGTAGTTCTATTGAAAATAGCGTCAGTCCGGGGTTAGTTTCATTCAAATCATGCAAATTAGAGTCCAAAACAAGAGGAAAAGTGTGAGAAAAAAGTAGATACGTTGGAGACGTATCAAGTCCCCCAAGCTTAAACCTTTGCTTGTCCTCAAACAATTCAGTTGATAAACTGAAAGTGGGAAAGAAATTTTTTTACGAACTCTTTTGCTCTTGTTTGCATAAATTAAGCTTAAACAACACCCAGGTTTTCAGCCAACATTATAACTAACCATGTCGACAATAACTCTTAAAGATTATAATGACTCATATCAATGACATAATCAGCTAGCGAGCAATAATAATATATCTCAAACGGCAACATGTTGTCAAAATAACCATGATATAATATGACAATAATGGTATGTTGCTAGCCCTTTCTGAGAACACAAAACATAATTGCAGAGCACCTCCAAAGTTCAAGCAACAACTAAACATTGTAATTCATGGTAGAAAAGATCCGGTCATGATGCACCCAACATTAGCTACACATAATGCATAAATCATGACCGCTGTGCTCTACTCATTTTCTGGTGCTTGTTTTAGAGGGTGATGACACAACAAAAAAGTAAATAGATAGTCCCCTCGCAGAGGGAAGTAGTGATTTGCAGAGGTGCCAGAGCTCAATTTTTAAAACAGAGATAAATGATATTTTGAGACATGCACCCTTCTCATGTACTTCACGACCATTAGTTATCAACATCTTCCATGCTAAGCACGCTAGTGGTGGTTCCCAAGCAATAAAAGTAAAGGTGTACTCCCCCTTCACCATCAATCACACTCCACAGCTTGTTTGAAACAATGGGTGCCGTCCATACAAACATCAGTCCCGGGGGAGTTCTGTTTAATTATTTGCATTTTTGAGTTCGGGACTGGGAATCCCTATTACCGCCCATTTTCTCGTGCGATGGCGAGTGAATAAACACTCAACCTGAGAATAACCCGCTTAGCATGGAAGATATCAACCACCTCTTGTTGTTCCATGGACGATCCAGGCACACAAAACGGATAATTTTTTAGAAGTTTTTAGAGGTGGCACATGCAAATTTACTTAGGACGGCAGGGTAATACCGTATATAGGTAGGTATGGTGGACTCATCTGGAATAACTTTGGGTTCAAGGTTTTTGATGTACAAGCAGAATCCCCACTTAGTACGAGAGAAGGCTAGCAATTTAGATTGAGAAGCGGCTAGCTAGAGAGCAACAACAATCATAACCATGCATTATGCGTAAGTAACATTGGACACTAGCATGAGTAGGATATGAACACCATGAACATAAACATTATAGAGGCTATGTTGGTTTTGATTCAACTACATGCATGAACATGTACCAAGTCAAGCCACTTGAACATTCAGAGGAGGATACCACATCATCATACTACATCACAATCATTTTAACGCTATGCTGATATCCAAGATAAATCATTATTAACTCCCAGCTACTTATGCTTGGCATGAGAAACTATAATCTCTAATTATCATTGCAAACATGTTTAATCATAATGGGCTGAAGCATGGATACTAGGTTAAACATATTTACACAGACAGGGCAAGTCGAGATCATACCAGTTTCTCTTTGCCACGACCAGTTCATCAAATGTCGTCATTATTGTCTTTCACTTGCACGACCGAATGATATGAAAATAATAATAGTGCAAGAGTGCCATGGACTAAGCTGGAATCTGGAAACATTTTATTCAACAAGAGAAGACAAGGTAAAATGGGCTCTTTATTATTTCAACAATTATTCATATGAGAGCCACTCAACATTTTCATCGCGGTCTTGTGCTCGGTACAACTCGAATAAAAAGAAAATAAATTCAGAGAAACACACTGAAATATTTTTAGAGTGACAAAAATATGTCAATAAAACTTTGTAAGATTGATAGCAACTACTCACAGGGATACATAGAAGCCATGGCAAGCATTCAAACTACTTAGAACACTAAGAATTTAACATGCAAGCACATCTACAGCAGCACCAAGAGTAGCTAATTATTCAAAGTATAAACCACTAAAAAACTAATTGGACAAATGGTGGAGTCACATACCAAGCAACAATCCCCCAAAACAGTTTCGGAAACGGAGCTTCAAGCAAAGAGATCAAAATCCGCGAGTTTGAGCTCAAGAACACGGGAGAGAGAGAGAGCAATGGGGATTTTTTTCTCTCGAGGTAAGTGATGATGTGGGCTAAAGAGATAAGTGAGGGGGCCCACGTGGGGACCACAACCCACCAGGGCGCGCCTGGGGGTGCTAGCACGCCCAGGTGGGTTGTGCCCACCTGGTGCACCTCCCTCTGATGTTTATTGCACCAAAAATTCTCAAGTATTCAGAAAAAATCGTATTAAATTTTCAGGCCATTCTGAGAACTTTTATTTTTGGGTCATTTTTTATTGCATGGGAAATTCAAAAAACAGACAAAACATGGTATTTTATTTTATTTAGCTGATAAAAACAGAGAATAAAAAGTAGGGACATAAAGTAGTGCTTACTACATTCATCAACTTCATGCCGTTCAAAAATGATCCATTAATAAGGTTGATCAAGTCTTCTTAACAACCACTTTCGATTAGCATGAAACCGAAGAACTTTTGTAAATCACTAAGTTACCTCAATGGGGATATGCATTTCCCCAACAATAAGAATTTCATATTTCTTTTTGACAGTAGGTACAGGTATTTGAAAACTTCCAATAGTGATTGTCAGAGATTTTTCAATAACATTAATACCATTCACCTGGAATTGTTTCTTCGGAAAGTGCACCATTTGCTAATTTCCATTAATATGAAAAGTGACCATGCTTTTATTCCAATCAATAACAGCCCCTGCAGTATTCAAGAAGGGTCTACCAAGGATAATTGACATGTTGTCATCCTCGGGCATCTCAAGTATAACAAAGTTAGTCAAAATAGTAACATTAGCAACAACAACGGGCACATCCTCACAGATACCAATAGGTATGACGGTTGATTTATCAGCCATTTGCAAAGATATTTCAGTAGGTGTGGGTTTATTCAAGTCAAGTCTTATATAAAGAGAAAGGCATAACACTAACACCAGCTCCTAAGTCACACAAGGCAGTTTTCACATAATTCTTTTTGATAGAGCAAGGTATAGTTGGTATTCCCGGATCTCCTAGTTTTTTAGGTACTCCATCTTTAAAAGTGTAATTAGCAAGCATAGTGGAGATTTTAGCTTCTGGTATATTTCTCTTATTTGTGATGATGTCTTTCATATACTTTGCATAAGGGGGCATTTTCAAGATGTCATTCAAGCGAGTACGCAAAAAGACTGGCCTCAACATCTCAGCAAAGCGTTCAAATTCTTTATCATCATTCTTTTTAGTTGGCTTAGGTGGAAAAGGCATAGGTTTTTGAACCCACAGTTCTCTTTCTTTACCGTGTTTTCTAGCAACAAAGTCTCCTTTGTCATATCTTTTATTCTTAGCTTGTGGGTTATCAGGATCAACAGGTGGTTCTATCTCAACATCATTATCTGGTTCTTTTTCATTGTTTCGTTGAGAGTCTTCATGAACCTTGTCATTAACTTTTTCATTATGAGTATGTGAGTGTTCATTACCATATTGAGTTTCAGCATTAGAGATATAAATTTCATTATCATTATCGTGAGGTTTCTCTCTTTCAGGTTCACTAGGAGCATGCAAAGTCCTATCATTTTTCTTTTTCTTTTTTTAGAAGGACTAGGTGCACTAGTGTTAGCTCTTTGTGAATCTTGTTCAATTCTTTTAGGGTGTCCCTCGGGATAAAGTGGTTCCTGAGTCATTTTACCTCGTCTAGTTGCAACTCTAATAGCAAAGTCATGCATATTATTATTCATTTCATCAAGCAATTCTCTTTGAGATTTAGCAACTTGTTCTAACCGAGTTGGAACCATAGAAGCATGTTTTCCAACACCTCTAACATCATTTGATATTCTAAATAACAAGTCACTCAAGCGAGCAATCATATCAGAATTATATTTCAATTGTTTCATAACATTTGCATTAAAGTGATCTTATTTTCTAATATAATTTTCAAACTCATAAAGGCATTGACTAGGATGCATATTGTGAGGATTATCACTATCATTGAACTACATAAGAGAATTTACCTCTACCACCTTAGGCATTGGTGGTGTATTAAGCCCATGTATTTCTTCAATAGGAGGTAAATTTTTAACATCCTCAGCTTTAATACCTTTTCCTTCATAGATTTCTTTGCCTCTTGCATATCTTCGGGACTGAGATATAATATACCCCTCTTCTTCGGAGTGGGTTTAGGCTGTGGTTCAGGAATAGTCCAATCATCATAATTTTTCAATATGTTATTCAGTAATTCTTCAGCTTATCCAACAGTTCGTTCCCTGAAAACACAACTAGCACAACTGTCTAGGAAGTCTCTAGAAGCATCGGTTAGTCCATTATAGAAGATATCAAATATTTCATTTTTCTTAAGAAGATGATCAGGCAAATCATTAAGTAGCTGGCAAAGCCTCCCCCAAGCTTGTGGGAGACTCTCTTCTTTAGTTTGCACAAAGTTAAATATTTCCTGTAAGGCAGCTTGTTTCATATGAGCAGGAAAATATTTTTCAGAGAAGTAATAAATCATATCCTGGGGACTACGCACACAACCAGGAACAAGAGTATTGTACCAAGCTTTAGCATCACCCTTTAATGAGAAAGGAAATAATTTGAGAATAAAGTAATGGCGAGTTTTCTCATCATGAGTAAAATGGGTGGCTATGTCATTCAACTTAGTAAGATGTGCCACAACAGTTTCAGTTTCATAACCATGGAAAGGATCAGATTCAACCAGAGTAATCAGCTCTGGTCGACAGAGAATTCATAATCCTTATCATCAATAAGGATAGGTGAAGTAGCAAACTTAGGATCACATTTCATTCTAGCATTTAGCGATTTTTCTTTATACTTGTGTAGTAATTTCTCTAGATCATCTCTATCATTGCAAGCAAGAATATCTCTAGTTGTTTCTTCACTCATAACATAGCCTTCCGGTACCTTAGGTAATTCATATCTAGGAAGGCTAGTTCTAGCAGGTGTTTCGGGAGTTTCAGTTTCAAGCTAATTATCATAATCAACATCATGTTGTATAACTCTAGCAATTAGTTTGTCAAGAAATTCACCAAGTGGCACATCATCATTATCAAGCAAGGTGCTAACATTATCAATAACATCATTAATAGTAGAAGTAGCATCATCAATAACTTGTGACATATAAGAATTAAGAGCATGTGGTGGTGTTGCAAGTTTACTCATAACAGAAGGTGAATCTAAAGCAGAACTGGATGGTAGTTCCTTACCTCCCCTCGTCCTTGAGGGAAATATCTTAGTCTTTGGATCCTTCAGATTCTTCATAGTGATAATATGATAATAATCCCAAGTGACTCAACAAATATAGCTATGCTCCCCGGCAATGGTGCCAGAAAAAGGTCTTGATAACCCACAAGTATAGGGGATCGCAACAACTTTCGAGGGTAGAGTATTCAACCCAAATTTATAGATTCAACATGAGGGGAGCCAAAGAATATTTGAAGGTATTAGCAGCCGAGTTGTCAATTCAACCACACCTAGAGATTAATTATATGCAGCAAAGTGATCAGTAGCAAAGTAGTTTGATAGTTTTGATAATAGTGATAGCAGTAATTTTGTAGCAAGTGTAACAGTGATGATAACAGCGGTAACTTAGCAGTAACAATAATGAAAAGTCCGTAGGCATTGGATCGGTGACTTGTTTGATGATATTCATCATGTGACAGTTATAACCTAGAGCGATACGACACTAGCTCCAGTTCATTGATATAATGTAGCCATGTATTCCGTAAATAGTCATACGTGCTTTATTAAAAAAACTTGAATGACATCTTTTGTCCTACCCTCCCGTGGCAGCGGGGTCCATATTGGAAACTGAGGGATATTAAGGCCTCCTTTTAATAGAGAACTAGAACAAAGCATTAACACATAGTGAATACATGAACTCCTCAAACTACGGTCATCACCCGGAGTGGGCCCGGTTGTTGTCACTCCAAGGTTGCCGGATCATAACACGTAGTAGGTGACTATAACTTGCAAGATCGGATCTATAACATGGATATAACAATGATAACATAAATGGTTCAGATCTGCAATCATGGCACTCGGGCCCAAAGTGACAAGCATTAAGCATAGCAAAGCCATAGCAACATCAATCTAGGAACATAGTGGATACTAGGGATTAGGCCCTAACAAAACTAACTCGATTACATGATGAATCTCATCCAACTCCTCACCGACCAGCGAGCCTACAAAGGAATTACTCACTCCTGGTGGGGAGCATCATGGAACTGGCGATGGAGAAGGGTTGGTGATGACGAAGAACGAAGATCCCCCTCTCCGGATCCCCAAACAGACTCCAGATCTGCCCTCTTGAGGAAGAACAGGGCTTGGTAGCGGCATCATCTCGTGGATCACGATAATCCTTTCTCCCTGATTTTTTCTTCGAAAATAGGAATTTATAGCGTCAGGGTAGAGGTCTGCGGGGCCACCAGGTGGGTACAACCCACCTGGGCGCGCCAGGAGAGGGGGGCGTGCCCTGGTGGGTTGTGCCCACCCAGGGGACCCTCTCTAGTGGGTCTTGGCTCTAGTAATTCTTATTATTGATATAAAAAATCCTGGCAAAGTTTCGTTCCATTCTGAGAACTTTTATTTCTGCACAAAACAACACCATGGTAGTTCTGCTGAAAACAACGTCAATCCGGGGTTAGTTTCATTCAAATTATGCAAATTAGAGTCCAAAACAAGAGGAAAAGCATGAGAAAAAGTGGATACGTTGGAGACGTATCAATCATGATGACAAGCTTCGTGGTTATTGAGGAGTCCTGGATTAGGGGGTATCCGGACAGGCGGATTATATCCTTTGGCCGGACTGTTGGACTATGAAGATACAAGATTGAAGACTTCGTCCCGTGTCCGGATGGGACTCTCCTTGGCGTGGAAGGCAAGCTTGGCAATACGGATATTTAGATCTCCTTCCTTGTAACCGACTCTGTGTAACCCTAGCCCCCTCCGGTGTCTATATAAACCAGAGGGTTTAGTCCGTAGGACAACAGACAATCATACCATAGGCTAGCTTCTAGGGTTTAGCCTCTCTGATCTCATGGTAGATCTACTCTTGTACTACTCATATTATCAAGAATAATCAAGCAGGACGTAGGGTTTTACCTCCATCAAGAGGGCCCGAACCTGGGTAAAACATCGTGTCCCCTACCTCCTGTTACCATCCGCCTTAGACGCACAGTTCGGGACCCCCTACCCGAGATCCACCAGTTTCGACACCGAGATTGGTGCTTTCATTGAGAGTTCCTCTGTGTCGTCACCATTAGGCTCGATGGCTCCTTCGATCATCGATAGCGATGCAGTCTAGGGTGAGACTTTTCTGCCCGGACAAATCTTTGTATTCAGCGGCTTAACACTGCGGGCCAACTCGCTTGGCCATCTGGAGCAGATCGAGAGTTACGCCCCTGGCCACCAGGTCAGGTTTGGAAGCTTAAACTACACGGCCGACATCTGCGGAGACTTGATCTTCAACGGATTCGATCCCCTGCCGAGTGCATCACACGGTCACGATGAGCATGATTTAGCTCTACCATCGGATAGTGTTCAGGAGACCGCACCGGCAACCGCTCTGACCCTCAATTCGGAGCTGATTGCGCCATCCATGGACGGGTGGATAGACCCCGCCACGGAGGCCGTATTCTCAGCGGCGATCGAGCCGAGTATCGACCTTACCCTTCACAGGAGCCGTGACGCCGAACTGCCATATTCTTCCCCGGCCACGGACTCCGAACTGCCTGCGCCTGTGCCTATCGAATCCGACTGGGCGCCGATCATGGACTTCACCTCCACGGACATCTTTCAGCACTCGCCTTTCGGCGACATACTGAACTCATTAAGGTCTCTCTCCCTGTCAGGAGAGTCCTGGCCGAACTATGTTCGGCAGGATTGGGATGCGGATGATGAAGAAATTCGCCGCCCACCCACCACCCACTTAGTAGCCACTGTCGACAATTTGACCGACATGCTCGACTTTGACTCCAAAGACATCGACGGTATGGACGACGATGCAGGAGACAAAGAGGAACCACTGCCCACAGGGCACTAGACAGCCACCTCATCATATGATATATACATGGTGGACACACCCAAAGAAGGCAATGGCGACGAGACAGCGGAGGATGACCCCTCCAAGAAGCAACCCAAGCGCCGACGTCAGCGGCGCCGCTCTAAGTCTCGCCAAAGCAAAAGTGGTGACACCGGCACAGGAGATAATAGCACTCCGGACAGTGCCGAAGACGACAACAATCCCCTCCAGGAAGATTTAGAGCATGAGGATGGAGAAGCCAGCCGTCCCGAGAGAGCTGCAAATGGAGAGGCGGAGGATGATAATTACATGCCTCCCTCCGAAGACGAGGCAAGCCTCGACGACGACGAATTTGTCGTGCCGGAGGATCCCGCCAAGCAAGAGCGCTTCAAGCGCCGACTTATAGCCACGGCAAATAGCCTTAAGAAAAAGCAGCAGCAGCTTCAAGCTGATCAAGATTTGCTAGCTGATAGATGGATTGAAGTCCTTGCGGCCGAAGAATATGAACTCGAACGCCCCTCCAAGAGTTACCCAAAGCGCAGGTTGCTACCCCGACTGGAGGAGGAAGCATTAAAACCTACATCTCCAGCATATGACGCGGCTGATCGGCCACCCCGTGGCCGTGACAGAGAGGCATTTCAGCGAAAAACTCAGCCCGCACCCCGACGCCACTCAAATAAAAATGACAAGGCACAGGGAAACATGCTAGACCTGCGAGACGTATTGGAGGACAAAGCAAAACACGCAAGATCGATCTACGGATCACGAGGGCGCGCCACTACGCGAGACGATAACCGTCATGCCGGATACAGTAAAAGTAAATCCGGCCGGGCTGAACACAGCGGACAAGACTCATTTGATCTGCGTCGCGACATAGCCCACTACAGAGGCACCGCACACCCCATATGCTTCACAGACGAAGTAATGGATCACCAAATCCTAGAGGGTTTCAAACTTGTAAATATCAAATCATACGACGGCACAACAGATCCTGCGGTATGGATCGAGGACTTCCTCTTGCACATCCATATGGCCCGCGGTGACAATCTACACGCCATCAAATACCTCCCACTCAAGCTCAAAGGACCAGATCGGCATTGGCTCAACAGCCTGCCAGCAGAATCCATTGGCTGTTGGGAAGATCTGGAAGCCGCATTCCTCGACAACTTCCAGGGCACTTATGTGCGACCACCAGATGCCGATGACTTGAGCCACATAAATCAGCAGCCAGAGGAATCGGCCAGGCAATTATGGACACGATTCCTGACAAAGAAAAATCAAATCGTCGATTGTCCGGATGCAGAGGCCCTAGCAGCTTTTAAGCCCAACATCCGCGACGAGTGGCTCGCCCGGCACCTTGGCCAGGAAAAGCCGAAATCCATGGCAGCCCTCACGACACTCATGACCCTCTTTTGCGCGGGAGAAGACAGTTGGCTAGCTCGCAGAAATAACATATCAAAGAACCGTGGTACTTCAGATACCAAGGATAGCAATGGCAGGTCACGTCGCAACAAACATAAGCATCGCGTTAATAGCGACAATACCAAGGATACGGCAGTCAATGCCGGATTCAGAGGATCTAAACCCGGTCAGCGGAAAAAGCCATTCAAAAGAAGCACTCCAGGCCCATCCAGTTTGGACCGTATACTCGATCGCTCATGCCAAATACATGGCACCCCCGACAAGCCAGCCAACCACACCGACAGGGAATGTTGGGTGTTCAAGCAGGCCGGCAAGTTAAACGCCGAAAACAAAGATAAGGGGATACATAGCGATGACGAGGAGGAGCCCCGGCAGCCGAACACCGGAGGGCAGAAGAGGTTCCCCCCACAAGCGTGCATTAAGGGATGTATATGCGTTGGAGCCAGTCGCCCCAAAGTTCAACCCATGGTCCTTCTGTCCGATCACCTTCGATCGCAGGGACCATCCCACTAGTATCCGTCATGGCGGATTCGCCGTACTGGTCCTAGACCCAATCATCGATGGATTTCACCTCACTCGAGTCCTTATGGACGGCGGCAGCAGCCTGAACCTGCTTTATCAGGACACAGTGCGCAAAATGGGTATAGACCCCTCAAGGATCAAACCCACAAAAACGACCTTCAAAGGCGTCATACCAGGTGTGGAGGCCCATTTCACAGGCTCAGTCACACTAGAAGTGGTCTTCGGATGCCCGGATAACTTCCGAAGCGAGGAGTTAATCTTCGATATAGTTCCGTTCCGCAGCGGCTATCATGCACTACTCGGGCGAACCGCATTTGCGAGATTCAACGCGGTACCGCACTATGCATATCTCAAGCTCAAGATGCCAGGACCTCGGGGGGTCATCACAGTCAATGGAAACACAGAGCGCTCTCTCCGCATGGAGGAGCACACTCCGGCCCTTGCAGCAGAAGCGCAAAGCAGCCTCTTAAGGCAATCCACTAGTTCGGCGATTAAAGACCCGGACACCTTCAAGCACGCCCGGAGTAATCAGCAACAAGACCGCCTGGCACGTTCCGAGCTCGCATAGCAATGCGGCCCCCACCCCAGTACCAGCCAAACAGCGAAATTTGTGCCGCACGTACATAATTACGCATTGAAAATACCATGGGCACAGGTGGGGAGGGGGGCACGACTACGGCACGCCCCAAGACGCGGCTCAACCGCACTAGGGGCTTCCCGCTTTGTTATTTTTCTCTCTTTCAGGACTTTAATCTCTGGAAACCCCGTCCGGCAGTACGATTGCCGGACACACGATGCAACAACCAAGGAGGCAGAAAGCTACGTCGCACCATGGAACTCCCAGGTGGTCTCTGATAACGAGTGAAATACTTGCTTTAAATACCATTCCTCAGGTTGCCCTTGGAGGGGACATGTCAAATAGTCCTACTTTTTGCTTATCGCACTACTTGTATCATTCTGCTTTGACGCACCTTTTTGAATAAACAATGCATAGCACTAGACTATTACTGCATTCTCTATTTTTCTTATATATATATGTTCATTCATGACATTCAGCACCCGTACACTCTGGTACGGCCAATACGCTAGGGGCTTAAGCGCACCCCATAATACGGCGTGAGAAGTCCAAACACTTTCGACAGTGCGGCACCCCGAACTTATAGCATTATATGCATCAGCTCCAAATCATGTCTTGGGTCAATAGTTGGGTTTGCCCGGCTCCCATGTTTTGGTACCTTACGTTCCGCTATATTGGCTAAGGTAGCACTGGGAGAACTACTGCGATTGTGCCTCGGTTCATCTGGGCAAGCACCTTAGTAGAGAAAGCTAAAACTGACTGTCATGATAAGGCGAGAGCTGGTCGCTGTTCAAGAGGTCTCGAGTCCCTAAAGACTTATGCCGCTTAGAGCGAGGAGTCGGCTTTGTCCGGTTTAAGGCGCGTATAGCGCCCCGAATTTGGCCTTCCGAATACTAGGGGCTTCGCCAAAATTTAAAATTGTAGACTTCTATGGCTAAGTGAGAGTGATAAAGCATTATAGTCTGATTTCCTTGTTCGTTGCGCTGAGCACCTCCCTCGAAGGACCCAACAATGGGAACAAGAGTGCTCAGATTCATCCCGAAAACCCCAGCACTCGTGGCATGGGGGCAGAAGCCGACGAATAGCCATCTCTCAGATTTAATAAATAGCCACACAGAAAGTAATATTTTAAATTCAAACAAGCATTGCATAGCGCATATGAACAAGTTTTCATAATACAGGATCACACGAGCAAGTTCATTCAAAAATTACATCCTTCGCACACTCGCCCGCCACAAGACGGGAACCCTTCAGGACACCCTCATAATACATTTCGGGGTGGCGATGCTCCTTGCCCTACGGCGGCCCCTCCTTCACTAGCTTCTCGGCATCCATCTTGGCCCAGTGCACCTTCGCACGGGCAAAAGCCCGGCGTGCACCTTCGATGCAGACGGACCGCTTTATGACTTCCAGCCGTGGGCAGGCATCCACAAGCCGCCTCACCAGGCCAAAGTAGCTGTTGGGAAGGGAGTCGCCAGGCCACATCCGGACTATAAGGCCCCTCATGGCCTGTTCGGCCGCCTTGTGCAGCTCGACCAGTTGCTTCAGCTGGTCGCTCACAGGCATCGGGTGTTCGGTCCTAGTATACTGAGACCAGAACAACTTCTCCGTTGAGCTTCCCTCCTCGGACTGGTAATACTTTGCGGCATCCGACATGCTGCGGGGCAAATCTGTGAATGCTCCTGGACAGCTCCGGACTCGGGTAAGTAACAAGTAATTTACTTTCACATGCTTGCTTTGCATATTCAAGGCCTTACCCGCCGCTATCTTCCTCATCGCCACAATTTCCTAGAGGGACTTTTGGGCTTCAGCCTTGGCATGCTTTGTGCTCTCGAGGGCCGAGGCAAGCTCGGACTCTCGCGTCTTCACGTCAAGCTCCAAAAGCCTCGTGCTTCTTCACGAGAGCCTGGAGCTCTTGCTGCACCTCGCCCACCCGTGCCTCTTGTTTTTCCCGCTCGGTGCGCTCCTTGTCCGCTTTGTTTTCGGCCTCGGACAGCGCTTGCTTCAGGGTCGCCACTTCGGTCGTGACCCCTAGCACATCCATGATGATCCTATCATTTTGTAACCGCATCTTATATATCTATATATATATATGGACAAGGCATTACTTACCTTTGTTCTCCTCGAGCTGCCTCTTGGCAAGACCGAGCTCTTTCTCGGACCGCTCGAGGTTCTGCCTCAGTGCAGCGACCTCCTCAGTCAGTGCGGCAGAGGTCAGCAGCGAAGCCTACATACGCATACAGACATACTTATATTAGACTCCTGCAGATATTATTTGATCCTCTATTCGGCTTTTCTTTGTCAACACCAAGCAGAGCATCAGGGGCTACTGTCTATGCGGTAATATTTTCCTATATTTTAAATACTTACCTCAAAGCCTGTTAGAAGGCTGGCACAGGCTTCAGTCAGTCCGCTCTTGGCGGACTGAACCTTCTTGATCACCGCACTCATAATAGTGTGGTGCTCTTCGTCGATGGAAGCGCCGCGAAGCGCTCCCAGCAGGTTGTCCGGTGCCTCTGGATGGACAGAGGTCACCGGCACGGGCGGCATGCCCCTCTTGGAAGGGGGGCACCTGCCAGGGTCCGGAACCACTGGAGGTTCTGGCGCGGCGTTCGGCTGGGGGCCGAACTTGGAGCCCTTGGGAGTCGTGCTCCCTTCACGCCTGGAGTCCGGAAGGTCGCCTTGAGGCACCTCCGGGACTTTCTCCCCCCGGCTTGGTGCCCCTTGAGACAGTACCTCGACATTGTCCGTAGGGCGAGGAGAGGAGGCGGTTGGAAGTGTATCACTATCCATATCCGACGAGTCCAAGGAACTGTCCGACGAGGATACGTCGATACGGGCTCGGGGCGGACTGCATAATCATATTCGACGTTAGGAGAAGCAGTGCAACAAGAGTATGCTATGAGTTACTCTGGTATCTGAATACTTACGACTTCGCCAGGGGCCTAGCCCTGAGTAACCACTCGTCTTCGCCGTCGGCGGCGGTGTCCGGAAGGAGAGTCCTTCCCTTCTTGGACCCTCCGGCCTCCCCGGTTGGGGCGGCCTTCCTTTTCTTGTCTCCCCCGGCTGGAGGGGGAGAGTCTTCATCTTCCTCCTCCTCGTTTTCACGGGAGGAGTGCGTCTCGGAGTTATCGGACAATGAGTCCGATACCACCTGGCGCCAGGAACTATTTCGGGTTCCCTTGGCCTTCTTCTTGGTCTTCTCCGGCACCTCATAAGGAGCCGGAGTCCGCATCTCCGTCAGGAGAGCGTCCGCAGGGTCTTCAGGCTGACGGGCCGGACAGTTAATCTGCTCCGATGTCTCCACCCAGTCCTGTCAAAGGCATGGAAGCTCAGACCCCGCACATGGTTAAGCTATGGGAAATAAATACCCTACCAGATGTACAGAACTTACCGGATTCGCAGGGCGCTTCGCGCTTGGCCCGCGGTCCTCGGTAAGAGAAGGAGGGACCTCGGCGCCCTTGAACAGCACCTTCTAGACGTCCTTATGTGTCGTGTCTAAGAGCTCGCATAGAGTCTGGTGCTGGGCCGGGTCGAACTCCCATAAGTTGAAAGCCCGTTGTTGACACGGGAGGATCCGACGGAAGAGCATGACCTGGACTATGTTGACAAGCTTAAGTTTCTTGCTTATCATGTTCCGGATACACTTCTAGAGTCCGTCCAGCTCCACCGATGAACCCCAGGACAGGCCCTTCTCCTTCCAGGAAGTGAGCCGCGTGGGGATTCCGTATCGAAACTCGGGGGCCGCCACCCAGTTGGTGTCGTGCGGCTCGGTGATGTAGAACCACCATGATTGCCACCCCTTTATGGTCTCCACGAAGGAGCCCACAAGCGATGTAACGTTGGGCATTTTGCCCACCATGGCTCCGCCGCATTCCGCTTGTTGGCCGCCTACTACCTTTGGCTTGATATTGAAGGTCTTCAGCCATAGGCCGAAGTGGGGCTGGATGCGGAGAAAGGCCTCGCACACAACGATGAACGCCGAGATGTTGAGGATGAAATTCGGGGCCAAATCATGAAAGTCCAGCCCATAATAGAACATAAGGCCACAGACGAATGGATAGAGGGGAAACCCCAGTCCGCGGATGAAGTGGGGGAGGAAAACCACCCTTTTGTGAGGTTCCGGGGTAGGGACGATCTGCCCCGCGGTTGGCAGCCGGTGCGCGATATCCACGGCTAATTATCCGGCCCCACGTAGTTTTTTGATATGTCCCTCCGTGACGGAGGAGACCATCCACTTGCCTCCCGCTCCGGACATGTTTGGAGAGAGTTGAGGAGAAGGATGTGGACTTGGGCGCTGGAGCTCGAGTGCGCGAGAATGGATGAGCAAGGAGGAAGAAGGCGTGGGTAGAAAAGGTGAAACCTTATCCCTTTATAAGGGCGGACGAAACTATGCGCCCCCACCAGCCTGGTAAAACTCGCTTATCCCCCAAGCGCCATCTTGATGGCGCGGTTGGGTTACCCACGTATGTATTGATGGGAATCTCGTAATAAGGGGACATGATCTCTGCTTTGACAAGATGTGCCAAGGAAACCGCCTCACGAAACACGCTGAGATAGGTTATGAAAAACGATTCAAATAAAGACCTGGCTATGGTGTGATGTCACGCTACGGGGTACGTCCGCAGATTAGATTTGTGGAAATATTATTCTCTCTACGGTGGTATGTGGAACTTGTTTTGCAGAGCCGGACACGATCCTTGTGTTCAATATCTTCTATGAAGTATTCGGGGGAGGAACCCGCCTTGCAATGCCGAAGACAATCTGCGCGTCGGACTCATCGTCATTGAAGCCTGGTTCAGGGGCTACTGAGGGAGTCCTGGATTAGGGGGTATCCGGACAGCAGGATTATATCCTTTGGCCGGACTGTTGGAGTATGAAGATACAAGATTGAAGACTTCGTCCCATGTCCGGATGGGACTCTCCTTGGTGTGGAAGGCAAGCTTGGCAATACGGATATGTAGATCTCCTTCCTTGTAACCGACTCTGTGTAACCCTAGTCCCCTCCGGTGTCTATATAAACCGGAGGGTTTAGTCCGTAGGACAACATACAATCATACCATAGGCTAGCTTCTAGGGTTTAGCCTCTCTAATCTCGTGGTAGATCTACTCTTGTACTACTCATATTATCAAGAATAATCAAGCAGGACGTAGGGTTTTACCTCCATCAAGATGGCCCGAACCTGGGTAAAACATCGTGTCCCCTGGCTCCTGTTACCATCCGCCTTAGACACACAGTTCGGGACCCCCTACCCGAGATCCGCCGGTTTTGACACCGGCAGTTACCATTATTCTTTATAGCATATGTGTCATCACAATAATCATCATAGATAGGAGACATTCTTTCATCATAGTAAATTTTCTCATCAAAACTTGGGGGATAAAAACTATCATCTTCATCAAACATATCATCCCCAAGCTTGTAGCTTTGCATATCATTAGCATCATGGATATTCAAAGAATTCATACTAACAACCCTGCAACGGCGCCAGAAATGACCTTGATGTCTACTACGCAACCTTCTTCTTGTAGACGTTGTTGGGCCTCCAAGTGCAGAGGTTTGTAGGATAGTAGCAATTTTCCCTCAATTGGATGACCTAAGGTTTATCAATCCGTGGGAGGCATAGGATGAAGATGGTCTCTCTCAAACAACCCTGCAACAACATAACAAAGAGTCTCTTGTGTCCCCAACACACCCAATACAATGGTAAATTGTATAGGTGCACTAGTTCGGCGAAGAGATGGTGATACAAGTGCAATATGGATGGTAGATATAGGTTTTTGTAATCTGAAAATATAAAAACAACAAGGTAGCAAGTAACAAAAGTGAGCGAAAACGGTATTGCAATGCTTAGAAACAAGGCCTAGGGTTCATACTTTCACTAGTGCAAGTTCTCTCAACAATGATAACATAATTAGATCATATAACAATTCCCCAACATGCAACAAAGAGTCACTCCAAATTCACTAATAGCAGAGAACAAACGAATAGATTATTGTAAGGTACGAAACCACCTCACAGTTATTCTTTCTAATTGATCTATTGGGCTATTCCTATAAGTGTCACAAACAGCCCTAGAGTTCATACTAAAATAACACCTTAAGATACACATCAATCAAAACCCTAATGTCACCTAGATACTCCAATGTCACCACAAGTATCTGTGGGTTTGATTATATGACATGCATCACACAATCTCAGATTCATCTATTCAAACCAACACAAAGAACTTCAAAGAATGCCCCAAAGTTTCTACCAGAGAGTCAAGATGAAAACATGTGCCAACCCCTATGCATAAGTTCACAAGGTCACAGAACCCGCAAGTTGATCACCAAAACATACATCAAGTAGATCATATGAATATCCCATTGTCACCACAGATAAGCACATGCAAGACATACATCAAGTGTTCTCAAATCCTTAAAGACTCAATCCGATAAGATAACTTCAAAGGGAAAACTCAATCCATTACAAGAAGGTAGAGGGGGAGAAACATCATAAGATCCAACTATATAATAGCAAAGCTCGTGGTACATCAAGATCGTGCCAAATTAAGAACATGAGAGAGAGAGAGAGAGATCAAACACATAGCTATAGGTACATACCCTCAACCCCGAGGGTGAACTACTCCCTCCTAGTCATGGAGAGCGCCGGGATGATGAAGATGGCCACCGGTGATGATTTCCCCCTCCAGCAGGGTGCTGGAACAGGGTCCGGATTGGTTTTTGGTGGCTACAGAGGCTTGCGGCGGTGGAACTCCCGATCTAGGTTTATTTCTGGGGGTTTCTATATTTATAGGAATTTTTGGCGTAGATAACAAGTCAGGAGGGGTCCACGAGTCAACCACAAGGTCGGAGGACGTGCCCTCCACCCTTGTGGAGGCCTCGTACCTGGCTTCCTCCTCCACATGCCGCCATCACGAGCTTCACAGGCCGCATGGTTCCTGGCTTCCTCCTCCACCGCCTCCTTCTTGAACGCCACTTGCCTGGCTTTCTTAGCCGGCGGCAGCGAGTTCCACAGTCAAAGATTGTACTGGTCCCAAAACCAATCCAAAGTTGGGGGGTCCAGCGCAACCTCGTCCGGCGGCGCGTCGGGGTCCTCGTCACTGCTCTTCTAGTGAGCATCCTCGGGGGGCGGCGACTCCTTGTCAGCGCGTGGGCAGACCGACGGCGCCATGGCGGAGATTTGAGAGAGAGAGAGAGGGCGAGCGAGGGGACGATGTAGATGAGTGATACGTCTCCAACGTATCTATAATTTTTGATTGCTCCATGCTATATTATCTACTGTTTTAGGCAATATTGGGCTTTATTTTCCACTTTTATATTATTTTTGGGACTAACCTATTAACCGGAGGCCCGGCCCAGATTTGCTGTTTTATGCCTATTTCAGTGTTTCGAGAAAAAAGAATATCAAACGGAGTCGAAACGGAACGAAATCAACTTTAGAAGTTATTTTTGGAAGGAAAGCAACCCAGGGAACTTGGAGTGCACATCAGGGGAGACACGGGCTGCCCACGAGGGTGGGGGCACGCCCACCCCCCTAGGGCGCGCCCCCTGCCTCGTGGGGGCCCCGTGGCTCCTCCGACGTACTTCCTGCACCCATATATATCGCCGTACCCTAAAACTTCCAGAACGAATATTAGATCGGAGTTTCGCCACCAGAAGCCTCTGTAGCCACCGAAAACCAATCTAGACCCGTTCCGGCACCCTGCCGAAGGGGGCAATCCTTCTCCGGTGGCCATCTTCATCATCCTGGTGCTCTCCATGACGAGGAGGGAGTAGTTCTCCCTCAGGACTGAGGGTATGTACCAGTAGCTATGTGTTTGATCTCTCTCTCTCTCTCTTGTGTTCTTGAGGTGATACGATCTTGATGTATCGAGAGCTTTGCTATTATAGTTGGATCTTAATGTTCTCCTCCCCCTCTTCTCTCTTGTAATGAATTGAGTTTCCCCTTTGAAGTAATCTTATCGGATTGAGTCTTTAAAGACTTGAGAACACTTGATGTATGTCTTGCCGTGGATATCCGTGGTGACGATGGGATACCACGTGCCACTTGATGCATTTTTTTATGACCAACTTGCGGTTTTCGTGACATTGGGAACCTATGCATTGGGGTTGGCACATGTTTTCGTCGTGATTCTCCGGTAGAAACTTTGGGGCACTCTTTGAGGTCCTTTGTGTTGGTTGAATAGATGAATCTGAGATTGTGTGATGCATATCGTATAATCATACCCACGGATACTTGAGGTGACATTGGAGTATCTAGGTGACATTATGGTTTTGATTGATTTGTGTCTTAAGGTGTTATTCTAGTACGAACTCTAGGGCTGTTTGTGAGACCTATAGGAATAGCCAAACGGATTGATTGGAAAGAATAACTTTGAGGTGGTTTCGTACCCTACCATAATGTCTTCGTTTGTTCTCTGCTGTTAGTGACTTTGGAGTGACTCTTTCTTGCATGTTGAGGGATAGTTATGTGATCCAATTATGCTATTATTGTTGAGGGAACATACAGTAGCGAAAGTATGAACCCTAGGCCTTATTTCCACACATTGCAATACCGTTTACGCTCACTTTTATCATTAGTTACCTTGCTGTTTTTATTATTTCAGATTACAAGTACCTTTATCTACTATCCATATACCACTTGTTTCACCATCTCTTCGCCGAACTAGTGCACCTATACAATTTACCATTGTATTGGGTGTGTTGGGGACACAAAAGACTCTTTGTTATTTGGTTGCAGGGTTGCTTGAGAGAGACCATCTTCATCCTACGCCTCCTACGGATTGATAAAACTTAGGTCATCCACTTGAGGGAAATTTGCTACTGTCCTACAAACCTCTGCACTTGGAGGCCCAACAACGTCTACAAGAAGAAGGTTGTGTAGTAGACATCAAGCTCTTTTCTGGCCCCGTTGCCGGGGAGGTGAGTGCTTGAAGGTATATCTTTAGATCTTGCAATCGAGTCTTTTATTTCTTGTTTTATCACTAGTTTAGTTTATAAAAGAAAACTACAAAAAAATGGAATTGAGTTTGTCTCATACGCTTCATCTTTTTAATATCTTCCGTGAGTATGATGGAAAGGATAATTGTGCTCAAGTGCTAGAAGAAGAAATCTATAAAATGATTGGCACTAAATATTTGAAGGATGAGCATGATTTCAGTGTTGTTAGTATGAATTCCTTGAATATCCATGATGCTAAGGATATGCAAAGCCACAAGCTTGGGGAAGCTATGTTTGATGAAGATGATATTTTTTGTCCCCCAAGTTTTGATGAGCAAATTTATTATGATGAAAGCATGCCTCCTATCTATGATGATTATTGTGATGACATGTATGCTTTAAATAATAATAATAACAGTGAAACTTGTCATCTTGATCTTAATTTTCAATCACATGTTAGTTATTTTGTTGAGTTTGCTCCCACTATTATTCATGAGAAGAATTTTGCTTGCATGGAGAGTAGTAAATTTTCTATGCTTGTAGACCATGAAAAGAATGCTTTAGGTGCTGGTTATATTGTCGAATTCATTCATGATGCTACTGAAAATTATTATGAGGGAGGAACTTATGCTTGTAGGAATTGCAATAATATCAAGTTTCCTCTCTATGTGCTTAAAGTTTTGAAGTTATGCTTGTTTTACCTTCCTATGCAAGTTGATTCTTGTTCCCACAAGTTTTTTGCTCACAAAATCCCTATGCGTAGGAAGTGGGTTAGAATTAAATGTGCTAGTCATATTCTTCATGATGCTCTCTTTGTGTTTCAATTCTTATCCTTTCTGTGAGCATCATTGAAATCATCATGCCTAGCTAGCGGCATTAAACGATAACGCTTGTTGGGAGGCAACCCAATTTTATTTTAGTTCCTTGATTTTTGTTCCTGTTTAGTAATTAATAATTCATCTAGCCTCTGTTTAGATGTGGTTTTATGCTTTTAATTAGTGTTTGTGCCAAGTAGAACCTTTGGGAAAGACTTGGGGAAAGTCTTGTTGATCATGCTGTAAAAAACAGAAACTTTAGCGCTCACGAGAATTGCTGCCATTTTTATTTGGAGAGTGCTATTTAGTTAACTCTTTTTGCAGATGATTAATATATAAATTCATCAGTTCCAGAAATTTATTTGAGAAGTTTATGATTTCCAGAAGTATACGTTTGATCTAGATTACTACAGACTTTTCTGTTTTTGACAGATTCTGTTTTTCGTGTGTTGTTTACTTATTTTGATGAATCTATGGCTAGTAAAATAGTTTATAAACCATAGAGAAGTTGGAATACAGTAGGTTTAACACCAATATTAATAAATAATGAGTTCATTACAGTACCTTGAAGTGGTGATTTATTTTCTTATACTAACGGAGCTTACGAGTTTTCTGTTAAGTTTTGTGTTGTGAAGTTTTCAAGTTTTGGGTAAGGATTCGATGGACTATGGAATAAGGAGTGGCAAGAGCCTAAGCTTGGGGATGCCCAAGTCACCCCAAGGTAATATTCAAGGATAGCCAAGAGCCTAAGCTTGGGGATGCCCCGGAAGGCATCCCCTCTTTTGTCTTCGTTCATCAATAACTTTACTTGGAGCTATATTTTTATTTACCACATGATATGTGTTTTGCTTGGAGCGTCAATTTATTTTGTTAGGATTTGCTTGCTGTTATTTAGAACAATATTTTTCATCTTTTATTCCAATAAAAGTGGCATTGATAGTCTTTACCATGCCTATGTTACAAGTCTTCATGTTGCTGTTTGAAAACAGAAAGTTCACCGCTGTTGCAATAATTCCCTAGAAAATTCAGAATGTGATAAAATGTTGAAACCTTTTGAATATTAAGATCTTGATAAATTTACTACAGTGGGAATTTTCTTTCATAATTTTTGGAGTTAGGGAAGTATGGATGTTGCAGCATTCTTTACAGACTATCCTGTTTAGGCAGATTGCTGTTATGTTTGCATTGTTTGCATATGTTTGCTTCTTTAATGATTCTATTTGAGGATAGGACTATTAAATATGCAGAGGCATTTAGTATGCAATGTTGAATAATAATTTTAGTGATTTGATACAGTAGAGTATGATAAGGTTTTGGCAATGGTTTATACTAACTTATCTCACGAGTCCTTGTTGAGTTTTGTGTGGATGAAGCTTTTGAGATTTAGGGCGACCTTGATATGAGAGGAATTAAGGAGACACAAAAGCTCAAGCTTGGGGATTACCAAGGCATCCCAAGATAATATTTCAAGAAGTCTCAAGCATCTAAGCTTGGGGATGCCCCGGTTGGCATCCCACCTTTCTTCTTCAACAACTATCGGTTAGTATCGGTTGATCCTATGTTTTTGCTTCTTCACAGGATGTTTGCCATTCTTAGAATATCATTTTATTTTTCTTTGCTTTCTGTTTGAATAGAATACCAAGATCTGAAATTATTAAATGTTAGAGAGTCTTCACATAGTTGCATAATTATTCGACTACTCATTGATCTTCACTTATATCTTTCGGAGTAGTTTGTCATTTGCTCTAGTGCTTCACTTATATCTTTTAGAGCATGGTGGTAGTTTTATTTTGAAGAAATAGATGAACTCTCATGCTTCACTTATATTATTTTGAGAGTCTTAAATAGCATGGTAATTTGCTTAAAATCCTAATATGCTAGGTATTCAAGAATAATAAAATTCTCTTATGAGTGTGTTGAATACTAAGAGAAGTTTGATACTTGATGATTGTTTTGAGATATGAGGATGGTAATATTAGAGTCATGCTAGTTGAGTAGTTGTGAATTTGAGAAATACTTGTGTTGAAGTTTGTGATTCCCGTAGCATGCACGTATGGTGAACCGTTATGTGATGAAGTCGGAGCATGATTTATTTATTGATTGTCTTCCTTATGAGTGGCGGTCGGGGACGAGCGATGGTCTTTTCCTACCAATCTATCCCCCTAGGAGCATGCGCGTAATACTTTGCTTTGATAACTTCTAGATTTTTGCAATAAGTATATGAGTTCTTTATGACTAATGTTGAGTCCATGGATTATACGCACTCTCACCCTTCCACCTTTGCTAGCCTCTCTAGTACCGCGCAACTTTTGCTGGTATCATACACCTACCATATACCTTCCTCAAAACAGCCACCATACCTACCTATTATGGCATTTCCATAGCCATTCCGAGATATATTGCCATGCAACCTTCCACCATCTAGTTCATCATGACACGCTTCATCATTGTCATATTGCTTAGCATGATCATGTAGTTGACATAGTATTTGTGGCAAAGCCACCGTTCTTAATTCTTTCATACATGTCACTCTTGATTCATTGCACATCTCGGTACACCGCCGGAGGCATTCACATAGAGTCATATTTTGTTCTAGTATCGAGTTGTGTCATCGAGTTGTAAATAAATAGAAGTGTGATGATCATCATTCAATAGAGCATTGTCCCAATAAAAAAAGGAAGAAAGGCCAAATAAAAAAAGGGAAAGGCAAAATAAAAAAAGAGAAAGGCCATAAAAAAAGAATAAAGGCCAAATAAAAAATATAAAAAAATAAAATAAAAGGGACAATGCTACTATCCTTTTTCCACACTTGTGCTTAGTAGCACCATGATATAGCGAGTCTCATATATTGTGCTTCAAAGTAGCACCATGTTCTTCATATAGAGAGTCTCATATGTTGTCACTTTCATATACTAGTGGGAATTTTACATTATAGAACTTGGCTTGTATATTCCAATGATGGGCTTCCTCAAAATGCCCTAGGTCTTCGTGAGCAAGCGAGTTGGATGCACACCCACTAGTTTCTTTTGTTGAGCTTTCATATACTTATAGCTCTAGTGCATCCGTTGCATGGCAATCCCTACTCACTCACATTGATATCTATTGATGGGCATCTCCATAGCCCGTTGATACACCTAGTTGATGTGAGACTATCTTCTCCCTTTTTGTCTTCTCCACAACTACCATTCTATTCCACCTATAGTGCTATATCCATGGCTCACGCTCATGTATTGCGTGAAGATTGAAAAAGTTTGAGACCATCAAAAGTATGAAACAATTGCTTGGCTTGTCATCGGGGTTGTGAATGATTTAAATACGTTGTGTGGTGAAGATGGAGCATAGCCAGACTATATGATTTTGTAGGGATAGCTTTCTTTGGCCATGTTATTTTGAGAAGACATGATTGCCTAGTTAGTATGCTTGAAGTATTATTATTTCTATGTCAACATGAACTTTTGTCTTGAATCTTATGGATCTGAATATTCACATCAGAAGTAAGAAGAATTACATTGAAATTATGCCAACTAGCATTCCACATAAAAAATTATCTTTTTTATCATTTACCTACTCGAGGACGAGCAGGAATTAAGCTTGGGGATGCTTGATACGTCTCCAACGTATCTATAATTTTTGATTGCTCCATGCTATATTATCTACTATTTTAGGCAATATTGGGCTTTATTTTCCACTTTTATATTATTTTTGGGACTAACCTATTAACCGGAGGCCCAGCCCAGATTTGTTGTTTTATGCCTATTTCAGTGTTTCGAGAAAAAGGAATATCAAACGGAGTCGAAACGGAACAAAATCAACTGGAGAAGTTACTTTTGGAAGGAAAGCAACCCAGGGAACTTGGAGTGCACGTCAGGGGAGACACGGGCTGCCCACGAGGGTGGGGGTGCGCCCACCCCCCTAGGGCGCGCCCCCCTCCCTCGTGGGGCCCCCGTGGCTCCTCTGACGTACTTCCTGCACCCATATATATCGTCGTACCCTAAAACTTCCAAAATGAAGATTAGATCGGGAGTTTCGCCACCAGAAGCCTTCATAGCCACCGAAAACCAATCTAGACCCATTCCGGCACCCTGCCGGAGGGGGCAATCCTTCTCCGGTGGCCATCTTCATCATCCCGGTGCTATCCATGATGAGGAGGGAGTAGTTCTCCCTCGGGGCTGAGGGTATGTACCAGTTGCTATGTGTTTGATCTCTCTCTCTCTCTCGTGTTCTTGAGGTGATACGGTGTTGATGTATTGCGGGCTTTGCTATTATAGTTGGATCTTATGTTTCTCCTCCCCCTCTTCTCTCTTGTAATGAATTGAGTTTCCCCTTTGAAGTAATCTTATCGGATTGAGTCTTTAAAGACTTGAGAACACTTGATGTATGTCTTGCCGTGGATATCCGTGGTGACAATGGGATACCACGTGCCACTTGATGTATGTTTTGGTGACCAACTTGCGGGTTTCGTGACATTGGGAACCTATGCATAGGGGTTGGCACACGTTTTCGTCGTTATTCTCCGGTAGAAACTTTGGGGCACTCTTTGAGGTCCTTTGTGTTGGTTGAATCGATGAATCTGAGATTGTGTGATGCATATCGTATAATCATACCCACGGATACTTGAGGTGACATTGGAGTATCTAGGTGACATTAGGGTTTTGATTGATTTGTGTCTTAAGGTGTTATTCTAGTATGAACTCTATGGCTGTTTGTGACACCTATAGGAATAGCCCAACGGATTGATTGGAAAGAATAACTTTGAGGTGGTTTCGTACCCTACCATAATCTCTTCGTTTGTTCTCCGCTATTAGTGACTTTGGAGTGACTCTTTGTTGCATGTTGAGGGATAGTTATGTGATCCAATTATGCTATTATTGTTGAGGGAACTTACACTAGCGAAAGTATGAACCCTAGGCCTTATTTCCACACATTGCAATACCGTTTATGCTCACTTTTATCATTAGTTACCTTGCTGTTTTTATTATTTCAGATTACAAGTACCTTTATCTACTATCCATATACCACTTGTTTCACCATCTCTTCGTCGAACTAGTGCACCTATACAATTTACCATTGTATTGGGTGTGTTGGGGACACAAGAGACTCTTTGTTATTTGGTTGCAGGGTTGCTTGAGAGAGACCATCTTCATCCTACGCCTCCTACATATTGACAAACCTTAGGTCATCCACTTGAGGGAAATTTGCTACTATCCTACAAACCTCTGCACTTGGAGGCCCAACAACGTCTACAAGAAGAAGGTTGTGTAGTAGACATCAATGAGAATGCAGGAAGGACGACGTGAGCAAGGTAGTATTTATTGGTGGCTCGAATCTAGATCGACGGGAACATTACACACACCGGCGCTGGAATTTACGAGTACTGTAGTTTGAATTACACACGATTCCTGCAGCAAAATCCGTGTGTGAACTTAATAGCTGGCGGTTTCCAATACAGAACCGTGTCTGATTAATGACCCCCGCCACTCACCTACCAAACCTCGAGCCGCGAAATAGAGTGCCAATCGTGTGGGGGCCGGTTGTCTTGCCAGATCTTTACATTTTCTTTTTTGAACACCAGATATTTACATCGTCTAATGATTTTTTAACTCGCACACAAGTACACAAAAATATGATTTTTCAAACCGTTATGGTTAATCGTTGCATGTAGATGTAGTTCAAATTTAAATTACGATCATTAAATGGCTAGAAAATCACTTAAATGTCTTTAAAAGGTCAAATGACCCCTAGAATTTTCCAAAATATCACATGACAGTTGTAGTAGTGCATGTTAAACGTAGAAAAAAATTTGAAGGCCGTAAGAGGAAGCTATCTCCCGTTCGCCATCAAACATGCATTGTTCCCTCTCGGAACCACGAGCCTTCTAGTGAGTTGCTCCGGTTTGTGAGGGGTGTGTGTCCAAACTTTCGTCAAACAGTCCAAATTTTTTTTACCACATCATCTTGGTGGCATGACATTACATCAAGAAAGGTTTCATGTGTTTCTAATCATTTTTAATTTTTTGGAACTAAAATGCCATGACACTCCATGCATATGTCCATGCCGTGAGAATAATATGTTAGAAAATTCCTTCTAATTTACTACACATTGAATTAAATCACACACAAGTACACAAATATGATTTTTCAAACTGTTATGGTTAGCCGTTGCATGTAGATGTAGTTCAAATTTGACTTACGGTCATCAAATGGCTAGAAAATCACTTAAATGTCTTCAAAAGGTCAAACGACCCCTGAAATTTTCCAAATTTTCACATGACAGTTGTATTAGTGCACGTTAAACATAGAAAAAATTTGAAGGGCGTAAGAGGAAGCTATCTTTCGTTCATCATCAAACATGCATCGTTCCCTCTTGGAACCACAAGCCTTGTAGTGAGTTGCTCCGGTTTGTGAGGGGTGTGTGTCCAAACTTTCGTCAAATAGGCCAATTTTTTTACCACATAATCTTGGTGGCATGACATTACATCAAGCAAGATTTCATGTTTTTCTGATCATTTTTTATTTTTATGGAATTAAAATGCCATGGCACTCCATGCATGTGTCCATGCCGTGAGACCAATATGTTTGAAAATTCCTTCTAGTTTACTACACATGAAATTAACTCGCACACAAGTACACAAATATGATTTTTCAACCCGTTATGGTTAGCTGTTGCATGTAGATGTAGTTCAAATTTGAATTACGGTCATTAAATGACTAGAAAATTACTTAAATGTCTTTAAAAGGTCAAATGACCCTTGAAATTTTCCAAATTTTCACATGACAGTTATATTAGTGCACGTTAAATGTAGAAAAAATTTGAAGGCCGTAAGAGGAAGCTATCTCTCGTTCATCATCAAACATGCATTGTTCCCTCTCGGAACCACGAGCCTTCTAGTGAGTTGCTCCGGTTTGTGAGGGGTGTGGGTCCAAACTTTCGTCAATCAGGCCAATTTTTTACCACATCATCTTGGTTGCATGACATTACATCAAGCAAGGTTTCATGTTTTTATGATCATTTTTTTAATTTTTTGGAATTAAAATGCCATGGCACTCCATGCATGTCTCCATGCTGTGAGACCAATATGTTTGAAAATTCCTTCTAATTTACTGCACTTGGAATTAACTCGCACATAGGCACACAAATATCTTTTTTTAACCGTTATGGTTAGCCCTTGCATGTAGATGTAGTTCAAATTTGAATTACGGTCATTAAATGACTAGAAAATCACTTAAATGTCTTTAAAAAGTCAAATCACCCCTGAAATTTTCCAATTTTTCACATGACAATTATATTAGTGCATGTTAAACGTATGAAAAATTTGAAGGCCGTAAGAGAAAGCTATCTCTCGTTCGTCATCAAACATGCATTGTTCCCTCTCAGAACCACGAGCCTTCTAGTGAGTTGCTCTGCTTTGTGAGGGGTGTGTGTCCAAACTTTCGTCAAACATGCCAATTTTTTACCACATCATATTGGTGGCATGACATTACATTAAGCAAGGTTTCATGTTTTCTGATCATTTTTTAATTTTTTGGAATTAAAATGCCATAGCACTCCATGCATGTGTCCATTCCGTGAGACCAATATGTTTGAAAATTCCTTCTAATTTACTGCACATGGAATTAACTCACACACAAGTACACAAATATGATTTTTCAAACCGTTATGGTTAGCTATTGCATGTACAAGTAGTTCAAATTTGAATTACGGTCATTAAATGGCTAGAAAATCACTTAAATGTCTTTAAAATGTCAAATGACCCCTGCAAATTTTCCAAAATTTCACATGATAGTTGTATCAGTGCACGTTAAATGTAGGAAAAAATTTAAGGCCGTAAGGGGAAGCTATCTCCCGTTCGTCATCAAACATGCATTGTTCCCTCTCGAAACCACGAGCCTTCTAGTGAGTTGCTTCGGTTTGTCAAGGGTGTGTGTCCAAACTTTCGTCAAACATGCCAAATTTTTTACCACATCATCTTGGTGGCATGACATTACATCAAGCAAGGTTTCATGTGTTCCTGATATTTTTTTAATTTTTTGGAATTTAAATGCCATTGCACTCCATGCTTATTTGTGTCATAGATGTTAGACCAGTATGTTTGAAAATTCCTTCCAATTTACTGCACATGGAATTAAATCGCACACAAGTACACAAAATATGACTTTTCAAACCGTTATGGTAGCTGTTGCATGCACATGTAGTTGAAATTTGAATTACGTTCATTAAATGGCTAGAAAATCACTTAAATGTCTTAAAAGGTCAAATGACCCCTGAAATTTCCAAAATTTGACATGACAGTTGTATTAGTACTACAAATTTTCCCATACATTTAAAACACCATCCGTTGCCACTTTACTCCAAATTCGTATTTCACAGCTAATAAAAAATATCCAGAACATCACATATAGTTTTTTTGTAGGAACCATTTGTGATGAATATTTCTAGGTCTATTTAAGTTTTTCTCCTTAAGCTTCGCCGGCTCCCATTCCCGCACCCCCTTCTTGCAAACATGACGTCGTGGAAACGCTTTGTGAAGGCCCGTACGATGGCCGCGTCCTCCTCGAGTGCCGCCGCCTGCTCCGAGAGCACGACCGCCTATGCCGAGAGTGTCGCCGCATCCGCATTGAGCGCGGCCGCATCCGCTAAGAGGGCGTCTGCGGCAGCTGACATGGCAGCTCCAGCAGCCGAGATGACTGCAGCTGCTGCTACGACGGCGGCTGCAAACGCTGAGAGCGCTCGAGTTGCCATCTGTGCTGCTGATGTCGCCCTGGCCCAGGTCAAGGCCATCCACGCCAAGATCGAGGACGCACACGTCAAGATATTCGAGGACACCTCGGAATCTAGCATGCAACCCATGTCTGAAAAGGCGGCGGTGGCCATGGAGCACGTGCTTTCTCATGAGATCGCCGAGCAGGAGCTGGAGATGCAGGAGGCGGCGGAGATCGAGGAGTGCCGGGAGGAGGAGTTGCGCGTGGCCAAGGTCGAGGTAGAGAAGAGTCTGTCCATCGAGGAATCGGCGGTGGAGTACCGACGCGAGCTCTGGCGCATCTACTACTACGAGTACTACAACCTTGAGGGCGGCGCCGAGGACGATGCCGAGGATGAGGACGAGGATGTGGTCGACTTCAGCAGGAGGCCCGGAGTCCACCAACGACGACATTTCGCCAGGACAAGTCATCGACGTCTCATCTCACATCGGCGATGCATAGGCTGGCGCGGCGGCGGATTTATGAAAATTATGCGTACTTAGGGTTTGTTCTTAATGGTGGTATTTTGTTAGAGCAATGTTTAGGTCAACTGGCTCTGTTTAATTACTAAAATTGCTCGATTTAGTAAGTGTGATCTGTGTGCTATACGCTCTTTTGTGTGCCCAAATTAGCAAGCGATGTTAAATTATGCAATGACGTACCCAGGGAAATTTCCACCAAAATTTGAATTATCAAACTCATCCCATGCACGTAAAGAATAAGAATCGTTTGCGATGCACACAATCGTTCAAAGTGAATGGTGTCCGGCGGCACCGTGTGCAAAGTTTCCCTCCATATTTCAATTTTTTTTGCCTACCACCAAAATAACTACCCCGCCCCCCCCCCCCCCCCCCCCCCCCCTTTCTCCCTGATCACAAGTCACATTTCCCCTGTTTCCTCCTTCCTTCCTTCCTAAGCTATAGACGCTTCCTCGCTTGCTTCCTAGCTCTCGTCGTCTCGCATCCTACCGCCGGGGTCGCCATGGTCTTCTTCAATGACCTCTCCAGCGGTTCCTCCTCCTCTGATGACTCTTTTACCACCAGGGTATGCCTCTCTTCTCTCTCCCGGGCTATGACTTGGAATGAAGGATTTTAACCCGGCGGTCGATTTGAGTCATTACTTCCTCTTGTAGCTCCCTAGGACTATCAGTTGCAATGAATGGAGCAGGGTGGCTGAAGATCTGTCTGCTCGTTGTCACCATCAATCTCCATGCATGAAGCTAGTTGCGTTTGAATCTGTGGACAGTGCGAGGAAGTTTCAGGCATGTGTAGAGAAGGTTAGACCCTCTTTTGTTGTTACAAATCATTAGTTAGATGTGATTAAGACACTGTATTGGTCCCAAACCATTCATACCACACCTTCAACCAAACACATCCTAAGACAGTGTCACAGTTTGTACCTAGTATCTAAAAATGTTGCCATCTCATCAGCAATGCCATTAGAAAATTATTTGGCACCACTTCAGCAGTTTGTGTAGCCAAATTTGGTCCACACATCCCAACAGCCAAGCAGTAAAATACTAAATCTTTATGGCACGAAGGAACTGGGCATCGGAGCAACTAGGTGCTCCGGAGTCCGGGTCCCTGATTTTTTTTCCGCTGCATCGGCTCGCCAGTGCAGGGCACCGGTGCGAGATGTAGCAACAATTGTCTTTACACCGGTTTTAGAATACATAGTGGACGGCCTTAGTGCTATTGGTTCTATGTTACTAAATTTGTGCATGTACATACCTGTTAGTATCAATTTGCTATCATCCAAACACTATCGCTATGCTGTTGCAGTTATATTTACCTCGCTCATAAAATTTTCAATTTGTTATTTATAGTAGTACATGAGTAAGAACTTGTAGCGGTGTTGTAGTTAATTATAGCTTCTGATGTTTCAGAATTTTGTTGTTGTCTCAGTAGCAATTAATTCATTTGCACATTGATCTTTTTGAGAAGGTATGTCATAATTAACCTGTTTCTCCAGTTTTTCAAGATAAGTATTGGTGATTTTCTATGTTGCTATAAACCCATTCCCCTACAATTGTTACTGATCTAGTTTCAAATATTATAGGATGAACGGAAGTGTTATTACTTGGAGTGGGTTGATCAAGAGTGGCCACAGTCTTTGAAGATGTGCCTAACAAAGCTCTGGAGCATGTATGAGGAAGAGAACAAATGTAGGCGTAGAGAAAGTGTTGACAATGCTGAAGAATATTTGAAGATGCGGGATAAGAAGAGGAAGGTGGAGAATGAGCTCAGATTTTTTAAATCAGACTTTGCTAAGATGGTGTTGGCGAAGGAGGAGACACTTTCCTAGCTGGCCAGTGCAAAACAGGTTCTTACTAAACTGAAAGCAGAGGTGGATAAGATGAGCCTAGATGATCTCGATTAGGTAAATGAATATATTGTTCTTATGAAGTTGAACTAGCTATATGTTGTATTTTGTTGTTTTCAGGTAGCTATCGTACTGTGATGTTAACATATATTTATGTGCCTGATATGAAATTGGCAAACAACTGTTCAATATGAAATGTGAATTTTCTTAATACTGAAATTATTAATTATAAACTTTTCGCGGGTGATTAACTGTAAACTAATAAACCTGCTAAATGTATCATAGAAGTTTGCAAACGGTTCTAGCAGTAAAAGCGCTTGTGATGGATAGCCCAATGCCACACAGTTTTCTTCATTAAATCGTGTGTAATGTAGTTGATAAAAGCAAACGGTTAACCAAGGCAGAGTGTGTGTGATATTTACACCTATCACACACGAGCAAATACATAAACCTGTGTGGGATGTACATACGAACGAAAATGTTTTCCCTGGATTGACTGTGTAGGATGTACATACGAACGGAAACGGTTTCCCTGGATTGCCTGTGTGGGATGTACATACGAACGGAAACATTTTCCCTGGATTGACAATGTGAGATGTACATAAGAATGGAAACGTATTCCTTGGATTGACTGTGTGTGATATACATACAAACAGAAATGTTTTTCTAAGATTCACTGTGTGGGACGTACATACGAACGGAAATGATTGGGTTTCGATGGCTCACTCGATCGCACACGAGCTCATTTTGCCCCAGCCTGTATGCCAGGAGGGACTATCACCTATGGTTTCTGTGTCGTGCGGGAAGGACCCCCCTATCGCCCACACTCACTTGGCGACGGTTCCAAATGTCATCGCGGAAAGGGGTTAAAAACCGTGTGTATAGCACCGACGTATACCATGATAGGAGCAATCGATAATAGTACCAAATTCTAATGCAAGCAAAAGAGAGAATGGATGGGTGATATCGAAATGATCGAGGGGTTTTTGCTTGCCTGGAAGCTCTGCTAAAATGGTAGGAGGGTCGTCGTCGACGTCGTCTATCACAGGGGCATTAGCAGCGGTCTCGGGGTCTATCGGAGAAGAAGAGGGGGAAGAAACAGTAAATGCAAAGTGAGGGAGTCCTGGATTAGGGGGTCCTCGGACAGCTGGACTATATACTTTCGACGGACTGTTGGACTATGAAGATACAAGATTGAAGACTTCGTCCCGTGTCTGGATGGGACTCTCCTTTGCGTGGAAGGCAAGCTTGGCGATTCGGATATGTAGATCTTCTCCCTTGTAACCGACTTTGTGTAACCCTAACCCCTTCGGTGTCTATATAAACCGGAGGCTTCTAGTCCGTAGGACAACAACAATCATACCATAGGCTAGCTTCTAGGGTTTAACCTCTCCGATCTCGTGGTAGATCAACTCTTGTAATACTCTTATCATCAAGATCAATCAAGCAGGAAGTAGGGTATTACCTCCATCGAGAGGTCCCGAACCTAGGTAAACATTGTGTCCCCCACCTCCTGTTACCATCAGCCTTAGACGCACAGTTCGGGACCCCCTACCCGAGATCCGCCGGTTTTGACACCGACATTGGTGCTTTCATTGAGAGTTCCACTGTGCCGTCACGGTAAGGCCTGATGGCTCGCCTTATTATCAGGGACAACATCACCTCTGGGGGAGCCCTGGCTATAGGCCAAACTCTCCGATTAGGCGGCTTCGTCGTGACCGCCCCATCGGCCGTCGCGCCGGCGATGGCTTCTCGGGTCATCAAAAACAGCCTCCACGTCGGCTCGGGATTCACCGAGCAGATGGATCCAATGGAGCTCTCTTCTTTGAATGAACTCTTGGATCACATCACCGCGTAGTCGCTACAGACTATGATCGGATCGGTCTTAAACCCGACCAAAGGGAGATTAACTCTCCGTCGGTTACCCATCATAGCGGTGGTGGAGGAGCGATGCAGCGATTCTTCCTCTATTTTGAGGACAAAATATGTCCGGATTCCCGAGCTCTCCGAGCCAGATACCCGTCTACGGGAGGACATGGCCCAAGCTTCGAACCTGGAGTCGAACAGCGGGCTAGTACCGCTGGGAAACGTCCCAGAGCCCAAACTACCAAGCTCGGAAACTCCTTTGGGTCTCAGACCGAGCCAGGGTTTGGACTTAAATGTACCCACCAACCCTCACATAAGTGATCTTTCCCATATTAGACAAGATCCCCAAGAGACAGTACATCACTATTGGGCTAGATTCCTCCTTGCAATAAGCAAGGCGAAGGACTGTCGCGAGGAAGACGCAATTTCATTCTTTTGCAAAAATTGCACAGACAAGGGAATCCTCAACGCCATAAGTCGCCGTGATATAACACACTTCGCTGACTTGGCGTCCATAGTACGGAAGTACTGTGCGATGGAAAGCACTTGGAAATCCCAAACACAATTCTGGGACCCTCCGGCTCTAACTAAACCCTCTATCTGAACTAAAAGGGTGTACTCTCGTAAGTCACCCAATCCAATTACAAAGAAGCAAAAACCCACTGCAGGGTGCAGAACCGTATTGGAGGGATGGCTCAATGGGCCATGCAAAATTCATGGTACATCGGATACCATGCCAACACACAGCCTTAGAGCATGTTGGATACTCCGGCAGGTGGCCAGGAGCAGCGAAGACCTCCTCGTCAATAATACCGCAAAGCTCCCTCCCGCGGAAAATAACAATACAGTACTGATAGTCTTCGAGACTTTCGCCTCAAACAATAGGCGCAAGCGGGCACTTCGCAGCCTCGCCGAAGTTTGCTACGTTGCAACGATAAATCCATGGAATGACACAGCCATAACCTTCAATGCCGAACCTCAATTCCACACAGCCCGAGCTCCAACCGCTTTGGTCCTTAGTCCAATTGTGGACGACTTCCGGCTTACTAAAGTACTCATGGACGGTGGCAGTGGATTAAACCTCATCTATGAGGAGACTCTTTGAAAAATGGAAATAGACAAGAGCCGCATTAAGCACAGCAGCACGACTGAGGGAGTCCTGGATTAGGGGGTCTCCGGACAGCCGGACTATATCCTTTGGCCGGACTGTTGGACTATGAAGACATAAGATTGAAGACTTCGTCCCGTGTCCGGATGGGACTCTACTTGGCGTGGAAGGCAAGCTAGGCAATATGGATATGTATATCTCCTCCTTTGTAACCGAGCTTGTGTAACCCTAGCCCCCTCCGGTGTCTATATAAACCGGAGGGTTTTTGTCCGTAGGACAACATTCAATCATACCATAGGCTAGCTTCTAGGGTTTAGCCTCTCCGATCTCGTGGTGGATCAACTCTTGTACTACCCGTATTATCAAGAATAATCAAGCAGGACGTAGGGTTTTACCTCCATCAAGAGGGCCCGAACCTAGGTAAAACATCATATCCCCTGCCTCCTGTTACCATCCGCCTTAGACGCACAGTTCGGGACCCCCTACCCGAGATCCGCCAGTTTTGACACCGACATTGGTGCTTTCATTGAGAGTTCCTCTGTGTCGTCGCCATTAGGCTTGATGGCTCCTTTGATCATCGATAGCGATGCAGTCTAGGGTGAGACTTTTATCACCGGGCAGATCTTTGTATTCGGCGGCTTCGCACTGCGGGCCAAGACGCTTGGCCATCTGGAGCAGATCGAGAGTTACGCCCCTGGCCATCAGGTCAGGTTTGGAAGCTTAAACTACACGATCGATATCCGCGGAGACTTGATCTTCGACGGATTCGAGCCCCTGCTTAGTGCGCCACGCGGTCACGATGAGCATGATTTAGCTCTGCCATCAGACAGTGTCCAGGAGATCGCGCCGGCAACCACTCCGACCCTCAATTCGGAACCAGTTGCGCCATCCATGGACGGGTGGATAGACCCCGCCATGGAGGCCACATCCTCAGCGGCGATCGAGCCGAATATCGACCTTACCCTTCACGAGAGCCGTGATGCCACACTGCCGGATCCTTCCCCGGCCACGGACTCCGAACCGCCTGCGCCCGTGCCTATCGAATCTGACTGGGCGCTGATCATGGAGTTTACCTTCGCGGATATCTTTCAGCACTTGCCCTTCAGCGACATACTGAACTCATTAAGGTCTCTCTCCTTGTCAGGAGAGTCCTGGCCGAACTATGTCCGGCAGGATTGGGATACAGATGACGAAGAAATTCGCCACCCACCCACCACCCACTTAGTAGCCATTGTCGACGACTTAACCGACATGCTCGATTTCAACTCCGAGGACATCGACGGTATGGACGATGATGCGGGAGACGAACAGGAACCATTGCCCACAGGGCACTGGACTGCCACCTCATCATATGATATATACATGGTGGACACACCCAAAGAAGGCAATGGTGACAAGACAGCGGAGGATGACCCCTCCAAGAAGCAACCCAAGCACCGACGTCAGCGGCGCCGCTCTAAGTCTCACCAAAGCCAAAGCGGTGACACCGACACAGGAGATAATACCACTCCGGACAATGCCGAAGAAGACAACAATCCCCTCCAGCAAGATTTAGGGCAGGAGGATGGAGAAGCCAGCCCTCCAGAGAGAGCGGCAGATGGAGAGGCGGAGGATGATAATTACATGCCTCCCTCCGAAGACGAGACAAGCCTCGACGATGACGAATTCATCATACCTGAGGATTCTGTTGAACAAGAGCGCTTCAAGCGTCGGCTTATAGCCACGACAAATAGCCTTAAGAAAAAGCAACAACAGCTTCAAGCTGATCAAGATTTGCTAGCTGACAGATGGACTGAAGTCCTTGCGGCCGAGGAATATAAACTCGAACGCCCCTCCAAGAGTTACCCAAAGCGTAGTTTGCTACCCCGACTGGAGGAGGAAGCACTCAAACCTACATCTCCAGCATATGATGCGGCTGACCGGCCACCTCGTGGCCGCGACAGAGAGGCATTTCAACCAAAAACTCAGCACGCACCCCGACGCCACTCAAATAAAAATGTCAAGGCATGGGGAAATACGCCAGACCTGCGAGACGTATTGGAGGACAAAGAAAACATGCAAGATTGATCTATGGATCACGAGGGCACGCCACTATGCGAGACGATAATCGTCACGCCGGATACAGTAAAAGTAAGTCCGGCCGGGCCGGACACAGCGGGCAAGACTCATTTGAGCTGCGTCGCGATATAGCCCAGTACAGAGGCGCCGCAGACCCCCTATGCTTCATAGACGAAGTAATGGATCATCAAATCCCAGAGGGTTTCAAACCCGTAAATATAGAATCATACGACGGCACGACAGATCCTGCAGTATGGATTGAGGATTTCCTCCTGCACATCCACATGGCCCGCGGTGATGATCTACACGCCATCAAATACCTCCCACTCAAGCTCAAAGGACCAGCTCGGCATTAGCTCAACAGCTTGCCAGCAAAGTCCATTGGCTGTTGGGAAGATCTGGAAGCGGCATTCCTCGACAACTTCCAGGGCACTTATGTGCGACCACCAGACGCCGATGACTTGAGCCACATAATTCAGCAGCCAGAGGTATCGGCCAGGCAATTCTAGACACGGTTCCTAACAAAGAAAAATCAAATCGTCGACTGTCCGGATGCAGAGGCCCTAGCAGCTTTTAAGCACAATATCCGCGACGAGTGGCTTGCCTGGCACCTTGGCCAGGAAAAGCCGAAATCTATGGCAGCCCTCACGACACTCATGACCCGCTTTTGTGCGGGAAAAGACAGCTGGCTGGCTCGCAGCAATAACATATCAAAGAACCATGGTACTTCAGATACCAAGGAAGGCAATGGCAGGTCACGTCGTAACAAACACAAGCGCTGCATTAACAGCGACAATACCGAGGATACAGCAGTCAATGCCGGATTCAAAGGCTCTAAACCCAGTTAGCGGAAAAAGGCATTCAAAAGAAGCACTCCGGGCCCATCCAATTTGGACCGTATACTCGACCGCTCGTGTGAAATACACGGCACCCCCGACAAGCCAGCCAACCACACCAATAGGGATTGTTGGGTGTTCAAGCAGGCCGGCAAATTAAATGCCGAAAATAAAGATAAGCGGTCACATAGCGATGACGAGGAGGAGCCCCGGCAGCCGAACACCAAAGGGCAGAAGAGGTTCCCCCCACAAGTGCGGACGGTGAACATGATATACGCAACCCACATCCCCAAGAGGGAGTGGAAGCATGCGCTAAGGGACGTATATGCGTTGGAGCCAGTCGCCCCAAAGTTCAACCCATTATCCTCTTGTCTGATCACCTTCGATCGCAGGGATCACCCCACTAGTATCCGTCATGGCGGATTCGCTACACTGGTCCTAGACCCAATCATTGACGGCTTTTACCTCACTCGAATCCTTATGGATGGCGGCAGCAGCCTGAACCTGCTTTATCAGGACACAGTGTGCAAAATGGGTATAGACCTCTCAAGGATCAAACCCACAAAAACGACCTTCAAAGGCGTCATACCAGGTGTAGAGGCCCATTGCACAGGCTCAGTCACACTGGAAGTGGTCTTCAGATCCCCGGATAACTTCCGAAGCGAGGAGTTAATCTTCGATATAGTCCCGTTCCGCAGTGGCTATCATGCACTGCTCGGGCGAACCGCATTTGCGAGATTCAATGCGGTACCGCATTATGCATACCTTAAGCTCAAGATGCCAGGACCTCGGGGGGTCATCACAGATAATGGAAACACAGAGTGCTCCCTCCGCACGGAGGAGCACACTGCGGCCCTCGCAGTAGAAGCACAAAGTAGCCTCTTAAGTCAATCCACTAGTTCGGCGATTAAGGACCCGGACACCTTCAAGCACGCCCGGAGTAATCGGCAACAAGACCGCCTGGCACGTTCCGAGCTCGCATAGCAATGCGGCCCCCACCCCGGTCCCAGCCAAACAGCAAAATCCGTTCCACACGTACATAGTTACGCATTAAAAATACCATGGCACAGGTGGGGAGGGGGCACGACTACGGCACGCCCCAAGACGCGGTTTAGCCGCACTAGGGGATTCCCGCTTTGTTATTTTTCTCTTTCAGGACTTTAATCTCTGGAAACCCTTTCCGGCAGCATGATTGCCGGACACATGATGCAGCAACCAAGGAGGCAGAAAGCTACGTCGCACCATGGAACTCCCAGGTGGATTACGATAACGAGTGAAATACTTGATTTAATACCATTCCTCAGCTTGCCCTTGGAGGGGACATGTCAAATAGTCCTGCTTTTTTGCTTATCGCACTACTTGTATCATGTTGCTTTAACGCACCTTTTTGAATAAACAATGCAGAGCACTAGACTATTATTGCATTCTCTATTCTTCTTTTTATATATATGTATATGTTCATTCATAACATCCAGCACCCGTACACTCTGGTATGGCCAGTACGCTAGGGGCTTAAGCATACCCCATATTACGGCGTGAGAAGTCCGAACACTTTCGACAGTGCGGCACCCCGAACTTATAGCATTATATGCATCAGCTTCGAATCATGTCTTGGGTCAATAGTTGGGTTTGCCCGGCTCCCATGTTTTGGTACCTTACGTTCCGCTATATCGGCTAAGGTAGCACTGGGAGAACTAATGTGATTGTGCCCCGGTTCTGCTAGGCTAAGCACCTCAATAGAGAAAGCTAAAACTGACTGTCATGATAAGGCGAGAGACTGGTCGCTGTTCGAGAGGTTTCGAGTCCCTAAAGACTTATGCCGCTTAGAGCGAGGAGTCGGCTTTGTCCGGCTTAAGGCGTGTATAGCGCCCCGAATTCGGCCTTCCGAATATTAGGGGCTTCGCCATAATTTAAAATTATAGAATTCTATGGCTAAGTGAGCGTCATAAAGCATTATAGTCTGATTGCCTTGTTCGTTGCGCTGAGCACCTCCCTCGAAGGACCCAAAAATGGGAACAAGAGTGCCCAGGTTTATCCCGAACACCCCAGCACTCGTGGCATGGGGGCAGAAGCCGACGACTAGACATCTCTCAGATTTGAGAAACAACCGAACAGAAGGTAATATTTTAAATTCAAACAAGCGTTGCATAGCACATATGAACAAGTTTTCATACCACAGGATCACACAAGCAAGTTCATTCAAATATTACATCTTTCGCACACTCGTCCGCTACAGGACGGGCACCCTTCAAGACACCCTCATAATACATCTCGGGGTGGCGATGCTCCTTGTCCTGCGGTGGCCCCTCCTTCACCAGCTTCTCGGCGTCCATCTTGGCCTAGTACACCTTCGCACGGGCAAAAGCCCGGCGTGCACCTTCGATGCAGACGGACCGCTTGATGACTTCCAGCCGTGGGCAGGCATCCACAAGCTGCCTCACCAGGTCGAAGTAGCTGTTGGGATAGGCGTCGCCAGGCCACATCCGGACTATAAGGCCCCTCATGGCCTGTTCGGCCGCCTTGTGCAGCTCGACCAGTTGCTTCAGCTGGTCGCTCATAGGCATCGGGTGTTCGGTCCCAGTATATTGAGACCAGAACAGCTTCTCTGTCGAGCTTCCCTCCTCAGCCTGGTAAAACTTTGCACAATCCGACACGCTGCGGGGAAAATCTGCGAATGCTCATGGAGAGCTCCGGACTCGGGTAAGTAACAAGTAATTTACTTTCACATGCTTGCTTTGCATATTGAATGCCTTACCCGCTGCTATCTTCCTCATTGCCTCAATCTCCTGGAGGGCCTTGTGGGCTTCAGCCTTGGCATTCTTTGCGCTCTCAAGGGCCGCGGCAAGCTCAGACTCTCGCGTCTTCGAGTCAAGCTCCAACGCCTCGTGCTTCGTCACGAGACCTTGGAGCTCTTGCTGCACCTCGCCCACCCGTGACTCTTGCTTTTCCCGCTCGGTGCGCTCCTGGGCCTCTTTGTTTTCGGCCTCGGACAGCGCTTGCTTCAAGGTCGCCACTTCGGTCGTGGCCCCTGGTAAATTCATGATGATCTTGTCATTTTGCAATCGCATCTTATATATATATACTTACCTTTGTTCTCCTCAAGCTGCCTCTTAGCAAGGCCGAGCTCTTTCTCAGACCCCTCGAGGTCCTGCTTCAGTGTGGCGAACTCCGCAGTCAGTGCGGCAGAGGTCAGCAGCGAAGCCTACATACGCATATAGACATACTTATATTAGACTCCTGCATATATTATTTGATCCTCTATTCGGCTTTTCTTTGTGAACACCAAACAGAGCATCAGGGGCTACTTTCTATGCCGTAATATTTTTCCTATATTTTAAATACTTACCTCAAAGCCTATTAGAAGGCTAGCACAGGCTTCAGTCAGTCCGCTCTTGGCGGACTGAACCTTCTTGATCACCGCAATCATAATAGTGCAATGCTCTTCGTCGATGGAAGCGCTGCGAAGTGCTCCCAGCAGGCTGTCCGGTGCCTCTGGATGGACAGAGGTCACCGGCACGGGTGTCTTACCCCTTTTGGAAGGGGGCCGCCTGCCAGAGTCCGGAGCCACTGGAGGTTCCGGCGCGGTGTTCGGCTGAGAGTCGAACTTGGAGCCCCAGGGAGCCTTGCTCCCTTTGCTCCTGGAGTCCGGAAGGTCGCCTTGAGGCGCCTCCGGGACTGTCTCCCCCCGGCTCAGTGCCTCTTGAGACAATACCTCGGCATTGTCCGTAGGGCAAGGGGAGGAGGCGGTCGGAAGTGGATCACTATCCATATCCGATGAATCCAAGGAGCCGTCCGACGAGGACATGTCGATACGGGCTTGGGGCGGTCTGCATAATCATATTCGGCGTTAGGAGAAGCAGTGCAACAAAGGTATGCTATGATTTACTCTGGTATCTGAATACTTACGACTTCGCCAGGGGCTTGGCCCTCAGCAGCTACTCGTCTTCGCCTTCGGCGGCGGTGGTGGAGCAGTCCAGAAGAAGAGTCCTTCCCTTCTTGGACCCTTCGGCCTCCCCGGTCGGGGCGGCCTTCCTTTTCTTGTCTCCCCCGGCTGGAGGGGGAGCATCTTCATCTTCCTCCTCGTCTTCATGGGAGGAGTGTGTCGCGGAGTTATCGGACGATGAGTCTGATACCACCTGGCGCCGGGAACTCTTTCGGGTTCCCTTGGCCTTCTTCTTGGTCTTCTCCAGCACCTTATAAGGAGCCAGAGTCAGCATCTCCATCAGGAGAGCATCCGCGGTGTCTTCGGGCAGGGGGGCCGAACAGTCGATCTGCTCCGATGCCTCCACCCAGTCCTGTTAAAGGCATGAGAGTTCAGACCCCGCACATGGTTAAGCTATGGGAAATAAATGTCCTACCAAATGTACAGAACTTATCGGATTCGCGGGGCGCTTAGCCCACGGTCCTCGGTGAGAGAGGGAGGGACCTCGGCGCCCTTGAACAGTACCCTCCAGGCGTCTTTGTGTGTTGTGTCGAAGAGCTCGCTTAGAGTCTAGTGCCGGGCCGGGTCGAATTCCCATAACTTGAAATCCCGTTGCTGACACGGGAGGATCCAGCGGAAGAGCATGACTTGGACTATGTTGACAAGCTTAAGTTTCTTGCTTGTCCTTTCTCCTTCCAGGAAGTGAGCCGCGTGGGGATTCCGGATCGAAACTGGGGGGCCGCCACCCAGTTGGTGTCGCGTGGCTCGGTGATGTAGAACCACCCCGATTGCCACCCCATTTACGATCTCCACGAAGGAGCCCTCGAGCCATGCAACTTTGGGCATTTTTCCCACCATGGCTCCGCCGCATTCCGCTTGTTGGCCGCCTACAACCTTCGGCTTGATATTGAAGGTCTTCAGCCATAGGCCGAAGTGGGGTGATACGTCTCCAACGTATCTATAATTTTTGATTGCTCCATGCTATATTATCTACTGTTTTGGGCAATATTGGGCTTTATTTTCCACTTTTATATTATTTTTGGGACTAACCTATTAACCGGAGGCCCAGCCCAGATTTGTTGTTTTATGCCTATTTCAGTGTTTCGAAGAAAAGGAATATCAAACGAAGTCGAAACGGAACGAAATCAACTAGTGAAGTTAATTTTGGAAGGAAAGCAACCCAGGGAACTTGGAGTGCACGTCAGGGGAGACACGGGCTGCCCACGAGGGTGGGGGGCGCGCCCCCCTGCCTCGTGGGGCCCTCGTGGCTCCTCCGACGTACTTCCTACACCCATATATATCGTCGTACCCTAAAACTTCCAGAACGCACAATAGATCGAGAGTTCCGCCACCAAAAGCCTCCGTAGCCACCGAAAACCAATCTAGACCCGTTCCGGCACCCTGCCGGAGGGGGAAATCCGTCTTCGGTGGCCATCTTCATCATCTCGGTGCTCTCCATGACGAGGAGGGAGTAGTTCTCCCTCAGGGCTGAGGGTATGTACCAGTAGCTATGTGTTTGATCTCCCTCTCTCTCTCTCTCTCGTGTTCTTGAGGTGATACGATCTTGATGTATCGCGAGCTTTGCTATTATAGTTGGATCTTATGTTTCTCCTCCCCCTCTACTCTCTTGTAATGAATTGAGTTTCCCCTTTGAAGTTATCTTATCGGATTGAGTCTTTAAAGATTTGAGAACACTTGATGTATGTCTTGCCGTGGATATCTGTGGTGACAATGGGATATCACGTGATTCACTTGATGTATGTTTTGGTGATCAACTTGCGGGTTCCGCCCATGAACCTATGCATAGGGGTTGGCACACGTTTTCGTCGTGATTCTCCGGTAGGAACTTTAGGGCACTCTTTGAGGTCCTATGTGTTGGTTGAATAGATGAATCTGAGATTGTGTGATGCATATCGTATAATCATACCCACGGATACTTGAGGTGACATTGGAGTATCTAGGTGACATTAGGGTTTTGGTTGATTTGTGTCTTAAGGTGTTATTCTAGTACGAACTCTAGGGCTGTTTGTGACACTTATAGGAATAGCCCAATGGATTGATTGGAAAGAATAACTTTAAGGTGGTTTCGTACCCTACCATAATCTCTTTGTTCGTTCTCCGCTATTAGTGACTTTGGAGTGACTCTTTGTTGCATGTTGAGGGATAGTTATGTGATCCAATTATGTTATCATTGTTGAGGGAACTTGCACTAGCGAAAGTATGAACCCTAGACCTTGTTTCAACACATTGCAATACCGTTTACGCTCACTTTTATCATTAGTTACCTTGCTGTTTTTATATTTTCAGATTACAAATACCTTTATCTACTATCCATATACCACTTGTATTGGGTGTGTTGGGGACACAAGAGACTCTTTGTTATTTGGTTGCAGGGTTGCTTGAGAGAGACCATCTTCATCCTACGCCTCCTACGGATTGATAAACCTTAGGTCATCCACTTGAGGGAAATTTGCTATTGTTCTACAAACCTCTGCACTTGGAGGCCCAACAACGTCTACAAGAAGAAGGTTGTGTAGTAGAAATCATGGGGCTGGATGCGGAGGAAAGCCTCGCACACAACGATGAATGCCAAGATGTTGAGGATGAAGTTCGGGGCCAGATCATGAAAGTCTAGCCCATAATAGAACATGAGGTCACGGAAAAATGGATGGAGGGGAAACCCCAGTCTGCGAACGAAGTGAGGGAGGAAGACCACCCTCTCGTGAGGTTCTGGGGTAGGGATGACCTGCCCCGCGGCTGGCAGCCGGTGCGCGATGTCCGCGGCTAAGTATCCGGCTCCGTGCAACTTTTTGATGTGCCCCTCCGTGACGGAGGAGGCCATCCACTTGCCTCCCGCTCCAGACATGTTTTGGAGAGAGTTTAGGAGGAGGATGCGGACTTGGGCGCTGGAGCTCGAGTGCACGAGAATGGATGAGCAAGGAGGAAGAAGGCGTGGGTAGAAAAAGGTGAGATCTTATCCCTTTATAAGGGCGGACTAAACTATGCGCCCCCACTAGCCTGCTAAAACTCGCTTATCCCCCAAGCGCCGTAATTGATGGCGCGGTTGGGTTACCCACATCAGTATTGATGAGAATCTTGTAATAAGGGGAACACGATCTCTGCTTTGACAAGACGTGTCAAGAAACCGCCTCGCATTATGTGCGGGGCTGGTTAAGGAAAAACGGTTCGAATAATTACCGGGCCATGGCATGATATCATGCTGCCAAAACGTGTCAGCATATTGGATTTGTGGAAATATTATTCTCTCTACGGTGGTATGTGGAACTTATTTTGCAGGGTCGGACACTATCCTTGTATTCAAACTCTTCTATGGTGTATTCGGAGGAGAAACCCGCCTTGCAATGCCGAAGACAACATTGCGCGCCGGACTCATCGTCATTGAAGCCTGGTTCAGGGGCTACTGAGGGAGTCCTGGATTAGGGGGTCTCCGGACAGCCGGACTGTTGGACTATGAAGACATAAGATTGAAGACTTCGTCCCGTGTCCGGATGGGACTCTACTTGGCGTGGAAGGCAAGCTAGGCAATACGGGTATGTATATCTCCTCCTTTGTAACTGACCTTGTGTAACCCTAGCCCCCTCCGGTGTCTATATAAACCGGAGGGTTTTAGTCCGTAGGACAACATACAATCATACCATAGGCTAGCTTCTAGGGTTTAGCCTCTCCGATCTCGTGGTAGATCAACTCTTGTACTACTCGTATTATCAAGAATAATCAAGCAGGACATAGGGTTTTACCTCCATCAAGAGGGCCCGAACCTGGGTAAAACATCATGTCCCCTGCCTCCTGTTACCATCCGCCTCAGACGCATAGTTCGGGACCCCCTACCCGAGATCCGCCGGTTTTGACACCGACAACGACCTTCAGAGGAATCAACCCTAATCGGGAGGCACGATGTACGGGGAAAATCACACTAGATGTGGTATTCGGCACGTAGGAGAATTACAGGTCCGAAGAAATCACATTCCAAGTGGCCCCGTTTAGTACCGGATACCACGCCCTTTTAGGGCGAGAGGCATTCACGATCTTTCAAGCTATACCCCATTACGGGTATATGAAGCTCAAGATGCCTGGTCCCAATGGAATCATCACTCTAGCTAGTGATCCGTACATAGCACTTCGCGCTGAAAACAAAACTGCCACACTGGCTCTCGAAGCATTATCCGAAGCCCTCGCGGCTGAAGAACTAACTACGCTGCGCTCTACAGTGGACAGGGACAACGTGATACTCGACAAAAGACCCAAGTCCACCTCTTTTAAACCAACGAATTAAATAGTCAAATTCCAGGTCCACCCAACGGACCCTTCAAAAACAGCATCCATCGGGGCACAGCTGAACCCCACAACAGACGCCGCACTGCAGGAGTTCTTACGCAAGAATTGGGACATCTTCGCCTCGCATCCTTCAGATATGCCAGGCATCCTACGCAGGTTGGCCAAGCGTAGCCTAAACATTCTAAAGAGATACAAGCCGGTCAAGCAAACTCTTCGGCGTTTCTCCGAACATAGGCGGCAAGCTATGGGAGAAGAACTTGCCAAGTTACTCGAGGCCGGATTCATTAGAGAAATAAAACATCCGGACAGGCTAGCAAACCTGATGATGGTACCAAAGAAGGACAGATCCTGGCGCCTATGTGTCGATTTGAAGGACCTTAACAAAGCTTGCCCCAAGGATCCCTTCCCCCTTCCCCGCATTGATCAAATTATCGATGCTACCGCGGGACACGACTCGTTGTGCTTCCTCGACTGTAACATCCCAAATTTTCAATTTGGAATGTTATACATTAGATCATCATTGCATATCATATTTTATTTTATTTTTTCTTTTTTTTTATCCTAGAAATTCTACGCAACTCAATGGCCCACGGAGAGAGTTGGGGATTTCGTTATTTTCATATTTGAGTTTTCTCAAATTTTCAGAATAGGATCATTTGATTTTAATTATTTTATCATCAATTATTTCTATTACAAAAACATGAGAGAGGGAATAAAATGAATTTCCCAAAATAAATAAATATTGAGGATTTAATAATAAAATCAAATAAGATTTTATTTCAGAGTTTTTCGGTGTTTTATTTGAATTTAGGAAAAATGTGTGTTTTTCAAAATTGCATTTAGGCCCCAAATAAATGTTCACCTTGTGAGGCTTGATTTTAGAAGCCCGTGAAAATTTATTTCGGAATTTTTGGAGTCCGTTTAGTATTTCTTTTTATTTTTCTTCTGCGCATAAAAAAACAAAACGCGCACCGACCTAGGGCCGTTTCCGACTAGGACTCCCGGCCCGTTAGGCTATATATAGCCGGGGGAGGCCCAGCCGAAACCCTAGCCAACCCCAAGCCGCCCCAAGCCGCCCCAGCCCCCGCCGCATGCCGCCCGAGGTCCGCCGCTGCCTCGATTTCCGCGCCGGTTTTTTTATTTTTTTTCGAAAAACCGTTCGGTTTTCTGTCGGTTTTTCCGTCGGTTTTTTAGTTTCGGTTTTTTTAAATAGATCGGTTTTTCCTGTTTATTTAAATAGCGAGCGTTCGTCCGTTTGTTCGTTCTAGCGAACGTTCGTCATTTTTTTTTCTCAGATTAAATCCACGATTTTTCTGATCGCGATTCCTGATCCGATTTTCGTTTTAGTATAACTTTTTGCTCGTTTATCGGAATCAGGCGATTCAAGCGCCTGGAGTTTCGTATCGAAACCCTCTATTCGTTTAACCAACTTAAACAAGATTTTGCTACTGTAAAATTTGCCCTAGATCCAGATTTCTAGAACGAAGTTGTTTTCTTTCGCCGTTTGACTTTCGTTGTTTCGTTCGATTTGATTCTTTTTGCCAACCGGAGTTCTTAAGTTGAACCTTCTGGTTAGATCTCTTATTTGAGTTTTACCCATGCATTAGATGAGTACTTATTGTATGTTTGTTTGTTTGTCTGCGATAGAATACCCGGAGTGCGCCGCTTGTTACTTCGAATCTCTAGGTTTCCCGGATCATCAGCAAGGCAAGTAACACTTTCATCATACCTTTTCTACTACCCAGTTTTATTGCATTAGATCATTCCTCACACATTGCATGATTAGGATTCTAATTAAATTGTGGGATGGGATGTAGTTGAGGTAGTACCTATTACCTGTTTATTATCAAACGTTTGGGAGTTACTTCCGCGTTTGCTTATTATGCCATGCTATGCTAATAGACGTGGATTGGGTGAGTGATATCCATGACAGATGTGAGTTTTGTTAATTAATGGTTTATCCAAGGTGGCAACTTAAACACACATCTAGGTGGATTGAGGCACCTAGGTATTCCAGGACTTGCCTGTTTTCTTTCGGACCGCCACCCAGGCTCAAAGGGATCATGAGACTATTTATACTAGAAACTTTCGTGTGCAGCCACAAGCTATTATGGGCTCTAGCATAGTTGACTAAGTCATGCGAACTCTTACAGCGGTAGACTAGCAGATGTAGGGGATGTAGGTGGTACGGTCTACCCGATCGTAAGGTGCTAGCGCTTATGAAAGACTATGTCTCGGTCATCCGTCTTCTCAAACACCTTGTAGTGCGAGAAACCAAACGGAGGCGATCGAGTCTTGTGGGGAAAAGTGTGCAAACCTCTGCAGAGTGTAATAAACTAATCATGGTTAGCCGTGTCCCAGGTTATGGACATCTTGAGTATCTAGTACTTGGATTATCATGTGAATCTCAACATGTTACTCTAAATTAATTTTGTTGGGTTTTGTTTAATGATGATGCTTAATTGGGATTGAGAATGCTGTCAACCATTCTCAATGTTTAACAACTAGCATGATAGTAATTAAATTTATTCCTTTGAAGTAGGAAAAAAATGGCTTTACGCAAAACTGTAACCATAGAGCTTTCCACCAGCCAAATATGCATATATATAGCTGTTTCATTCCTTACCCTCTATGTGTTACATTGCCAGCATATTCCATGTGCTGGCCCATTTCGGGATGCAACGTTAATGTTGCAAACTTTTCAGACGACGATTAAGGAGTTTTTAGGTCGTGGTTCTATACTCAGTGATGCCGTTGGAGTTGATGGACTCACTTATCTTCCAAGCCTTCCGCTGTTATCGTTATTAGATGGCCTTAAGCCATATTAATTGTAATAAGTTATCTACTGAGACACTCGATGTAATAAGTGTGTGATTGCTACTCTGTTATAAATCCTCCGAGTACTGTGTGGTGTCAGCATTACTGATCCAGGGATAACACCGGAGCACAGAGATCAGACTTTTTAAGGTCTGGTCGCTACAGAGATGGTATCAGAGCACACGCTGACTGTAGGACACGACCACTAAGTTAGAGACCTAGATCACTATTCACCCTCTTCTCTTCTGACCTCTCATCTTTTCTACTCTTTAGGATGGCGGATGCAAGGAACAAATTCACGCAACCAGATGAAGATACACCCTTTGGACGTCACTTGAAGGAAGTCACTAGATACCTGAACATAGGGGTACCAAGCTTCACCGGAACCTACAACGCCACTTTACCTGAAGAAGAGCGCTGGATGATTCAAGTTCAAGTTCCAGGAAGGACGTTCATGCCAGTCACTGAGCCCATAGAGTTTTCTTTTGATGCACCAACTTGGAGTCTAGGAAAGAGCATGGCAGCTCACATCGCCATGGGACACATTGGAGAAGTCTACCGCAATGACCTCAAGGATACTATCTACCAGATTTGTGGGCGCCGAGATGAGCACTGGGAGATGATCAGCACCAGGAAGGATAGATCAATTGCAGCTTTTATCCAGGAGTTAAACCAGCACATTCGACGACAGGAGAACCAGATGTGCGCCGACATGATAGATCTGAAGAAGGCTAAGACTAGAATCAAGGAACTGGAGGAAGAACTCAAGGCTACACGTGAAGATTATGAAGAAGAAATTGAAGTGTTGGTGGATAAAAATGACGACCTAATCAAGAAGATTGGAATATTTATGGGAGGCCCTACACCAGTAGAGGAAGACGAAGAACCCAAGGAGATTAGCCCGGAAGACTACATCATCATCGACGACACCGATTCGGATCCAGACGGAAGCGATGATGACTATGTTGATGAAGCTGGAGCAGATATCATGGAGTCTGCAACCGAAGAATATTTCTAGTAGACCACCTCATCAGTAGTAGTAGTCCACCATGTAAATATAGTAGTCCGAGCACTTTTGCGATAGTTAGATCGATTGTATGCCCTTGTTTGATTGAATGAAGTGAATTGTTTGTTTTTTCCTCATGTGCATATGGGTAGTGTTTTCTCTTTAGACCCCCTCTATTCTTAGATATCATCTTTTCTAAACCCTCAGATGCCTCCGAGACGTGACGCCGGATTTGCCTTTCCACCGGAGCTCACTCAGTTGATCCAGCATCAGAACATATTGATGCAGTTGCTAGTCCAGAATCAGAATCAGGGGAACAACAACAACAACCCACCACCACCACCACCTGTGAATCACTTAGCCCGTTTTCTTAGGCTGAATCCGCCAGTGTTTTCCAGCAGCACCGAGCCGATAGTAGCAGATGATTGGCTCCGCAAGACAGCTAGAGAGTTGACTACAGTAGGATGCATAGATGCGGAGAAGGTGAAGTTTGTCGCACATCAACTTGAAGGACCAGCAGCATCATGGTGGGAGAATTTCACAGCCACTTTCCCTTTCGACACTGTCACATGGGACCAGTTTCAGCAGGCTTTTCGTACTGCGCATGTTTCAGCAGGAGCTATGGCCATGAAGAAGCATGAGTTTCGCAACTTGCGCCAAGGAGGACGGACAGTTGGCCAGTGTGTGGAGGACTTTAGTAAGTTAGCACATTATGCCCCAGATGACGTCGCTATGGATGCAGCTAAGCAGGAGAAGTTTCTGGAAGGACTGAATGATGAGTTGAGCATGCAGTTGATGTTAGCAACCTTCAACAACTACCAGGAGTTGGTAGATCGTGCTCTTTTGATTGAAGGGAAGCAGCAGCAAATTGAGAATCACAAGAGGAAGTATGGACAAGGAAAGTACACTTCAGGAGCTCAGCAGAAGCCATGTTTTACCCCTAGACCGGGAGGACATTTTCAGCATACCCATGGAGGAGGTAGCTCGCACAATCACAATGGCACCAGGAATGGAAATGGAAATGGAGGAAGCAATGGCCAGAATCGCACCAACCCATCAACCCCAGCCAAGAAGGACCTGAGCCAAGTCACTTGCTTTAAGTGTTCGAAGACCGGACATTATGCCAATGAATGCCCTGAGATACAAAATGGAAATGGCAATGGAAGCTCTGGGAAGAAGCCGAACCCTTTTAATAGGGGACAGGTGAACCACGTTAGCGTGGAGGAGGTTGAAGCTCAGCCTGATGCAGTAATAGGTAAGTTTCTGGTTAAGTCAATTACTGCTGCATCGCATTCATACATCTCTAGGGGATTTGTGGATAAGTATAACCTACCAACCCAAGCCCTTAGGTCACCCATGTTAGTAACCTCGCCTGGAGCAGAGTATGTGGCTAGTTTATGGTGTGATCGGTTACCATTAAGGATTGGTAACTATGTTTTTCCCTCAGACCTAATAGTATTGGAATCTCAAGGATTGGATGTGATATTAGGCATGGATTGGTTATCAAAGTATGAAGGAAATATTGAATGCGCTAGTAAGTCAATTTTGCTTACCACCCCAGAAGGGAGAAGGATCAAGTATGTATCCCGACATGAGCCGAAGAGGACTCAAGTAAATTGCTTAACATGAGTTGTGCAGGAGGAAGTACCAGTGGTAAGGGATTTTCCTGAAGTATTTCCAGAGGAGTTGCCAGGCATGCCACCGGATAGAGATATTGAGTTTTTGATTGAGCTATTGCCAGGCACCGGGCCAATATCAAAGAGACCATATAGGATGCCAGCAAAGGATTTGGTAGAAATTAAGAAGCCGATTAAGGAGTTACTGGATAAGGGATATATTCGCTCAAGTTCTTCGCCTTGGGGATCGCCAGTACTTCTTGTGGAGAAGAAGGATGGATCATTAAGGATGGTTGTTGATTATCGAGGATTGAACGAAGTAACGATTAAGAACAAGTACCCACTACCAATGATCAATGATCTGTTTGATCGATTGCATGGAGCTAAGGTATTTTCCAAGATCGATCTGCGATCAGGATACCACCAGTTGAAGATTAGAGAACAGGATATTCCTAAGACAGCTTTTACCACCAGGTATGGGCTGTACGAGTATACCGTTATGTCATTTGGTCTGACTAACGCACCTGCCTATTTTATGAACATGATGAACAAAGTATTTATGGAGTTTTTGGATAAGTTCGTCGTAGTGTTCATTGATGATATCCTGGTTTATTCGAAGAATGAAGAGGAGCATAAGGAGCATTTGCGTTTGGTACTTGGAAAGCTCAAAGAACATCAATTATATGCCAAGTTCAGCAAATGTGAGTTTTTGTTGAAGGAAGTAGGATTCCTCGGACACGTTATATCTGGAGAAGGTATAGCAGTAGATCCTACCAAAGTAGATACCGTGACCAAGTGGGAAGCACCAACTACAGTGGGAGAGATCCGGAGTTTTCTTGGACTCGCAGGATACTACCGGAGATTCATTGAGAATTTCTCAAAGATTGCGAAGCCTATGATGGAGTTATTAAAAAAGATACCAAGTTCATATGGATGGAGGAATGTGAGGCTAGTTTCTAGGAGTTGAAGAAACATTTGGTTACCTCACCAGTGTTGATTTTGCCAGACCAGACCAAAGATTATGAGGTGTATTGCGACGCTTCACGTCGAGGACTTGGAGCAGTGCTTATGCAGGAAGGGAGAGTTGTTTCATATGCCTCAAGACAACTGAAGCCTCATGAGTTGAATTATGCCACGCATGATTTGGAGTGAGCAGCCATAGTGCATGCTTTGAAAACATGGAGGCATTTCCTCATTGGAAACCATTGTGAGGTGTACACAGATCATAAGAGTTTGAAGTACATTTTCACACAGAAGGAGTTGAATCTCAGACAAAGGACATGGTTGGAACTCATCAAGGATTATGATATGAGATTGCAATACCATCCCGGAAAGGCTAATGTAGTAGCTGACGCCTTAAGCCGTAAGAGCCATGTCAATACATTAATGACGGGAGAAATACCCAAGGAGTTAGCAGAAAATCTTCGTGAACTATGTTTGGAAATAGTTCCGAGAGGCTATGTAGCAGCATTGGAGATTCAGTCAACCTTGATGGATAGAATCAGAGAAGCTCAGAAGATTGACAAAGAGATTGCCGCTATAAAGGAGAAACTGAGCAAAGGAAAAGCTAAAGGATTTCGTGAGGATGAGCACGACACCCTATGGTTTGAAGACCGTGTTTATGTGCCCAATGACCCAGAGATCAGGAAGTTGATTCTGCAAGAGGCACACAATTCACCATATTCGATTCACCCAGGAAATACCAAGATGTATTTGGATTTTAAGGATATTTTCTGGTGGACCGGATTGAAGAAGGATATTGCGGAGTATGTAGCAGTTTGTGATGTATGTTAGAGAGTAAAGGCAGAGCATCAGAAGCCAGTAGGATTGTTACAACCATTGCCGATACCTGAATGGAAGTGGGATAAGTTAGGCATGGATTTTATCACGGGATTACCCAGGACTCGTTCAGGCTATGACTCGATTTGGGTTGTAGTTGATCGATTGACGAAAGTAGCTCATTTCATCCCAGTAAAGACCACTTACACCAGTGCTAAGTTGGCAAAGATATACATGACCAGGATCGTATGTTTGCATGGAGTTCCAAGGAGTATCGTATCAGATAGAGGAACCCAGTTTACCTCAAAGTTCTGGAAGCAGTTGCACGAAACTTTGGGTACCAAGCTAGAATTCAGTACAGCTTTTCATCCACAGACAGATGGAGAGACCGAGAGAGTCAATCAGATTTTGGAGGATAAGCTGAGAGCTTGTGCGCTAGATTACGGATCTAGTTGGGACGACAATTTGCCATATGCAGAGTTCTCTTACAACAACAGTTACCAAACCAGTTTAAAGATGGCCCCTTTCGAAGCCTTGTACGGAAGGAGGTGCAGGACACCATTGTCATGGGACGAAGTTGGAGACCTCCAGTTGTTTGGACCTGACTTGATTAAAGAGTCTGAACAGAAGGTGAAGTTGATTTGTGATAGGCTCAAGGTAGCCCAGTCCAGACAGAAGAGTTATGCAGATTCTAAACGCAAGGAGACCGTTTACGAAGTCGGAGATAGAGCCTATCTTCGAGTATCTCCACTTCAGGGAACAAAGCGTTTTGGAGTTAAAGGGAAGTTAGCGCCACGATTTGTAGGACCATATCGAGTTTTGGAGCGTATGGGAGAAGTGGCCTACAAGTTGGAATTACCTGAAGGATTGTCAGGAGTTCATGATGTGTTCCACGTTTCCCAGTTGGAGAAGTGTCACGCGGAGATGGCTGACATACCGATGAGAGACACAGTGCCTTTGGAAACTATTCAGTTGGATAACGACTTGACCTACAAGGAGAGACCCGTTAAGATTCTCGAGTTTGCCAATCGAGTCACTCGCAGCAAGGTTATCAAGTTTTGCAAAGTTCAGTGGAGCCACCACACAGAAGATGAACCACCTGGGAACGAGAGGAAGAATTGCTCAAGGACCACCCTCACCTATTTCCTAGCCAACCCGAATCTCGAGGGCGAGATTCATCTTAAGGGGGGTAGGTTTGTAACATCCCAAATTTTCAATTTGGAATGTTATACATTAGATCATCATTGCATATCATTTATTTGCTTTTTGGTTGATCCTAGAAATTCTACGCAACTCAATGACCCACGGAGAGAGTTGGGGATTTCGTTATTTTCATATTTGAGTTTTCTCAAATTTTGAGAATAGGATCATTTGATTTTAATTATTTTATCATCAATTATTTCTATTACAAAAACATGAGAGAGGGAATAAAATGACTTTCCAAAAATAAAGAAATATTGAGGATTTAATAATAAAATCAAATAAGATTTTATTTCGGAGTTTTTCGGTGTTTTATTTGAGTTTAGGAAAAATGTGCGTTTTTCAAAATTGCATTTAGGATCCAAATAAATGTTCACCTTGTGAGGCTTGATTTTAGAAGCCCGAGAAAATTTATTTTGGAATTTTTGGAGTCTGTTTAGTATTTCTTTTTATTTTTCTTCTGCGCATAAAAAAACGCGCACCGACCTAGGGCCGTGTCCGACTAGGACTCCTTGCCCGTTAGGCTATATATAGCCGGGGGAGGCCCAGCCGAAACCCTAGCCAGCCCCAAGCCGCCCCAGCCCCCGCCGCAGCCGCCGCCGCCGCGTCGCGCCGCCGGATGCCGCCGCCGCCGCACGCCGCCCGAGGTCCACCACCTCGATTTCCGCGCCGGTTTTTTTTATTTTTTTTCGAAAAACCATTTGGTTTTTCCGTCGGTTTTTTTTTAGTTTCGGTTTTTTTATATAGATTGGTTTTTCCGGTTTATTTAAATAGCGAGCGTTCGTCCGTTCGTTCGTTCTAGCGAACGTTCGTCGTTTTTTCCTTTTCCCGGATTAAATCCGCGATTTTTCTGATCACGATTCCTGATCCGATTTTCGTTTTAGTATAACTTTTCGCTCGTTTATCGGAATCAGGCGATTCAAGCGCCTGGAGTTTCGTCTCGAAACCCTCTATCCGTTTAACCAACTTAAACAAGATTTTGCTACTGCAAAATTTGCCCTAGATCCATATTTCTAGAACAAAGTTGTTTTCTTTCGCCGTTTGACTTTCGTTGTTTCGTTCGATTTGATTCTTTTTGCCAACCAGAGTTCTTAAGTTGAACCTTCTGGTTAGATCTCTTATTTGAGTTTTACCCGTGCATTAGATGAGTACTTATTGTATGCTTGTTTTTTTGTCTGCGATAGAATACCCGGAGTGCGCCGCTTGTTACTTCGAATCTCTAGGTTTCCTGGATCATCAGCAAGGCAAGTAACACTTTGATCATACCTTTTCTACTACCCAGTTTTATTGCATTAGATCAATCCTCACACATTGCATGATTAGGATTCTAATTAAATTGTGGGATGGGAAGTAGTTGAGGTAGTACCTATTACCTGTTTATTATCAAACCTTTGGGAGTTACTTCCGTGTTTGCTTATTATGCCATGCTATGCTAGTAGACGTGGATTGGGTGAGTGATATCCATGACAGATGTGAGTTTTGTTAATTAATGGTTTATCTAAGGTGGCAACTTAAACACACATCTGGGTGGATTGACGCACCTGGGTATTCCAGGACTTGCCTGTTTTCTTTCGGACTGCCACCCAGGCTCAAAGGGATCATGAGACTATTCATACTAAAAACTTCCGTGTGCAGCCACAAAGCTATTATGGGCTCTAGCATAGTTGACTAAGTCGTGCGAACTCTTACAGTGGTAGACTATCAGATGTAGGGGATGTAGGTGGTACTGTCTACCCGATCGTAAGGTGCTAGCGCTTCTGAAAGACTATGTCTCGGTCATCCGTCTTCTCAAACACCTTGTAGTGCGAGAAACCAAATGGAGGCGATCGAGTCTTGTGGGGAAAAGTGCGCAAACCTCTGCAGAGTGTAATAAACTAATCATGGTTAGCCGTGTCCCCGGTTATGGACATCTTGAGTATCTAGTACTTGGATTATCATGTGAATCTCAACATGTTACTCTAAATTATTATTTTTGGGTTTTGTTTAATGATGATGCTTAATTGGGATTGAGAATGCTATCAACCATTCTCAATGTTTAACAACTACCATGATAGTAATTAAATTTATTCCTTTGAAGTAGGGAAAATTTGGCTTTACGCAAAACTGTAACCATAGAGCTTTCCACCAGCCAAATATGCATATAGTATAGTTGTTTCATTCCTTACCCTCTATGTGTTACATTGCCAGCATATTCCACGTGCTGACCCATTTTGGGCTACAACGTTAATGTTGCAGACTTTTCAGACGACAATTAAGGAGTTTTTAGGTCGTGGTTCTATACTCAGTGATGCCGTTGGAGTTGATGGACTCACTTATCTTCCAAGCCTTCCGCTGTTATCGTTATTAGATGGCCTTAAGCCATATTAATTGTAATAAGTTCTCTATTGAGACACTCGATGTAATAAGTGTGTGATTGCTACTCTGTTATAAATCCTCCGAGTACTATGTGGTGTCAACATTACTGATCCAGGGATGACACCGGAGCACAGAGATCAGACTGTTTGAGGTCTGGTCGCTACATCGACGCATACTCCGGATACCACCAAATCAAGATGGCGGAGCCCGATCAAGCCACAACGGCATTCATTACTCCATACGGCCCCTTTTGTTTCAACAACATGCCGTTCGGGCTCAAAAACGCCAGTGCGACCAATCAACGCATGATTCAGACATGCCTAGAAGCACTAATCGACAAAACAGTGGAGGCATACGTAGACGATGTGGTAATTAAAACCAGACACGTCGAATCCTTGATAGACGACTTAAGGCTCACGTTCGACAGTCTCCGAGCATATGACATTAAGCTCAATCCGGAAAAATGCGTTTTCGGCGGGTACTCTTGGGCTTCATCGTTTCCAACAGAGGAATTGAAGCGAATCTGGCTAAAATCCAAGCTCTATAATAGTTGTCTATCCCAACAAACCTCAAGCAAATCCAAAAATTAACTGGATGCGTGCCTGCCTTAAGCCGCTTTATCTCCCGATTGGGAGAAAAGGCATTGCCTCTTTATCGCCTTCTTCGGCACACCGAACACTTCGAGTGGACGGACGCAGCTACAGCCGGATTGGAAGAAATCAAAGCTTCCTTAGCCAGCAACCCAATCTTGGCCGCGTCGAATATCGGCGAACCAATGTTGTTATATATAGAGGCAACACACCAGGTTGTAAGCGCAGTGCTCGTCGTCGAACGAGAAATAGACGGACATAATTTCCCGCTTCAAAAGACGGTATACTATGTATCTACTATCCTCACTCCATGCAAGTCCCGGTACCCACATTATCAAAACATAGCATACGCGGTCTTCATGGCATCCCAAAAACTACAACACTACTTTCAAGAGTGTTCAATTACGGTGGCCTCCGAGGTTCCACGCAACGACATTATAAACAACCACGATGCCATGGGCCGGATTGCTAAACGGGCTATTGAGCTCCTCCCGTTCAACATATCATACAAACCACGGTGAGCCATTAAGTCACAAGTACTGGCCAATTTCATCGCCGAATGGACAGAAGCCGAACTCCCTAAAGAATATGGCGCGTACTCCAATTGGATCATGGACTTCGACGAATCTAAAATTGTCGGGGATATACCCCGCGGTATGACCCGGCTGGATGTATAACCCAGCCGGACTTGGTGACTCACTAATGACCCTCCCTGACTGGATGACACACTAAGTGACCCGCCCGATCCCGGCGACTTATGGTGACCTGGCAAGCGGATCAGAGGAGCGACAAGACCCGGGGGCCCAGGAGGCTGAAGGCCCAGAAGGCCGGCTTACGTTATGGTAGGCCGTCTTAAGAGGAAAGGCGTGAGGAATATCTCCCTTACAAGGAATCAAGAACCGGACTTGTATCCGGCTTGTAGTAGAAGATAGGCTAGTCCTAATCCTATTTGGACTCCACATGTAACCCGCCCCTCTAACTTATATAAGGAGGGGCAGGGCTCCCCAAAAGGGGGCAGGCAACAAGAAACAATATCTAGGGCTAGACACAAAGAGGAGAGCCGGCTTACCGGCGACTTCCTCATGATCATAATGAGACCTAGCCACAAACAGCATGTAGGGTTATTACCGGATGATGTTTCCCGGGGCCCGAAGCTGCCTAAATCCTCGTCTTGCATGTTGCGTCTCTCGATTCCGCTCAACCCCTTCAAGCTACCACATAGATGCGTTGGCCTCATGACTAAGTCCTTACATTAGGACATCTGACGTGACAATTCCACGACAGTTGGCGCCCACCGTGGGGCTGGCGCACGGTGGTGTTGAGTTCTTGGAGGGATCTCTCTCAGGGATCAAGAATCTTGCAAACAACCGGATGACGAAAAGATGGTACGGAGGATCTACATCAACTCTGAAGTTCGTCGCTCAAAAATTGGAAAAAGCTCGGGTGACAACACAGGTCACGTAGAGTTCATTGTGGTCGAGACCGACAAGAGTTTCCGTCGGATCAAACATACTATATTGCAATATTCCGTTGAAACCGCCGCCTTGATTTCTACGGTCGAGTTCGATTGTGGCTGCTTTTGACGTCTACATCAGCTGTTGTTGACCAAAGATCAAGTCCAAATCCACCGCTACTACTCCGAGGCGTGGAGATCGAGGCCTGAAAATCAATTACAAGTACCACTACCCGGGGACGAACGCACAACCCGCTGTCCCTATGTCCGGTTCATATTAACAGGTCAAAGGCAGCCTAAGTGGTCGATTACAAGTCGCCGCTCGACGGATGCGCGCAGCGCTGGCCGCCCCTGGTTGTCCTCATCATTTTCATAGTGCCAGGAGGAATAAATAAAAGATTTATTTTCTGTACAAATATTACATCCACCCTGTAGATCCATTAGTAGAGGTTGTGTGGAGTTTGAAAACGTCAAAGGAAAAGTCCACGGAAGGATCCATTAGCAGAGGTTGTGCTAGTACTACTAATCCACGGAAAGAGACGACGTGGATGGTCAAACCAAGGATGAACAGGACAAGGACGTGGAGGGGAGTTGGATCCGGTGTCCGCCGCTGTGGTCTCGCTTCTTAGCCGCCCCTGCGCCGAAACTCGGATTGAGTCGCCGGTCTCCGCCAGTGCGCCCCGGTGGCCGAGCCACCTTTGCCAGTCGCCGCCTTTCAGGTCTCTAAGCCGCGGGGAATCTCCTCGTCAGTCTCCTCCCTCACCGCTGAGCCGCCGTCTTGGCTGAACTGTCAGTTGCCTTCAGGCTGCGTGACCGCAACTTTATCGTCACCACCTCTGCTGCAGTGCCGCCGAAAGTCTCCGCTGCTGGCTTCCAGTGCTGCGGCCGTCCGAACATCCGCCCGGCTCATGCCCGAGTCCGAGACGCCCTCACTGGCATCCTGCGGGCTCATCTGAACTACCCTGCCAGGTCTGCTCCGCTCCGACGCTCGCCCGCGGGCTCCGACCCGCCGCCGGTCGCTGCGTTCGTGTGTCCGGGCTCTTCTAAGCTTGACCAGGGCCTCGTCCATCGACGTGTTCTGCTGCGAGAGAACCGGCCCGCCTTGGAGCTGCTCTGTTGACCTGCTGCGCCTCCATTGCCGCTGATTCGCGCCTCACCTGTCGGCGCTGATTCGCGCCTCCATTGCCGTTGATTCGCGCCTCACCTGTCATTCGCAAGATCACGCTTCCAAAAAACCGTCGGCGCTGCAATGAGCTGCTGTTCCCGCGGCCTTGCTTCTGCTATGAGCCGCCGGTGTAACTCCTACATCCGCCCGGCTCACTTGCGCCGCCGCCGTCCCTCCTGCAGCCCTAGTGTCGCGGAGCCGAACTGAGCCCTGGCGTTATGGAGTTCTTGCCCGATCTGGATCAACCTGTTCTTTGGACTCGAGCTTGTTTTGATGCATTCAAGGGACATTCGGGCGGACGTACACATCGGTCATCTTTTCTCCGGGTAAACAGGACAAGGGCTCCCTGTTTATGGAGACACCACGAGATCCTCTCTCGTTCACAAGCATCAGGTGATACCTATCCAACGTCTGTTTTGTATTAGCACATATTATTTTTGTCAAAAGAACAAATGCTTTGATTTATTTTGACATGCAGGATACTTATCCATTACAAAAGGTGGTATTGTATCACGGTTACGGAGCGCGCTAGTATGAGTTTACACTAGCATTCGACCGTGTCACTGCTCAATGGACACGTGCAAGCCGCTGTCCCCACAGTCCGGACTGCATCAACATACGGCCGACTTTCTCGTCGGCACCGGCTTACAACATCGTGGCCAATTCTCTCCCTCCGCACCGGCTTACAAATGTCACGGCCAACTCACCCGTCCATATCGGATTACCACACTGCAGCCGGTTCAACCGTGATTGATTTCAGCTTCATTCGGTGATCATCAACTTCATGGCGGATTATTTTCGGCCTAAACACAATCAGGTGATATCCATCTAAAATATATTTTATTAGCACATATTATTTTGTCAAAGAGCAGTTTATCTTTGCCTTGTTCTGCAATATTGTTTATACAGGACAATTATTCATTGCAAAAGTTATGGCTGTGTCATTGATGAATAACTCGCGCCGCCATTATAAGGCACTAGTATCTTACCATGCCATCAAGCTCGATGAATATATGTGCAAGCCGCCCTTGCAGCCCGGACTACTTCAACCCACCGGGACCGTCCCTGCGAATTAACTCGCTCGTCCGCGCCGGCTTACAATGTCGCGGTTGACTCATCTGTCTGAGCTGCCTCTAATATTGTGGTCGTCTTTACCGTCCGTCTCTCGCAGCCTGGTCTACATCAACACACAGGCCGCACCTGTCTGCATGAGCTGTTTATTGAGTATGAGCAAGTCACTGCTTGGGAAGCCCGGTTTTCTCTTCCAACAAATTGGAGGCAAATTATCATATATTATCAACCGCCGTCTGCACTGGATGGCTCAATGGGCAGGCGCACAAATCACCGCCACTACAGTTTGGTTAAGCTTCAAACAACCAGTTGGAAGGAACCATTGGCCGAGTTGCTGACACGGCTCATATGGGATCATTTATAACCCGCCGCGGTCACCTCAACCTTCTGTGGATTCACATCGTGTTATCAACGCTAATGATATACACCTTCTGCTATGGTCAAATATGGAGAATCTCAAGCCAACTCTTCGAGTCATCTTGAGACTCAGGGGCTACAATGGTATGGCTCGGCAAAATTAGCCGGTTTCAATGAATTCAAAAACTCTGGGTCATTGAAGGGAAGGTAACCAGGCCCTGGAGGCTACTATTTATTGGCGAATATTTAAAGGTCGTCAGAAAATTTCTGGCTCAAAATGAAGATTCTGGTTTAAAATGCAGCTCAAGAGACATCTCTCTCCCGCAAAGCTTTGAAACTCTCAAAACCGGTTCAACATCCGGCTCAAGGTAAATTGGTCCCTTACAAAGCTTTGAGGTTCTCAATATCCGGTTTAAGAATTTCTAGTTCAAAAAGAATTAATCTCTTGCAAGTTTGAATTCTCGGACAAATTAATGGTTACCAAAGAGAACTTGCTGCCATGATGCACGGTTCAAAACATAGGTATCCTGCCTTACGGCTTATTTTGTTATGATCACTTGGGGGCTTCTTGCTCATCGAGCATAGCTATCAGTACCCTCTTGATTGGCGCAATGCCAAAATTTATATGGTCACTTGGGGGCTTCCTGTTCAAACATAGGTCATATTCGAACCAAAGAGAACATAGCTGTCGAAACCCTTTTGATTGGCATACTGCCAAACCCACTAGGGGGCTTCTTGATCGTATCCGAATCATAGCTCAACCCCTTTGGGTCCGACGTGGATCGTATTCGAATCAGCGTCGTTAAACAACTCTCAAGGTCATTTGGGGGCTTCCTGTTCAAACATAGGTCGTATTCGAACCAAAGAGAACATAGCTGTCGATACCCTCTTCATCGGCATCGCCAAAGCCACTGGGGGCTATATGATCATATTCGAATCTTAGCTTAACCCCTTTGGAACGGTTTACTAATCATATCCGAATCAGAAACCTCAAAAAGTTTTATTCTGTCTCTGGTAAAGTTTATTGCAGCCACAATTACTTAACTTGAGACCTTTTTGGGATTATATCTCAAATATATATAAGTGTTTTATACTTAACCCGGCTTGATTTTGACTATAAGTCGCCAGTTTATGACAATCATCATCTGTGGGGAAGCATTGGCTTCTAAGGATTAGGTTATCACCCTTACTGCACAGGTATCATAAGCCGGCAGTATAAATTCAGTATCACAGTGGTTATATGTGAGATATTATGACCCGCCCTGGTTTTGACGCTAAGTCGTCAGGGCATATGTTGTTTAAACTCTCTGCAGGATTTGCAGAAATATGACTTATAAATGATTAAGTTCAAGCTCATTACCAAAGTTGGTGCTTCAAAATGATTATCCGTTCTGGATTTTTCTCAAAAGGCTATAAGCCGCCGGGTCATAAAAATTCCGGTTTACAATGAAGGCGTATTGAATCGCCATCAGCCAAGAGCCGCCGGGTATTTAAACTCCGGATTTACTTGTCAACAGATAAGGTATTTGAAATCTTTAAATAGCCAAACTTGGCTGGATGTTCGTTATGATATTGAATGATTGAGGTTTTCAAACCGAGTTATTCAAATCTTGAATAGCCAACTTGGCTAGATTTCTATTATGATTATCAATAACCAGTATTATGATTGAGGTTTTCAAAGTCGCTTTAGCGCAATAGCTATTATCAATGGGCATGATTTATTTTACAATGGAGGAAATAGTCCCGAGTCGCTGCAGGCTTACAACCCGGCACTTGGGGGCTACATTATTCAAGTTGAGGTTACATCAAATACGCAAGTCTCATGTCGCTGCAAGCATGCACCATGACACTTGGGGGCTAATGCAAAGTCATTTTTATTGGCCTTATTGAAGACCCGACTCATCCCATTGTAATGAGTCGGCCCTTGGGGGCTACCAATTGCTCCTGTTAAAATTCAAGATACACAAGCCTTATTCCATTATATATTGAAGGATCCACTGCTCAGTTGGTAAAGCACAAAGCTCTTAACCTTGTGGACGTGGGTTCAAGCCCCAGGATGGGGGTTACATCATATGATATTATTTTCAATGAAAAGTCCCAGCTCAGTATTATCTTACTAAGCCGGCCCTTGGGGGCTACACGTTACTGTTCAAATTTACATCATCATATTTACAAAGTCCCTGCTCATTATTACATAATGACCCAACAATTGGGGGCTAATGCATATTGCTCTTTGCTGAAGACAATTCTAGGATGACCCGGGTACACTACTATGACTATAGCCGACTCATGGGGGCTACACAGCTGGATTTTATTTAAAGCCATGGTGATAAGTCCCGGCTTATTCATGCTGAGTAAACCGGCCCTTGGGGGCTACAGGTAATATGGATATAAGGGAGAAATATCTTCAAATTCTCAGGTTGAGTAAATCAGATTGACCCGGTGTCTGCAAAAATCATAAACCAGCGTCGGCGACAATTATGACTCGGCATCATCTATTTATAACCCGGAAATTTTGGTAATCATAAACCGGCAAGTTTTATATCTTCAAGCCGGCTGAATATAAGTTGAATATTTGAAGACCAATATTTTTGTCAAGTCAGAGCATTGAAAGCCGACTCAAGTGGATTATCTCTTACAATATTTTTCAACAAGAGACCAATGTCAGCAAATTGACTCTGAAGCTAGCCTGTTGAGCCGGATTTTTCAAAGGAAGTATCTGGATTTTTTGCATTGGCAAAATTTGAACATATTTGCTTGCTATGAGATTATGGATACATATCAAGAAGGAGATGACAAGGACTTAAGGATGATCAAGTGCTAGCTTACAAAAAATGTTTAACCCGGAACACAACCTGTCAAAGTTATTCTTGTGTTTATGTTGCAGATCAGTTTAACATGGATAAATCCAAATTAAACTTGGGGGCTAATGTCGGGGATATACCCCGCGATATGACCCGGCTGGATGTATAACCCAGCCGGACTTGGTGACTCACTAATGACCCACCCTGACTGGACGACACACTAAGTGACCCGCCCGATCCCGGCGACTTATGGCGACCTGGCAAGCGGATCAGAGGAGCGACAAGACCCGGGGGCCCAGGAGGCTCAAGGCCCAGAAGGCCGGCTTACGTTATGGTAGGCCGGCTTAAGAGGAAAGGCGTGAGGAATATCTCCCTTACAAGGAATCAAGAACCGGACTTGTATCCGGCTTGTAGTAGAAGATAGGCTAGTCCTAATCCTATTTGGACTCCACATGTAACCCGCCCCTCTAACTTATATAAGGAGGGGTAGGGCTCCCCAAAAGGGGGCAGGCAACAAGAAACAATATCTAGGGCTAGACACAAAGAGGAGAGCCGGCTTACCGGCGACTTCCTCATGATCATAATGAGACCTAGCCACAAACAGCATGTAGGGTTATTACCGGATGATGTTTCCCGGGGCCCGAAGCTGTCTAAATCCTCGTCTTGCGTGTTGCGTCTCTCGATTCCACTCAACCCCTTCAAGCTACCACATAGATGTGTTGGCCTCGCGACTAAGTCCTTACATTAGGACATCTGCCATGACAATTCCACGACAAAAATGTTGGCGGGTCTGGGGGCAGGCGTCGTCCTGACATCCCCAACCGGAGATACAGTCCAATACGTACTCCAAATATTATACACAGACTCCAACAACGCAGCCGAATATGAGGCCATGTTGCATGGTCTCCGGATGGCAGTCTCCATGGGTATTCAACACCTAGAGGTGTGTGGGGATTCGAACCTCGCAATATCCCAGATAAATGGAGATTTTGATGCCAAGGACCCAAAAATGGCAGCTTATCGCAATGCCATCCTCAAAATGTCAGCTTGATTCGAGGGGCTCGAATTCCACCATGTGGTCCGAGAAAACAATCAAGCGGCGGATATCCTCGACCGAATCGGTGCTAAGCGCGACCCGGTCCCACCTAATATTTTCCTAGAAAGGCTGTTTAAGCCATCCGTGGTGTGGGAAGGGGAGACCGGCAACAACAGTCCGGATCCGGCCACAACACCAGCCCCCAAACACTCTGACGTAATCGGACGCTCTGCCACCGAGATAACACCTTCGGCCCACGTGATTATGGCTGTCATCGCCCCGTGGATAGAACCCTTCTTGGCTTAGCTAAATAGGCAAGAACTCCCGGAGGACCAAAACGAGGCACGTTGCATTGTGCGGCGGTCTAAAGCCTACAAGGTCCACGAGGGAGAGCTTTATAAGAAAAGTGCTACCTAAGTACTGCAAAGGTGCATCTCCGAGGAGGAAGGACAGCAACTTTTGGCAGAAATTCATGCTGGACTCGGCGGCCCTTGCGCCGCAGCTCGGGCCCTTGTAAGTAAGGCCTTTTGTACAGGTTTCAACTAGCCGACAGCTCGAGCAGACGCACAGGACCACATTCAACATTGCGTCGGTTGCTAGCTCTTTGCAAACCAAAGCCATATGCCACCTACCGCTCTCCAAACAATCCCCATTACTTGGCCCTTTGCAGTCTGGGGGCTTGATATGGTCGAACCCCTTAAAGGAGGAAGCCATAAGAAAAAGTACCTATTGGTCATGGTGGATAATGTCGGCGTTCTGGGAATGGGGGTCCCCAGACTTGCCTGCCTGCGGCGTGGCTCAAAGGGGGGCCCAGCACGGTCCATCTTCATCAACACCGACCCAAGACCCTCGCGAGGGGCCAAGCCTCGCGGGGCGGACGACGCAGAGCTTCCTCAGGCACGGCCTCACCAGGCTGGCTCGCGAGGAGGCGGAGAGATCAAGGCGGGGTACCTCATGAGGTGCCCGTGACGCAAGCCATGACGACCAAGGGCGCCAGGCGGGCGCCAGCCCGCGCAGTGTCCTCCTTTCCTCTTTGGTGCAAAGGGAGCAAGCGCAGCCGCGGAGTACCGAGGAATCAGGCAAAGGTTGCCATTTCGGTGCAACAAGACCAGGACCAGAAGGACTGCAAACGGAGGTCATCGTGGAGCCCAAGACGGTGTCACCACCAGAGCTTTGTGCAGGCAAAGATTACTTTTGTCAGGATAGCTGGTACTAGTTGTCCCCCTTCAAATTAGCCCGCCATTGTTGGCTCCCTTCCCGCTCGATATTTGGGAAGAGGACCAGGGCCTCTATAAATAGGACCAGCCACCCACAGGGCAAGGGGATCGAGGAGATCAAAGGGGATCAACAATCAGAGAGAATCAGAGAGAGAGAGAGAATCAGAGTCGGAGAGAGAGAGAAGGGTGACTGAACTCCTCCCAGTAGTTCGTCGCCCCAGCCAAGAGCAGACCCTCGCGAGACTGTTCTTCCTTGTATTGTTCATCATCATCAGCCCAAGAGGCAATCCACCACACCACACATTGGAGTAGGGTTTTACACCACAACGGTGGCCCGAACCAGTATAATCCATGTGTCTCTTGTGTTGTTCTTTCCATAGCTTAGATCTTAGCGAGGCGGAGGGGTGCAGGTAGGTAGGAGGCGAAATCTCTGCGCGCACCCCAGTGTTCAAACCTCAAGGGTCTGCCGGAACCCGAAATCCGACATTTGGCGCACCAGGTAGGGGTGCACCGGAATTCATCTTCCACCACCCCGTTCTCCTCCGACCATCGCGCCCATGTCTGACGCTCGTCGGGCCCGCGCCGAGCGCCGGGTCGCTCTCGCTTCCCGCGTCGCCCAGACAGCTCCTGTCGGCGGGCGTCCTCGCCGTTCCCCGTCACCTGCCGTCAACGCCGCCACCGACCCGGCGGGGGACGAGCAGCAAGCATCGTCTCAGCATCCGTCCGTGCGGCAAGACGGCCGCACCGCTACTCCCTCTCCACCCCGGCTGGTTCTTCGTCCCGCGCGCTCCGCGCACCCATGGAGGCTCAAGCTATGCTCATCGCGGCAAACGAGCTCCTGCGCTACCATCCCGTCGAGGACGTCTACGAAGAATGGCTCGACCGCGTCGCCGAGCTCATCCGCGCCGCAGGGGGCTCTCCTGCGCCGTCCGTTCCGCTGCACCACACCCCACCCCGCGCGGGCGACGAGGCTCCGGCAGCGCCCCGGCCGCCTTCTGCTCAAGAAGGCGCCATGGCCCCAAGGCGCGTGGCCCCTGGGCGGAACCCGCTCCGTCAGGTGCGAGCGCGGCAAGAGCAGAGCTGCCACGAAGTCCCTCGCCCGCAAGAAGCTGCCCGGGCGCTCCCTGCTCCAGCACGTCGCGACCATGCTCCTGCTCCCGCACGGCAAGACCCAGCTGCAGCGCATGGGAACATGCAAGACCAAGCTCTCCATCACCCAAGGCCTCCCGTGGCCACAGCAGGCTGTCGTGCCTTCACCACCGAGCTACGCAGCGTCGCGTGGCCCGACAAGTTCAAGCCAAACCTGCCTCCTCGTTACGACGGCACGACTGACCCTGCGGAGTTCCTCCAGCTCTACGAGCTGGGCAGAGAAGCTGCCAACGGCGATGAGAAGGTCATGGCGAACTGGTTTCCCATGGCACTCAAGGACGGGGCTCGCACCTGGCTCCTGAACCTGGCTCTAGGCACGATCTCCTCCTGGGACGAGATGCGCACCCGCTTCATCGCCAACTTCCAAGGTACTCGCGACCGGCCACCCGCCGTGAGCGACATGCGCCACATCAAGCAACAACCCGGGGAGACCCTGCAGAAGTACATCCAGCGCTTCAACAACGCACGCCTCAAGATTCCCAAGGTGACTGAGGAGGCCATCATCTCAGCCTTCTCCGACGGCGTGCGCGATGTCAAGATGAAGGAGGAGCTGGCGATGCATGAAGACCTGTGCACTTCCTTGGAGCTGTTCAACTTGGCAACCAAGTGCGCCAGGGCTGAGGAAGGGCGTCTCTCCCTCCTCGAGCTGCCTGCCGCAGACCCAGAAGAGAAGAAGCCCAAGGCCAAGGATGTGAAGCGCGAGGGGGCTGCCGTGCTCACGGCAGAGCCAGACACCAAGCGGGGCAGAGATCAGCCCGAACCTTCCAAGGGCAGTCGGTACTGTGTGTACCATGACCTCCACACCCACAACACAACGAATGTCAAGAGCTCCGAGCCGTGCGGGAAGGAAGGATCGGCCGTCGCCCTGACCGCGGTGACCGGGGCTACAGTCGAGGAGAAGGAAGGAACGCAGGACGCTGGGAAGACCGTGGCCCGCGCCAAGGGTGGCGCGATCAACCTCGCGAGGATCGCTGGCAAGACCCGCCTCGCGAGGGAGACTGGAGGGATTAGTCTCGCGAGGATCGCCCGCAAGGCAACACAGGCCTCCCCCCACTGTCGCCGCAGCCAAGGAGAAACGAGGACCGCCACCAAGACAAGGGGGCTGGGGGCTTCCAGGACCCGCGCGCGATCGCCTGCATCCTGGGCGGGGCTCAGGCCCCAGCCTCTCAACGCATCTTCAAGCAGTTCACCCGCGAAGTGAATGCAGTACTCCCCAGGCTCGAAGCCACGCGCCCTCTCAGGTGGTCGGCGTGCGCCATCACGTTCAGCTCATCAGATCAGCTCAAGTGTGCGGCTACAGCCGGAGTCCTCCCAATGCTTTGTTCCCCAATCATCAGCAACGTGGTAGTCACCAGGACCCTCATCGATGGCAGGGCAGGGCTCAACATCCTGTCCTTGGAAACATTCAACAATCTCCAAGTGCCCTACAGCCAGCTTCAGCCAACCAAGCCCTTCTCCAGAATCACCGACGGCTCCACGGTCCCGATTGGGCAGGTCTGCCTCCCTGTCACCTTCGGGGCATGCGACAACTACCGCACCGAGCTCATCGACTTCGACGTCGCTCACATTCGCCTGCCGTACAACGCCATCCTTGGGTACCCAGCGCTGGCCAAGTTCATGGCCGTAACTCACCACGGCTACAACGTCCTCAAGATGCCAGGAAGTGGCGGAGTCATCACGGTGCCCTGTGAAGAGAAGGACGCGGTGTGTTCCCTGGAACGAGCCTTTCAGGCCGCGTCACTGGAAGACCCGGATCGCGGAAGCAGGAGGCTTCCCGAGACCGCCCCCAAGAACAAGAAGACATTGTCCGGCCCGGCCCCTCAGGAGGCAGGCCCTTCTGGGCCCGTGCCTGCCCAGGGGGGACCTCCTTCCATCACATAGGAAAGCGCGCCCGGCGCCCTCCTTAGGCAGGGCTTGGGGGCTCTCCCCTGGAGGGCCACTAACCTGGCTAGGGTCACGAGGGAGGCGCTTGGGAACCACATGGAGGCGTGTTTCGAAGCACGTTTCCCTCAAGAAGGAGTAAGGCAAGGAGAGCCAGACCCTTAGGAGTTCGTCAGCAAGGCCATTCAGGAGCTACAAGAGTCAAGGGTCATGAAAGGCGGCCGCCGCCTAACAGCAGTGGCTCCCCATCCAGGCGAGGATGGTGGGCTGCGCGTCTGCATCGACATACCAGGGCTCAACCGAGTCGCCTCTCTGGAGCGCCTCTGGCCCTCGCGAGTGGGGCGCTGCGGAGGTCCACCCCACAGCTACGTTCGCATGCCTTACGGCTTGCCGAACGTGGCTGCCACGTACCAGCGCCTCATGAGGGGCATCGTGGAGGCACAAGAGGCCAGGCGTTCCGTAGCCCTGGCGGAGATGGAGATGGTCCGCGGGGAGCCGCCAGCACCTCCGGAGCCTCCCGAGGCCCCCGGGCATGGGGGCTCGTGAGGATCGGCTTCCGCAGCCCACCGAGTCTGCTACACCAACACCCCTTCGTCCTCAACGTCATCAGGTGACATCTTTCAAGTTTCACTTCCAGCTGGGAGCGCCCCCCAGGGCTGCATTATTCCCAGGCCGCGTGGGTTCGTCCCTGCGGCATGTATCCCTATTATTTCATGTTGTTAGCTTACCTTGTTGGGGGCGCCCCTCGGGCTGCATCATCCCCAAGTCGCTCGGGCCTGACCCAGTGATGTCCGCCTTCCCAGCATCTATTTGAATGAATCCACTCCTTCGCGGCTAATGTGTTTGACCTAGTTGCCCGCTCAACCGACGCCAACTGACGGAACTGCTCCCAAACGGCACGACGCTTGCGCATGGGTCCGTCCCTGCAACACCGACGGACCTGGATGGCTGAGCTCTGGCCGCGGTATCCCCGCATGGCGCCACCTCATCAAGCCTTCAGTGCCTCGTTACCCCTCGGAAGCAACCAACGGCTGACTGTCAATTGTCATGGCAACCCCTCGTTTTTTCTATGATGGGTCTACAGGATCTCCTGAAGGAGCTGCGTCAGGCGAGGCCCTTGCGGTGTCTCCTTCACTCTCATCCGCGCGAACCGCTTGCACGTTAAAGGGGGGGTGCCTGAGCATTGCGACTTAGGGCTCCTACTGGCCCTCCAGCCCTCACCCTCTGGCCTTATCCACGGCATCGCGACCTGGCATACCAGTGACGGCTGAGACTCGCTCGAGGGCCGGGACCCAAGGACGTAGAGCAGAAAGGGGAGCAAAGGCAAGAGGGGAGGGACACGCGAGGACCTCGCCGAGCAACCTCACGCCTGCCGATGCACGGACCCGGCGACACACCAGAGAGCGGCCCCTGATTCTCGAGATAAGTCACCACCCGGAAGCGCCAGCTACCGTGGCACCACCCCCGCGCCTAATGCAATCCCGTGTTAGCGACGCCACTCTCCTTTCTCACCGAACGACGGCTGCTTGAGCGCCAAAGGGGACCTCCTGAGCATCGCGACTCAGGGGCTCTTACCGGACTCCGGGTCGCTCACCTCCTGGCCTTGACCACGGCATCACGACCTGGCATACCAGCGACGACTGAAGCCGCCTTGGGACTGGGACCTGTCGGCGCAGAGCACCAAGCCCTTGTGAGGTTCGAAAGGGAGGACTGAGCTAAGACGGAATGAGCAACTCGCACAATTCTACGACAAGGGTTATATTAACAAAACAGGATCACAGGCACCTTACAAGCCCCCACGGGACGCGTCTTTGATTCCTCGCAGGGAACAGATCCTAAAGGGACACTAACTACGCGCACCCCTGCAAAAGACGCCATCATCAACAGTGGGCCGTCAAGCACCGGCGCCAACCCCATCCAGATTAGAGTCGACGGCGGCCTGACGAGCCCGCCCTGCTCCAGTAGCGGCACCGACTCGGGGGCTCGTAGCTGTCATCGCTCGTCTCCGGAGTCGCGAAGAGCTCGCTGGAGTCGCTGGAACCTCCGACGCCTCCACCGCCTGAGGAGCCGCCAAGGGAGCGGTCGGCGGGACCAGTCCTCGCCGCAGCAGGGTCCCGGCCACCTCTCCGGGGGCAGCACTCCAGCCGGTGCCCGTTCGCATCGAAGACCTTGAAGAACATCACCGAAGCACCGTCGTACTCCAAGTGGATCGCGAAGGCGCCTCCTGTCCTGCAAACCCGAGCGATTTCGCTCCAGCCTCGAGTCATGAAGACCTTGCCCGGGACAACGACCGCGACCACTGCCTCGGTCACGAGGGTGCTGCAGCCGGCGTGCTGCAGCCAAAGCTCCAGGGGCTCTCCCTGCGGGACGATGGAGGCAAAGAAGGGAGGAAGGCGAATCCAAGACTGAGGAGGCATGGCAACATGGAGCATGAGCTCTCGGGAGGAGCCTTCGATGTGGACCCCAGGGCGGACGACCCACACCTTCGTGACCCTTCGGCGCCGACGGTGGCGCCGCCCGTGGCGATCAGCATCAGCTCCTTCAGGGCCCTCGATGTGGGCGTACAAGGGAAGCGGGAACCCCGGCGGTGCCCGCTTGCACCAAGGCCTCGACACCACCTGATGGGCCCCCTCGTTCGGGCCACGGAGGACGAGCCGTTTCTTCGGAGGGAGCGGGACTGGTTCCTCTCGGGGAGCCTTTTCCTTCTCTGCCGTCGAGAACCAGCGGATCGGGGCCATCACAGCAAGACGGAGCAAGGATCGGGAAGAAGGAGAAGCAAGAAGGGATGGACTGGAAGGGCGCGCACCATTCCATACTTATAGCCGGCGAAGGCCAACCGCCGACCTCCACGATCGCATGTAATCATGACCCGCTTTGCATGCAGGGACTTGTCCAATCCGTGCAGTTGCCGAGGCACCATGGGGAAGTGGAGATGCCCACGTCCAATCAACCGCCACGCGGCGCCCAAGGCCGCAGGCTGTTAGGGCCCGCGGCGCTTCGCCCTCGCCCTTCCGCCTCCCTGCACGGCCAAGTCCGGGCGCGCCTTAGGCCCGGGGGCTACTGTCGTCGTTCCGGGAACGGGGGTCCCCAGACTTGCCTGCCTGCGGCCTGCGGCGTGGCTCAAAGGGGGGCCCAGCACGGCCCATCTTCATCAACACCGACCCAAGACCCTCGCGAGGGGCCAAGCCTCGCGGGGCGAACGACGCGGAGCTTCCTCAGGCACGGCCTCACCAGGCTGGCTCGCGAGGAGGCGGAGAGATCAAGGCGGGGTACCTCATGAGGTGCCCGTGACGCAAGCCATGACGACCAAGGGCGCCAGGCGGGCGCCAGCCCGCGCAGTGTCCTCCTTTCCTCTTTGGTGCAAAGGGAGCGAGCGCAGCCGCGGAGTACCGAGGCATCAGGCAAAGGTTGCCATTTTCGGTGCAACAAGACCAGGACCAGGAGGACTGCAAGACGGAGGTCATCGTGGAGCCCAAGACGGCGTCACCACTAGAGCTTTGTGCAGGCGAAGACTACTTTTGTTAGGATAGCTAGTACTAGCTGTCCCCCTTCAAATTAGCCCGCCCTTGTTGGCTCCCTTCCCGCTCGATATTTGGGAAGAGGACCAGGGCCTCTATAAATAGGACCAGCCACCCACAGGGCAAGGGGATCGAGGAGATCAAAGGGGATCGAGATAAACAATAGGCAGAAAGAGAGGAAGAGAGTTTTAGCAGGATCGGAGAGAGAGAGAAGGGTGACTGAACTCCTCCCAGCAGTTCATCGCCCCAGCCAAGAGCAGACCCTCGCGAGGCTGTTCTTCCTTGTATTGTTCATCATCATCATCCCAAGAGGCAATCCACCACACCACACACTGGAGTAGGGTATTACACCACAACGGTGGCCCGAACCAGTATAATCCCTGTGTCTCTTGTGTTGTTCTTTCCATAGCTTAGATCTTAGCGAGTTGGAGGGGTGCAGGTAGGTAGGAGGCGAAATCTCCGCGCGCACCCCAGTGTTCGAACCTCAAGGGTCTACCGGAACCCGAAATCCGACAGATAAATTCACCAAATGGATAGAGGCCAAACCAGTTAAAACGGCCGAATCCGGACCAGTGATAGATTTCATATCCGGTGTTGTACACCGCTATGGTGTCCCCCACAGTATCATCACCGATAATGGCTCGATTTACAGTCAATGAGGTAAAAAATTGGTGCAGCAAAATGGGCATTAAGCTCGATTATGCATCCGTATATCACCCTGAAACTAACGGTTAAGTCGAACGAGCAAATGATCTTATAATGAGCGGCATTAAACCCAGACTAGTGCGGTCCTTGAAGGAATCAGATACGCACTGGGTCGAGGAGCTCAATTCCGTACTATGGGGGATGCGGACCACGCCAAATCACACTTCCGGATACACACCTTTCTTCATGGTGTACGGCGCAGAGGCGGTACTGCCCTCCAACATCATTCATGACTCACCTCTCGTGTGCATGTACAAAGAGAAATAAGCTGAGCTAGATTGGCAGGACAGTTTGGATGCCCTGGAGGAGGAGCGTGACGTGGCAAAAGCCCGATCCGCATTCTATCAACAACAGGCTCGACAATATCAAAGCAGAGAAGTACGGGTCAAAACATATAATGTTGGCGAACTCGTTCTACGCTTACCAGAGAAGAAAAAGGACAAGATCAAACCCAAATGGGAAGGTCCCTTCATTATTGACAAAGTTCTGACTGGTGGAGCGTACCGTCTGCGGGATGCATCGGATAATCGACTCGAGCCAAACCCATGGAACACGGCCAGACTCCGAAGGTTCTATGCCTAGCTCGGACTCTGTGTCCGTCTCCTTACCTCCGTCAATTATATATATATATATATGTTATCTATATTTTCCTGTCTTTCTTCCTTTTCTTCGCGGCCTTCAAAGGTTAAACTGTGTCTCGATTGCACAATTTGTACACGCTAAGCGCGCTCATTATACCTGGGGGCTTCTTATACAGAAGCTGAATGTAATTATGATCCAGGCTCTATGCCTGCCGCACATGTGTTATTTTTACACATGCACCTTTTCTGTGCCATTATATGCATCGATATGACTTAAGTTTTGGCCAAGCTTGGTTCCCTGGCTCTTGTGTTTATGCCCTACTTTCCCGTTAATTCGGCTAGGGCATAAGGGGAGCACCTCTGCGATTGTTACTGTCGGGTTAGCCGGACGTGTACCTCAGACTGGGTGAAGCCGAAAGCTAGCGTTCTTAAGGGAATACTCGGTTGGCGAACAAAGGATGACTTTTTTACTTATTAGAATACATACCCCCAGATGTTTATATCCTGCATCTCTTGTCGCAGTTCGGACATGCACATTAATGCATGCGTACCCAGGGAAAGGAACCCTTAACGGAACTATTCTCCCTGGAAGATGTTTCTTTCTATCCATGTAATATAACATAACTAGTCGGGTACTTGTCTGTTCAAGCACTTATGACCCCTATGCCTGGTTTCCACGCGTACCCCGGTTTTTACATAACTGAGCGGGTATTCGGATACACTCTGGACTGTCGGGTCCGGAGGTCGAAGCGAAAAGGTCCGCCATGACAAATGATTTACAATCCAGCTAGGGACAATATATGTCACTCGAAGTACAAAGTCACTTAGACTGACTAAATTCTTCTTCTATACCATCCAACAGGCTATCTAGCCTACAATCCTATTGGGAATACTTTGCGGCTAATTTCACCTGGTCATACACCAAGCTGACGGGGATCTCTTTCCCGTCAGGCTCTACAGGTCCGACCTCGGCCATATGGTTCGGGTCAGCCTTGGTATATCGAGTCTTCACCATGGCCCAGGCTTCCCTTGCACCTTGTCGGCAGGCAGATATCTTCAATAATCGGAAGCGCCGCCGCGCTCCCTTGAGTATCTCTACAAACTCTCCCATGCCTCCTGGCAGGGAGGCGGATGACCACAAGGCCTGGGCAAGGTCCTGCATCACCTGTCAAACTTGTTCATGCAGTTGTGAGAGCTCTGGCAGAAGATCTCCCGCAGACCCGGGCATCTCCTCTCCAGGACGGCCCGTCAGCATACCTACAGATATAGCTCTGTTAGCTGGTTTCTTCGCCGAATTCTATAGGAGTTCGCTCAAGCACTTACTAAAAATGCCATGTCGAAGCCTTTTATTCTCCTTTACGGAGTCAGCCAGCTGGGCCCAAACATCCTTCAGTTCAACATCCAGCTGGGTATTGGCATCTTGGAGATCGTTTTTCTCCCGCCTTACTTGTGTAAGCACGCACTCGCCAGCCTTCAGCTGTCGTTGAGCATGTTGCTCCTCCGGATTCAGTCCGAGATCATCTGGAGAATCTATTGATTAGATTAGCATGCAAGCCAAATATTAACTGGTACATCTCGTTATTTTCGATAGGAACAAGGGTTATTAGATGGGGCCTTCTGGGACTCCTCCATTTTGGCAACTGCAGCCCGCAGCTGGGCTTTGCACTGCTCCATCTCTTGAGACAACTGGGTATTCTTCTTAGTAAGAACCTATGCTAATAATGATCCTTAAATCAGTTCTGCCAACTGTTTCAAGTCTCAGGGGCTACTGGTATATATAATTATCAGATTTTGTTACCCGTATATCCTTTACATACTGGTCCGTGGCTCGGGCAAGACCATTTTGAGCAGCTCAGATGTACGCGTCCCTCGAGTTGAAGGCATCAAACGCCTCTTCAGAAAAACCGGGTCGCGTAGTACGACCCGGCGACGCCGGTGCTTCATGGCACTCTCCACCTTGGAATTTGTGGCGGACAGCCGATCCGCATCCTTGGTAGGAGGAATATCCGGCGTTGTCCCCACATTAGCATCTGCCTCCAAGTCTGGCTCTGGAGCCCGGTTGGAGGATGCATGGCCGGCAGGCTCTCCGAATACGGTCCGGCGAGCGTTTTTCCTAGTTTTAACCACGGACGTTATTATATTTTGAAGACAATAACCATGGAGCAGGGTTCTTTTTCATACCTCTGCGGCGACATCTCAGTCCTGACCGCCTTCCTTTTAAGCCTGCCCGGTTTCGGTGCCCCTTGTTGAGTCACTGCGGGTTCGGCATGGCGTCCCGAGGGCCTTCCCTGCAAGGCACCATATGTGTGCGGTGGGTGAAGTGCGAAAAAGTGGATCCTTCTTGGAAGTTGGGACTCCGGTTTTACTTACATGTGATGCAGGGAGCAGTCCAGGATAATCGGCGGTGATGGCCCCCAAGGCACCGTCGCAGCTTAACTGATAAAACGTCATGTCAATGAGCTCCATGAATATGTCCGGATATTCTTCGAGTCCAAGATTGAGGGCCCGATCAGGGTCCTCTGGCTATGGAGATGGGCTGTGAATCTCCCTCACAGCTTTTCGTAGTTCTTGCTATGAGATAGCAAGGTAAATATTTATGGCAAAGAAAGCGGGAAGGTCTGGAGTAAAAAGCAGCAGCTCACACATTTTGGGGGGTAGTACATGCAGAATCCATCCCGTGGCTTAATACGGATGAACTCCTCTTCCTCTCCCTTACATAAATCGGACAGTATTTTCGCCAGAGCGGCGGCGGAGTCCGGACCTTTTCGGCCGCAGCGGGTGGCATCGTCTTCTCCATTGAAGTGCCACATGGGTTGTCCCCGATATTGAAGTGGCTGCCCCCCCCCCCCCCCGCATTATACATACTGACATAACCTCGATTATTGCCAGTCCTGATTCGGCCAGTGTCTTTATCCTGCTCATCAGGTAAAGGACCTCTCTGTTATATTCCTCCTGGCGGCTCCGAGGGCGCCAGCTACGAAGTTTCTTCAAAGGGGCGTTGTTGAACTCAGGAAGGCCCATCCGAATAGGGTCCGGGAGGGGAACGTCCTCCATATAAAACCACTCCGAGGGCCAGTCTTCGGATGTATTCTTCGGAGTACCGGACAGGTATCCGGTCCCGGCGATGCGCCATATTTCGGCTCCACCCACTTGAAATATTGACCCTTCTGTGTATGAGGCAGAATAGCCTCTGCCATAGCTCGAAATGAGCTTCGCAGCCCAGGAACAGCTCGCAAAGGGCAACATAGCCTGCGATGTGTAATATGGAGGTGGGAGTAAAATTATGCAGCTGGGGGCCATAGTACTCCAGGAGCCCGTGGAGGAATGGATGGATTGGAAATCCGAGTCCCCTCAATAAATAAGGGAGAGGCATACCCGCTCCCCCGTGGATGGGTTGGGGAAGCTTTCCGCTTGCTCCCCGCCATTATAAGTGGATAGTCCGGCTCAGACAGGGACCATGTACGCTGGAGGAAGAAACCCCTGGGTCTGCAACTCCACTAGTTGGCTATGGGGAATAGAGCACTTATCCCAACTACCTGGCTTAGGGCTACAGGGGCGAGAGGAGGAGCTACGGTGGCCAGCCATGATGGGATGGATTTTCCCGGGCACGCTCCGATGGATACTCGCTGTGGGAAGGTGGTGTAATCTGGATATGAAGATCCCCGACTATTTAAATAGATGATTCATATACCTGGTTAGGGTGGTAAATGTAAAATACCCCGACCTCTCGCATTCGCTCGACACGTGGAAGATAGCCATTATTAAGGCAGAGAAGCCGAGAAGTGCAACATTCATGGGAGGCCGGACACAACTCGCTACGACAGGTACTCGGGACTTGGAGGAAAACCCGCCTTGCAATGCCGAAGACAATCTGCGGGCCGGACTCGTCGTCATTGAAGCCTGGTTCAGGGGCTACTGAGGGAGTACTGGATTAGGGGGTCCTCGGACAGCCGGACTATATACTTTGGCCAGACTGTTGGACTATGAAGATACAAGATTGAAGACTTCGTCCCATGTCCGGATGAGACTCTCCTTTGCGTGGAAGGCAAGCTTGGCGATTCAGATATGTAGATCTCCTCCCTTGTAACCGACTCTGTGTAACCCTAACCCCTCCGGTGTCTATATAAACCGGAGGGTTTTAGTCCTTAGGACAACAACAATCATACCATAGGCTAGCTTCTAGGGTTTAGCCTCTCCGATCTCGTGGTAGATCAACTCTTGTAATACTCATATCATCAAGATCAATCAAGCAGGAAGTAGGGTATTACCTCCATTGAGAGGGCCCGAACCTGGGTAAACATTGTGTCCCCCACCTCCTGTTACCATCCGCCTTAGACGCATAGTTCGGGACCCCCTACCCGAGACCCGCCGGTTTTGACACCGACACAAAGCACACAAATGCATTACTAAGCATGACATGACGGTATGCGGTGCTAGGGGTGTTCTAACGCAGTGCTACACGATACCGGCGAAGGGGGATAACATCTGGGAATGTTTTCCCAAAGTTTGGCATTTTTTGAACAGACAAAAGAGAGGGGACGGTTGCATGTTCCCTATGCTAGGGGCATGTGACAGATGAACGGATAGCGTATTCGGATTCGTCATATTTTTCTCAGCAACTTTCATGTATAAAACATTTTCATTCGAGTTACAGATTATTTTCTATGATTTTTCAAAGCTTTAAACAATATTCTGAAATTATTTTTAATTCGAAAATAAATGCTAATATGCTAGCTGCACCCAACTCTGCATACACAGAAGTGTACCAGAGGCTGACAGGTGGGCCAGGGGGGTCCTAGTTGACTAGTCAATGTTTGACTGGTCAACAGGGGGTGAGGCCCCCTTGTCATACACTAGGTTTAGCTACTTAATCCAGTTTTCAACTAAACATAAGATTAGGTTAATTAATCCTAGTTAATTAATTTATATTTTTTAAACCTATTTTTTTAATTTCACACGGGCGTGGGCCCCCTGTCAAAGGCCCATAGGCCATAGCGGGCGGGCGGCTACACGGGGCGGAGCCCCCGGGGGTGCGGCATAGCCCGCCCGGGCGACGTGGGAAAACCAGGCGCGAGCACTAGCGACCAGGGCCCGCGCGAGCCCCGGCCGAAACATAGCGGCAGGGCACTGGCAGCCACCGAGGCGGCCTAAGGCGGTGTAGGGCAGCTGTGGGAGGCGAGCGGGGCACCGACGGGAGGAGCGGCGCGGGACCGAGGACGTAGGGTAGTCGAGCGTGGCCAGAGCAGCTTGCAGCGTGCGCGCGGGCGTAGCGAGCGGCAAGTGGCGGCGGCGCACAAGCGGGCCGCAAGCAGCAGGGGACGAGCAGCGAAGAGTAGCGACGCAGGCGGCGTGTGGCAGCCAGCGGGGGCAGCGGGAAGCAGCAGCGACACGGTGGCAGCGGGAAGCAGCAGCAGCACGGTGGCAGCGGGGCAAGTAGCAGGCATGCGCGGTGGCGACAGGCTGGTGAGCGAGGCAGGGCACAGCCCGGCGGGGCAGCAGTAGCGAGCGGCACAAACGAGGCCAGCGCGAGGCGGTGGAGCAGCGGCAGACAGAGACGCGGGCGGCAAGAGGCAGCAGTCGCGGTGCGGGCTGCCAGCTGCGCGCAGAGGCGTCGGGGGGGGGGCTCGGTTCGCCACCGCGAGCGGCGTAGGGCGAGGGGACTGGCCGGGCAGAGCAGAGCAGAGCGGGGCCCGGGCATGGCGCGGGCGGCGACTGTGGCCGGCCGAAGCCGCGCAGGGCAGAGACGAGGCGACCGACAGCGGCATGCAGGCGACAACGGGGGTGGTGTGGGGGTCGCATGGGGCAGGCAGAAAGCCGCAGTGCAGGAGAGGACGAGGCGGGCGCGGGCAACGCGTGGGCGTGCGGCCAGGGACGAGGTTGCAGCGGGGGAGTGCAGCGATGGGCGGCAGCGCGTCACGGGTGCGACGAGGCATGCGATGGAGCAGCGAGCGCAACCAATGGCCGGGGACCGAGCGGCACAGCAGAGTTCTACGACGCCAGATACGAAGGGGTAGGAGGAGGAGCACGCAGTGCTTACTGGGAGCCGGTAGTGGTGCAAAGCTAGCTCGGGGAGGGCTTGAGGTGGACGGATTCGACGGCAAGGTCGCGGTAGCCATGGCGGGGAAGACCGATGCGGGCGACGAGGTGGTGCCCTCCTAGCTCCGATTTGTTGGCGCAGATGGGGGAACGGACGACGGCGTTCGATCTGGCACGGAGACGGGGCGAGGCCGCGACAGTGGCCGTGAGCTTCACGGGACAGAGGCCATGGCGGCGCTCGGGAGAGGTTGGACAGAACAAGAGAAGAGGAAAGGAGGGGAAGGTGAGAATTAGGGTTCGAGGGAGGATTGGCGGTGCCTGCGGGTATAAGTAGGCGAGGGGGTTCGCCGGGGTAGCCACCGGATGGCCGCCACGGCGCCCGCCGGTGCCGTGGCGGGCATCGACGATGCCCATGATCCCCCGGTGAACAAGGAGGGAGGGAGGACGAGCAGGGTGGGTTGGGCCGGCCTATGGCTTAGTGGGCCAAAGGCCCCACGGGCTTTGTTTTATTTTATTTTTGTTTTCTTGTTTGTGTTTTCTTTTTCTTTTTACACTTTTATTTAGTTTCCACAATATTTTAGTTTAGTAAAAATACAAAAGTAGTTTCTAAATTAGTATTACTATTTATACCTCTGCCATAAAAAGTTTCACCCACATATAAAATAGTTTAACATTTTAGAAATGACAAAGGGCATTTAAATAATTGTTTAAGCCACTGCTTTAATCATTTTGAACACTTAAATATTTTATTAAAAATTGATTTCTTCACTAATAATACTTATGAATTATTTTCCACAGTTTGCATATTTTAGTTTTGACATTTAAAAACTTTTATTTTTTACTTATTTTAAATTTGAATTTGAACAGATTTGAATCTAAGCGAGATTAGCAACAGTAACAGTGATGATGTGGCATCATCAGCAGAGAATTACTGTAGCTTAATTATCTGGGCGTTACATGAGTATCACGTTTAATTAGCAAAATTTAATAGTTCATACACAATTGGGAAGTTGCCTGAAGATTGCATTTTTTTATAACGGGTTCTATTGTAAAGATAAGGTCAGAGGCATACCAACACAATGCTTTGTTTAGTGAAGCTACAAAACCCACCATCATAACTAATAACTCCGTGTTTTATTGCCTGGTGAATATTTATTCTGTTTCAGTGCTGACTTATTGGCCTTTTGCTGATCGATTTGGTTCCCTTTGATAGCATTAAAGAGGATGAATAAGGTTTGCTTCATGTGCTTAATAATTATATATAAACTGGTCGCTTTATCTAATTACAGGGCAGCTACATTGCAAAGTAGTAAGTAATAACCTATTTTATTTTTTAGTATTTTTTGCTGTATCACTTAATAATTGTTGCTGTTGTTAATTTAGCTTGACACAAGTATCTGATTTGCCGTTTCATTTGGTACATTCAAGCTTCGGCCTTTTGCCTTTTGGGTTCTCATCTGTCATTATATTGCATGACATTTATGATTATTTTTTTCTATTGTTGTGCAAATTTTATAGTGCCATGCTTTAACCATGACTATGTCTTCATGCAGACATGCGGTGAACTTGAATTGGATAATCATGCTGGTTTTAATTTTTGAATCAAACATGCGGAAGAAATTCAAGATAGTTTTTTTTTCTGGTGAATACATACGTTATAGCAAGCATTACCTTTTTGACCATACATGTATAATGCTGAATGAAGTTTTTAGTTGAGTTGATTCTTGACAAGCTCAAGTCCATCACGAGGCTGGGGCTCGTCAGTGGCGTGTTCAGGGACTTGGCGCACCTCAATAGCCTCCCTGGCCAGGCCACCATCGGCCACATCCACTACTCCACCTCTGGTGGCGACGCCTAGCTGTCCAATCATGCTGTCGTTCCATACAGGGCACCTGTTTGGGTTCCGTGCTGTCATTTCACGATGCCGATAAAACGTGCTCTCATATGGACCCATCTTGCCTACCCAAACAACCCCCCTCCCTCCGGTTGAAAATGGTATATTTTTGGACGTGCATGAAATGATCCAACTATTGCCAGTAGGTGGGCATGCCCATGGTTTGAACGAATTTTGACACTATATGCAAGTTGGGTCATGTCCGAGCATGTATAGCCATTTTTCATCGAGAAAACTATTGAAAATGCAAGAACCATTAAAAACTCAAACAACTTGGCATGGTGTCTTGAATTGGCTATTTAAGCTTATGGTGAAAATTGGAGTCATTTGAAGATGTCGAGAAAAATCATGCTCTCATACGGAGCCTTCTGGCCTACCAGAGCATCTCTGTTGAACATGGTCTATTTTCGGACATGCATGAACTGGCCCCAACTTTTACGAGCAGGTGAGAATGCTCATGGTAGGCATCCATGCCAGGTTTGAATTATTTCCGACACCATATGCAAGTTGCATCACATCCGGCCATTTATCGCCCTTGTTTTTACTAAGAAAAACTCTAGAAAATGGAAAATTTCTAGAAACCAAAACAACTTGGCATGGTGCCTTGAATTGATCATACAAGTCAATGGAAAAAATTGAGCTCATTTAACGGACGTTGAGAACACAACATGCTCTCAGTGGAGCCTTCTTGCATATCTAGGCACCCTATGTTTAACATGGTTTTTTTTGGACATTCAGAAAAGGGCATCAACTTTGGTCAACAGGTGGGCATGAACATTGTGAAGATGCGAACACTTTTTGAAATTTGCCAGCATTTTTTCATATTTTTGAATTTATTTATTTTCTAGGGCCTAAGTATTTTTTTTCTTCTCTATTTTTTCGTTTTCTTCTCTTTTTGGTTAATTGATTTTCTCCTTCTTGAACTTTATTATTCTTTTTGAAATCTGTGCAAAAATTTAATTTTCTTAGAATAGCAGATTCTTTTTTCAATACAAACTTTAAAAGTTGATATGGAACTTCACGGAATGTCCCCGTACTCTCATACATAGCTTTTTTTAGAGGTTCTCATAGCTATGTACTCTCATACATAGCTATGCGGGTTAGGGGGTCGGATTCTACACAACAACTAAGCCCCACCAAATCAAAGTGATGAAACAAAAGATGTGACGAAGGCCTCAAACAATTAATGTTTTCAAAGCATTTAATAAATATTTGAAGGAAAAATATTTTAAATTCATAATTTATAACAGTTACTTCAAATTGCTAGTTTTGTATTAAAAACGTATTGAAGGTTTCAAAAAATAATAATAACGTTCAACAAGAAGAAAAATGAATTAATGAAAAAAGAGAAGAAAAACGAAAAATAATTAAAAAACAAAAAGGAGAAAAAAGGTTATTGTTTGTGGTTTCCCAAAATTTTCGAGTTTTTTTACAAAAATTCAAAAAATTCTCGTGTTTTCTTATTTTTTCATAAATTCCAAAAATATAGCAGAATTTTAGAAAAGGTTATTGTTTTCTGAAAACTGTTCCTGTTTTCAAATTTTTCTCAAAACTCAAAAAATGTTTAGGAATTACTTAAAATGTTGGCCGTTTTGAAAAATTGCTCAGAATTTCCGGAATGTTCCCATTAACAAGTTTTGTTCTCTAAATTCCAAAAATGTCCGCGTATTTTCAGAAGATATTTAGGATTTTTAAAAAAGGCAAGGTCTTAAAAAATTGAATTTCAAAACTTTTTTAGAGTTGTTGAAAAACAATTGTTGGATTTTAAAAATTACTTGCTTTTTTAGACAAATTACTCACAATTTCCAAGAAAAGATAAAAAATCCAAAAACTGCCAGGATTATGTGTTGTATTTAGTTTTTAAAGTGGCACGCTCTTTATTAGCCACTAACGTTTATCACGTTGATTGGTAAGTAGCTTCTTTTTTTAGCGACTATATCGCTGTCGTAGGTGCGAGTGCTACTGGGGCCACCTTCCTGGGCCGGCCCAATTGGGGGTATGCAGAGGGTATACGTTGCAGTGGGCAACCTATCATACGTATAAAGTGGGTATACCATGTCAAAAGTCCATATTGCCCTTTATACGTTTTGGATGGTTTTTTTTTTGCATGAATTGGATGGGGGTTGTACCGAAGCAGGACTCATTAACTACATGACCTCTTTGTGTAGCAATGGTAATTTTTACAAAATTAGCAGCTGCTTGCATATACTCATATCTGATTGAAGTGTGTGGCTACAGAGAATAATATGTAGACCAACGGGCATCTACCAAGAGGTTGGAGATGATCATTTTTCCTGTTCCAGTGACATGAGTCACTGAAATGTCTTTTTACCACGAAAGAGCGGCCATACTAGCTTTGTCTGCATGTCCGTCAATGTAATGCCACATAGGAGGAAAGGATATTTGTCAATTTAGTAATGATACATAAGCACTAGAAAAAGGCACACGCGCAGAGTGGCCACTCTTGCCAAGTCTAACGTTGTCCGGGGCTCATCGTTCTTGAGTCGTCTCCCCACTGTCGATGGTGTCGACTTCTCCCTGATGTCTGGTTGCCTCTCCCTTCTGATCATCACATTAGAAATCATGGTTTGTTAATTGTGGTCTATAGTTTGATAAAGTTGATGGTTGTAACTTGCCACAAATTGTGTATGTGCATAATCCTGCTATATGTTGGGTTTATTCACCTGATTTTATTAGTTATTTCGTTTAGTTGCAATCTTCAAGCTCCTGTTCCACCCCATCAGCTCGGATTGGCTCTTTAGAGCACAACGACACATAGGCATGTCCTGATTACTTTTGTGCATTATTACCGGTGCTACACACTTCAACATAGCTTATCTATTATTTGAGATCTTACGTTATGAATCTTGGAGATATTCTTATGTTCTAAATATACGTGCTCACTATAATCTACCTGCTGCCTTAGGTGTGTGTAAGGTTGCCATTTCCCTAAGAACATATTGGTCTATTCGTCAATGGGGCATCTTCTGTGGGCTCTTTGATGCACGTGGACTTACTATCTTGAACACAAGTAGTCTGTACGCACTAATTTGTAAATACTTTATTAGAGTTTCATACTATTTCCAGGAAAAGGGAATTTGAGATTACCGACTTGCGAGCAAACAACGTATGGGCTCCTAAATATATGTGACCCCGTTGCAGCGCACGGACAATTAGCTATTACTCCTAAGTGCGTAATATTTTGTCAATACCTTAAACTTGATGTGAAAGTTTGCATTATTATTGTAGGACCTAAATTACATTAAATACTTCAATAGGGGATGTTGCCTTTTTCACCTGATTGTTGTGCTTTCTTAACTCTCTATCATGAATAAATCATAGTGCAGTTGCATCTTATATTCTGTTTGGTCATGTAGGTGTGTGCTTACTTCCTTTTCCATTTCTTACAATTTTTCATTTTGTTGTTTATGTTTAAGTTTGGATTTTATCTTCCACCTGCAGCCCAGTTAGGTGAATATAATTGGTTTGTTGGAGCATATAATTGGTAAATTTGGTGACTTAGAAGCAGTTTTAGGTATATGAGATAGAAAGCGAGGGGATTTTTTTGCTCTTCTCTAATGATGCATAAATTTGTACCGCAAATCAGGCATGCAAGGAGGGAAGAGGAGAAAAACACTGACACGTGTCATGCTTTGAATGAACATTTCTATTTATAGCTTTCTCATAACACAAGTTAGTGTATTTTCTTATAAAAGTGAGGGTTGAGAGTGAGTAGGGTGGGGATTGGGTTTGGTCTCTATTTAGTTATGAGATTTAACCTCTAAGTGAAATTATTTTCCTACTTTAAAAAATGTGGCAAATTGCATTTTATTAGAGATGACTTCGCAACAAATTGCATGGGCGACCTGTACATATTTTTTTATCAAGTCATACAATTTTTTGGTTACATAGAAAGGTAATTGCATTAGTTGGTTGCTTCAAGAGTTAATAATGTACGTCATTCAACTGTACGTTACAATGTGCCAATGGATCAGAAGATATCAGATCTGCCTTCGTGGCCCAGGGGCATCACGAGGGGCACGTGTCTCGTCCCTCTTGATGGCGGTGCGGATCACCACGGACATGGGGGGAGGGGATCAGGGTGGAGAGTTGGGCGGTTGATTGAGGACTCTTTGACGGTTCGTGAGGAAGTACGATGTGAAGGAGAGAGGGCGTCATCCAGTTTTAAAGAGGAGGGCTCCAGCGAGAAATGTCTCACTACGGAGGAAAACCGAGCGTGAAGAGAGGGTCTAGTAGAAAAAGTGAAGGGTGGATCGTGGGGATGAGTTTTTTTATAGGATGGCGTGATAGAAATAACATGGCGGATAGTCCGAACAACCACATTTCTTCCCCACATATGGGCTGGATTTGGGGAGCTCAAAATTTGGGGAGCCCGTTGGTTACCCGTTTGATGTCTGAACATGCACGTACGCTTGAAAGAGAAATGAATTTTAACCTTGGAGCCAATCTTAATCGTGTGTTGATTCATTTACATATACTATAGCCCGTAGCAATGCACAAGCTCAATCTCAATGTTACAAAATGAAATGTCGTAGAACGGTTTCATGAGGCAATACAAACGGATGGGTAAGTGATGACCCACAAGTATATGGATCAATAGTAGTCCTTTCGAAAAGTAAGAGTGTCGAACCCAATGAGGAGCAGAAGGAAATGACAAGTGGTTTTCAGCAAGGTAATTTCTGCAAGCACTGAAATTATCGGTAACAGGTAGTTTGATAGCAAGATAATTTGTAACGAGCAAGTAATCATAACAGTAAATAAAGTGCAGCAAGGTAGCCCAATCCTTTTCAACAAAGGACAGGTCAAAACTGTCTCTTATAATAAACAAAGCATTCTTGGGGGCACACGAGAATTTCATCTGGTCACTTTCATCATATTGGTTTGACTCACGTTCGCTACTTTGATAATTTGGTATGTGGGTGGACCGGTGCTTGAGTTTTGTTCTTACTTGAACAAACCTTCTACTTATGATTAACCCCCTTGCAAGCATCCGCAACTATGAGAAAAATATTAAGATAAAATCTAACCATAGCATTAAACATATGGATCCAAATCAGTCTCTTACGAAGTAGCGCATAAATTAGGGTTTAAGCTTCTGTCACTCTAGCAACTCATCATCTAATAACTACTCCACAATGCATTCCCTTAGGCCAAAGATGGTGAAGTGCCATGTAGTCGACATTCACATGACACCACTAAGGGAATCACAACATACATATCATCAAAATATCAAACACACACTGGTACAACGAGGTGCTATACAAACATTTTAACCCCTTTCTGCGACGGTATTTGGAACCGTCGCCAAGTGAGTGTGCGCGATGGGGGGTCGTTCCTACACGACCCAGAAACTGCCGGGGATAGGCTCTCCAGTCACACACGCTCGGCAAAATGAGGTCGTGTACTACGGGCGAGCGATCAAATATGATTATACGTATTGTTCTATTAAAATAATAGAATTATACAGGCCAAATCATTTCCAGTCGTAAGTTCATCCCACACAGTCAGTCCGGGCTAAACATCCCCGTTCGTATGTACATTCCACACAGTCAATCCAAGGAATACGTTTCTGTTAGTATGTATATCCCACACAGTCAATCCAAGAAGTAAGTTTCTGTTCATATATACATCCCACACAGTCACTTCAAGGAAAATGTTTCCGTTCACACGTACATGACACACAATTTTCCCCATTAAATCGTTTGTGATAGCATTGCCACTTCAGACGATATTAATAATTTTATCATTTGTGTTATTCAATGCATCACACACGGTGCATAGAAGAAACTGTGTGGCGTAGGCTGTCCATCACACACACTTTTTATGTGATAAACGTTTGCGCAAGGTGGCCTAACACAAACAGTTTTAAAGAGGAAGTCTGATACGTCTTCAACGTATCTATAATTTTTTATTGTTCCATGCTATTATATTATCTGTTTTGGATGTATTGTATGCATTAATATGCTATTTTATATTATTTTTGGGACTAACTTATTAACCCAGAGCCCAGTGCCAGTTTCTGTTTTTTTCTTGTTTTTGAGTTTCACATAAAAGGAATATCAAACGGAATAAAACTTTATGATGATTTTTCTTGGACCAAAAAACACACGTAGGACTTGAGAACCAAGTCAGAAGAGTCCTGACTCCCGAGGCGGCGACAAGGGTGCAGGGCGCGCCCCGAGGGGGGGGGCTGCCTTCTGGGCCCCTCAGAGCTCCTCTAACCGTAATTCTTCGGCCTATAAATTCCCAAATATTCCCGAACCCTCAAAAGCATCCATGAAAATATTTTTCCGCCACCACAACCTTCTGTTCCCGTGAGATCCCATCTTGGGGCCTTTTCCAGTGATCTGCCGGAGGGCGATTCGATCACGGAGGGCATCTACATTAACCCTATTGCCCTTTTGATGAAGCGTGAGTAGTTTACCTCAGACCTACGAGTCCATAACTAGTAGCTAGATGGCTTCTTCTCTCTCTATGTTCTTCAATACCATGTTCTCGTCGATGTTCTTGGAGTTCTATCCGATGTAATCTTCTTTTGCGGTGTGTTTGTCGAGATCGGATGAATTGTGGATTTATGACCAGATTATCTATGAATATTATTTGAATCTCCTCTGAATTCTTATATGCATGATTTGATATCTTTGTATTTCTTTTTGAATTATCAATTTGGTTTGGCCAACTAGATTGGTATTTCTTACAATGGGAGAGGTGCTTAGTTTTGGGTTCAATCTTGCGTGATTTCACCCAGTGACAAAGTAGGGGTAGCGAGACACGTATTGTATTGTTGCCATCAAGGATAAAAAGATGGGTTTTCATCATATTGCTTGAGTTTATCCCTCTACATCATGCCATCTTACTTAAGGCGTTACTCCGTTCTTTATGAACTTAATACTCTAGATGCATGCTGGATAGCGATCGATGTGTGGAGTAATAGTAGGAGATGCAGGCAGGAGTCGGTCTACTTGACACGGGCGTGATGCCTATATGCATAATCATTGCCTTGGATCTCGTCATAACTTTGCGCTTTTCTATCAATTGCTCGACAGTAATTTGTTCACCCACTGTATTATTTTCCTTCAAGAGAGAAGCCTCTAATGAAACCTATGGCCCTCGGGTCTATTTTCCATCATATATTTTTAGATCTATAAACCAAAAAACCTAAAAATACCTTGCTGCAATTTATTTACTTTTATTTAGTTTTACTTTTTAGTAGTCTTTTATACCTATCTCTGTCAGATCTCACCTTTGCAATTGACCGTGAAGGGATTGACAACCCCTTTATGGTGTTGGGTGCAAGTGTTTGATTGTTTGTGCAGGTGCATAGATTGATACTTGCTTGTACCTCATACTGGATTGATACCTTGGTTCTCTAACTGAGGGAAATACTTATCTCTACTTTGCTACATCACCCTTTCCTCTTCAAGGGAAAAAACCAACGCAAGCTCAAGAAATAGCAAAGTCGTGTGTGATTGTTCATTGATCCAACACGTTTTATTCCTAAAAACTGTGTGAGTTGTCTGAGGTCATTGCCCACAGTGTTTTCTCAATAACCGTTTGCAATAGAAAAACCTAATTAGCAGGCTAATTGGCGTATTATTAATAATACATTTATTAATATAATTGACCTTTCATCTGAAGCATACGATATATTTCATTTTCGTATTAAGGAAGTAGGATTTCATAACTGATATACATCAGAGTACAACATCATATAGCTTCTGTTGGGGAACGTAGTAATTTCAAAAAAATTCCTACGCACACGCAAGATCATGGTGATGCATAGCAACGAGGGGAGAGTATGATCTACGTACCCTTGTAGATCGCAACGGAAGCGTTGACACAACGTAGAGGAAGTAGTCGTACGTCTTCTTCCCGATCCGACCGATCCAAGCACCGTTACTCCGGCACCTCCGAGTTCTTAGCACACGTACAGCTCAATGACGATCCCCGGGCTCCAATCCAGCAAAGCGTCGGGGAAGAGTTTTGTCAGCACGACGGCGTGGTGACGATCTTGATGTTCTACCGACGCAGGGCTTCGCCTAAGCACTACAACGATATGATCGAGGTGGAATATGGTGGCAGGGGGCACCGCACACGGCTAAGGAACGATCTCAATGATCAACTTGTGTGTCTAGAGGTGCCCCCTGCCTCCGTATATAAAGGAGCCAAGGGGGAGGGGTGCGACCAGCCCTATGGAGGCGCAGGAGGAGTCCTACTCCTACCGGGAGTAGGACTCCCCCCAATCCTATTCCAACTAGGATTCCCAAGGGGGAAAGAGGGAGAGGGGTGGCCGGCCACCTCTCCTAGTCCTAATAGGACTAGGGGAGGGGGGAAGGCACGCAGCCTTTATGGGCAGCCCTTTCACCTTTCCACTAAGGCCCACTAAGGCCCATATGATTCCCGGGGGGTTCCGGTAACCTCCCGGTACTCCGGTAAAATCCCGATTTCACCCGGAACACTTCCGATGTCCAAACATAGGCTTCCAATATATCAATCTTTATGTCTCGACCATTTCGAGACTCCTCGTCATGTCCGTGATCACATCCGGGACTCCAAACAACCTTCGGTACATCAAAATGCATAAACTCATAATAACTGTCATCGTAACGTTAAGCGTGCGGACCCTACGGTTCGAGAATAATGTAGACATGACCGAGACACGTCTCCGGTCAATAACCAATAGCGGGACCTGGATGCCCATATTGGCTCCTACATATTCTATGAAGATCTTTATCGGTCAGACCGCATAACAACATACGTTGTTCCCTTTGTCATCGGTATGTTACTTGCCCGAGTTTCGATCGTCGGTATCCAATACCTAGTTCAATCTCGTTACCGGCAAGTCTCTTTACTCGTTCCGTAATACATCATCTCACAACTACCATATTAGTTGTAATGCTTGCAAGGCTTATGTGATGTGCATTACCGAGAGGGCCCAGAGATACCTCTCCGACAATCGGAGTGACAAAACCTAATCTCGAAATACGCCAACCCAACATGTACCATTGGAGACACCTGTAGTACTCCTTTATAATCACCCAGTTACGTTGTGACGTTTGGTAGTACCCAAAGTGTTCCTCCGGTAAACGGGAGTTGCATAATCTCATAGTTATAGGAACATGTATAAGTCATGAAGAAAGCAATAGCAACATACTAAACGATCGGGTGCTAAGCTAATGGAATGGGTCATGTCAATCAGATCATTCAACTAATGATGTGACCTCGTTAATCAAATAACAACTCATTGTTCATGGTTAGGAAACATAACCATCTTTGATTAACGAGCTAGTCAAGCAGAGGCATACTAGTGACACTTTGTTTGTCTATGTATTCACACATGTATTATGTTTCCGGTTAATACAATTCTAGCATGAATAATAAACATTTATCATGATTATAAGGAAATAAATAATAACTTTATTATTGCCTCTAGGGCATATTTCCTTCAGTCTCCCACTTGCACTAGAGTCAATAATCTAGATTACAATGTAATGATCCTAACACCCATGGAGCCTTGGTGCTGATCATGTTTTGCTCATGGAAGAGGCTTAGTCAACGGGTCTGCAACATTCAGATCCGTATGTATCTTGCAAATTTCTATGTCTCCCACCTGGACTAGATCCCGGATGGAGTTGAAGCGTCTCTTGATGTGCTTGGTCCTTTTGTGAAATCTGGATTCCTTTGCCAAGGCAATTGCACCAGTATTGTCACAAAAGATTTTCATTGGTCCCGATGCACTAGGTATGACACCTAGATCGGATATGAACTCCTTCATCCAGACTCCTTCGATCGCTGCTTCCGAAGCAGCTATGTACTCCACTTCACATGTAGATCCCGCTACGACGCATTGTTTAGAACTGCACCAACTGACAGCTCCACCGTTCAATGTAAACACGTATCCGGTTTGCGATTTAGAATCGTCCGGATCAGTGTCAAAGCTTGCATCAACGTAACCTTTTACGGTGAGCTCTTTGTCACCTCCATATACGAGAAACATATCCTTAGTCCTTTTCAGGTATTTCAGGATGTTCTTGACCGCTGTCCAGTGATCCACTCCTGGATTACTTTGGTACCTCCCTGCTAAACTTATAGCAAGGCACACATCAGGTCTGGTACACAGCATTGCATACATGATAGAGCCTATGGCTGAAGCATAGGGAACATCTTTCATTTTCTCTCTATCTTCTGAAGTGGTCGGGCATTGAGTCTTACTCAACTTCACACCTTGTAACACAGGCAAGAACCCTTTCTTTGCTTGATCCATTTTGAACTTCTTCAAAATCTTGTCAAGGTATGTGCTTTGTGAAAGTCCAATTAAGCGTCTTGATCTATCTCTATAGATCTTTATGCCTAATATGTAAGCAGCTTCACCGAGGTCTTTCATTGAAAAACTCTTATTCAAGTATCCCTTTATGCTATCCAGAAATTCTATATCATTTCCAATCAATAATATGTCATCCACATATAATATCAGAAATGCTACAGAGCTCCCACTCACTTTCTTGTAAATACAGGCTTCTCCGAAAGTCTGTATAAAACCAAATGCTTTGATCACACTATAAAAGCATTTATTCCAACTCCGAGAGGCTTGCACCAGTCCATAAATGGATCGCTGGAGCTTGCACACTTTGTTAGCTCCCTTTGGATCGACAAAACCTTCCGGTTGCATCATATACAACTCTTCTTCCAGAAATCCATTCAGGAATGCAGTTTTGACATCCATCTGCCAAATTTCATAATCATAAAATGCGGCAATCGCTAACATGATTCGGACAGACTTAAGCATCGCTAGAGGTGAGAAAGTCTCATCGTAGTCAACCCCTTGAACTTGTCGAAAACCTTTCGCGACAAGTCGAGCTTTGTAGACAGTAACATTACCGTCAGCGTCAGTCTTCTTCTTGAAGATCCATTTATTCTCAATTGCTTGCCGATCATCAGGCAAGTCAACCAAAGTCCATACTTTGTTCTCATACATGGATCCCATCTCAGATTTCATGGCTTCAAGCCACTTTGCGGAATCTGGGCTCACCATCGCTTCTTCATAGTTCGTAGGTTCATCATGATCTAGTAGCATGACTTCCAGAACAGGATTACCGTACCACTCTGGTGCGGATCTTACTCTGGTTGATCTACGAGGTTCAGTAGTATCTTGATCTGAAGTTTCATGATCATTATCATTAGCTTCCTCACTAACTGGTGTAGGTGTCACTGAGACAGTTTTCTGTGATGTACTACTTTCCAGTAAGGGAGCAGGTACAGTTACGTCGTCAAGTTCTACTTTCCTCCCACTCACTTCTTTCGAGAGAAACTCCTTCTCTAGAAAGGATCCATTCTTAGCAACGAATGTCTTGCCTTCGGATTTGTGATAGAAGGTGTACCCAACAGTCTCCTTTGGGTATCCTATGAAGACACATTTCTCCGATTTGGGTTCGAGCTTATCAGGTTGAAGTTTTTTCACATAAGCATCGCAGCCCCAAACTTTCAGAAACGACAACTTTGGTTTCTTGCCAAACCACAGTTCATAAGGCGTCGTCTCAACGGATTTTGATGGTGCCCTATTTAACGTGAATGCGGCCGTCTCTAGAGCGTATCCCCAAAACGATAGCGGTAAATCTATAAGAGACATCATAGATCGTACCATATCTAGTAAAGTACGATTACGACGTTCGGACACACTATTACGCTGTGGTGTTCCGGGTGGCGTGAGTTACGAAACTATTCCACAATTTTTCAAATGTACACCAAACTCGTAACTCAAATATTCTCCTCCACGATCAGATCGTAGAAACTTTATTTTCTTGTTACGATGATTTTCCATTTCACTCTGAAATTCTTTGAACTTTTCAAATGTTTCAGACTTATGTTTCATTAAGTAGATATAACCATATCTGCATAAATCATCTGTGAAGGTGAGAAAATAACGATATCCGCCACGAGCCTCAATATTCATCGGACCACATACATCTGTATGTATGATTTCCAACAAATCTGTTGCTCTCTCCATAGTACCGAAGAACGGTGTTTTAGTCATCTTGCCCATGAGGCACGGTTCGCAAGTACCAAGTGATTCATAATCAAGTGGTTCCAAAAGTCCATCAGTATGGAGTTTCTTCATGCGCTTTATACCGATATGACCTAAACGGCAGTGCCACAAATAAGTTGCACCATCATTATCAACTCTGCATCTTTTGGCTTCAACATTATGAATATGTGTATTACTACTATCGAGATTCAATAAGAATAGACCACTCTTCAAGGGTGCATGACCATAAAAGATATTACTCATATAAATAGAACAACCATTATTCTCTGATTTAAATGAATAACCGTCTCGCATTAAAAAAGATCCAGATATAATGTTCATGCTCAACGCTGGCACCAAATAACAATTATTTAGGTCTAACATTAATCCCGAAGGTAGATGTAGAGGTAGCGTGCCGACCGCGATCACATCGACTTTGGAACCGTTTCCCACGCGCATCGTCACCTCGTCCTTTGCCAGTGCCCGCTTATTCCGTAGTCCCTGTTTCGAGTTGCAAATATTAGCAACAGAACCAGTATCAAATACCCAGGTGCTACTGCGAGCTCTAGTAAGGTACACATCAATAACATGTATATCACATATACCTTTGTTCACCTTGCCATCCTTCTTATCCGCCAAATACTTGGGGCAGTTCCGCTTCCAGTGACCAGTCTGCTTGCAGTAGAAGCACTCAGTTTCAGGCTTAGGTCCAGACTTGGGTTTCTTCTCCTGAGCAGCAACTTGCTTGCTGTTCTTCTTAATGTTCCCCTTTTTCTTCCCTTTGCCCTTTTTCTTGAAACTAGTGGTCTTGTTAACCATCAACACTTGATGCTCCTTCTTGATTTCTACCTTCGCAGCTTTCAGCATTGCGAAGAGCTCGGGAATAGTCTTGTTCATCCCTTGCATATTATAGTTCATCACGAAGCTCTTGTAGCTTGGTGGCAGTGATTGGAGAATTCTGTCAATGACGCAATCATCTGGAAGATTAACTCCCAATTGAATCAAGTGATTATTATACCCAGACATTTTGAGTATATGCTCACTGACAGAACTGTTCTCCTCCATCTTGCAGCTATAGAACTTATTGGAGACTTCATATCTCTCAATCCGGGCATTTGCTTGAAATATTAACTTCAACTCCTGTAACATCTCATATGCTCCATGACGTTCAAAACGTCGTTGAAGTCCCGATTCTAAGCTGTAAAGCATGGCACATTGAACTATCGAGTGGTCATCAGCTTTGCTCTGCCAGACGTTCATAACATCTGGTGTTGCTCCAGCAGCAGGCCTGGCACCCAGCGGTGCTTCCAGGACGTAATTCTTCTGAGCAGCAATGAGGATAATCCTCAAGTTACGGACCCAGTCCGTATAATTGCTACCATCATCTTTCAACTTTGCTTTCTCAAGGAAAGCATTAAAATTCAACGGAACAACAGCACGATCCATCTATCTACAATCAACATAAACAAGCAAGATACTATCAGGTACTAAGTTCATGATAAGTTTAAGTTCAATTAATCAAATTACTTAAGAACTCCCACTTAGATAGACATCCCTCTAATCTTCTAAATGATTACGTGATCCAAATCAACTAAACCATAACCGATCATCACGTGAGACGGAGTAGTTTTCAATGGTGAACATCGTTATGTTGATCATATCTACTATATGATTCACGCTCGACCTTTCGGTCTCCGTGTTCCGAGGCCATATCTGCATATGCTAGGCTCGTCAAGTTTAACCTGAGTATTCTGCGTGTGCAAAACTGGCTTGCACCCGTTGTAGATGGACGTAGAGCTTATCACACCCGATCATCACGTGGTGTCTGGGCACGACGAACTTTGGCAACGGTGCATACTCAGGGAGAACACTTCTTGATAATTTAGTGAGAGATCATCTTATAATGCTACCGTCAATCAAAGCAAGATAAGACGCATAAAAAAAATAAACATCACATGCAATCAATATAAGTGATATGATATGGCCATCATCATCTTGTGCTTGTGATCTCCATCTCCGAAGCACCGTCATGATCACCATAGTTACCGGCGCGACACCTTGATCTCCATCGTAGCATCGTTGTCGTCTCGCCAATCTTATGCTTCCACGACTATCACTACCGTTTAGTAATAAAGTAAAGCATTACATCGCGATTGCATTGCATACAATAAAGCGACAACCATATGGCTCCTGCCAGTTGCCGATAACTCGGTTACAAAACATGATCATCTCATACAATAAAATTTAGCATCATGCCTTGACCATATCACATCACAACATGCCCTGCAAAAACAAGTTAGACATCCTCTACTTTGTTGTTGCAAGTTTTATGTGGCTGCTACGGGCTTAAGCAAGAACCAATCTCACCTACGCATCAAAACCACAACGATAGTTTGTCAAATAGACTCCGTTTTAACCTTCGCAAGGACCGGGCGTAGCCACACTTGGTTCAACTAAAGTTGGAGAGACAGTCGCCCGCAAGCCATCTATGTGCAAAGCACGTCGAGGGAACCGGTCTCGCGTAAGCGTACGCGTAAGGTTGGTCCGGGTCGTCTCGTCCAACAATACCGCCGAACCAAAGTATGACATGCTGGTAGGCAGTATGACTTGTATCGTCCACAACTCACTTGTGTTCTACTCGTGCAAATAACATCAAACCATAAAACCTAGGCTCGGATGCCATGTTGGGGAACGTAGTAATTTCAAAAAAATTCCTACGCACACGCAAGATCATGGTGATGCATAGCAATGAGGGGAGAGTATGATCTACGTACCCTTGTAGATCGCAACGGAAGCGTTGACACAACGTAGAGGAAGTAGTCGTACGTCTTCTTCCCGATCCGACCGATCCAAGCACTGTTACTCCGGCACCTCCGAGTTCTTAGCACACGTACAGCTCGATGACGATCCCCAGGCTCTGATCCAGCAAAGCGTCGGGGAAGAGTTTCGTCAGCACGACGGCGTGGTGACGATCTTGATGTTCTACCGACGCAGGGCTTTGCCTAAGCACTACAACGATATGATCGAGGTGGAATATGGTGGCAGGGGGCACTGCACACGGCTAAGGAACGATCTCAATGATCAACTTGTGTGTCTAGAGGTGCCCCCTGCCTCCGTATATAAAGGAGCCAAGGGGGAGGGGTGCGGCCAGCCCTATGGAGGCGCAGGAGGAGTCCTACTCCTACCGGGAGTAGGACTCCCCCCCCCAATCCTATTCCAGGTAGGATTCCCAAGGGGGAAAGAGGGAGAGGGGTGGCCGGCCACCTCTCCTAGTCCTAATAGGACTAGGGGAGGGGGGAAGGCGCGCAGCCCTTATGGGCAGCCCTTTCACCTTTCCGCTAAGGCCCACTAAGGCCCATATGATTCCCGGGGGGTTCCGGTAACCTCCCGGTACTCCGGTAAAATCCCGATTTCACCCAGAACACTTCCGATGTCCAAACATAGGCTTCCAATATATCAATCTTTATGTCTCGACCATTTCGAGACTCCTCGTCATGTCCGTGATCACATCCAGGACTCCGAACAACCTTCGGTACATCAAAATGCATAAACTCATAATAACTGTCATCGTAACGTTAAGCGTGCGGACCCTACGATTCGAGAATAATGTAGACATGACCGAGACACGTCTCCGGTCAATAACCAATAGCGGGACCTGGATGCCCATATTGGCTCCTACATATTCTACGAAGATCTTTATCGGTCAGACCGCATAACAACATACGTTGTTCCCTTTGTCATCGGTATGTTACTTGCCTGAGATTCGATCGTCGGTATCCAATACCTAGTTCAATCTCGTTACCGGCAAGTCTCTTTACTCGTTCCGTAATACATCATCTCACAACTACCATATTAGTTGTAATGCTTGCAAGGCTTATGTGTTGTGCATTACCAAGAGGGCCCAGAGATACCTCTCCGACAATCGGAGTGAAAAAACCTAATCTCGAAATACGCCAACCCAACATGTACCATTGGAGACACCTGTAGTACTCCTTTATAATCACCCAGTTACGTTGTGACGTTTGGTAGTACCCAAAGTGTTCCTCCGGTAAACGGGAGTTGCATAATCTCATAGTTATAGGAACATGTATAAGTCATGAAGAAAGCAATAGCAACATACTAAACGATCGGGTGCTAAGCTAATGGAATGGGTCATGTCAATCAGATCATCAACTAATGATGTGACCTCGTTAATCAAATAACAACTCATTGTTCATGGTTAGGAAACATAACCATCTTTGATTAACGAGCTAGTCAAGCAGAGGCATACTAGTGACACTTTGTTTGTCTATGTATTCACACATGTATTATGTTTCCGGTTAATACAATTCTAGCATGAATAATAAACATTTATCATGATTATAAGGAAATAAATAATAACTTTATTATTGCCTCTAGGGCATATTTCCTTCAGCTTCAGCACTCAGCTACCCCATTACACAACTGCACCAGCACCAAGTTCTACATGCAACATCTATAACATTTTGAAATTAGCATCATAGACGGTACATAGACAGATGAATCTCATATGGAGAACTGTTGAAGCGGAAGGCGAATATTGAACCTTCATTGATGTTGAAGGTCTTTGCAACTTTAGGCCAGTGCATGTGGATGATTGACCGTCCATCCTTCGTCCTCTTCAGGAAGACTTCCATAATGAACCGTGGGTGTTGTACGAATACCTTCCTCGCCTCCTGACCATATAGGTGGTTTGAAAGGTAATCATCATTGAACTGCTTTGGAAAGGCCTGAAAATAAGGATGTGCATAAATATCTTCTCTAGATTGGAAATGGGGCAAACGAATAAAAAGACAAGGTATAATAGTTAGTACCATCCTGTAGTGAGCTGATGTCTTCTTCATTGTGCAGACAAAGATCTTGTTGTTTTTTGTCACTAATTGCTTTATCCTAACAATCTTTCTGAGTTTCTTGACTTGACTGATATTCATGGACAATTCATTTCCCCATATGCAAAAAGGGTCGAACAGTGAGTCAAAACCTCTGACAGTAGGACCTAAATGTGCAAGACCAAATTGTTAAAAACCTAAATATTAGAATGGTTCCTGCAATTGCACAATAATATGCTATTAAACAAAGGACCATGCATGTGCAAACCTCGATTGTAAACCTTGGTGCTTCTCATTGTTTCCCTGCAACACATATAAGGTAGTTAGTGATCAGATTAAGTGAGGGTTGGCATGCTATCAGTAAAATATGTTGATGAAAAATAAGCACATTGCAGATTCATCAGATTATTTCGAGCCACATGGAAAACCCATTTATCCAAACCAAGCATGATTAAGAACTAGGAAATATAGCAATTGTATATGTTTCTCATGTATTAAGTGCAGCCAAATTTGATTTATTCCTCATATGCACAACAATACAAAATTCTACCCATGACAATTGGATATCGCATTGCAAAATTAAACCAAGTAGTTAACTAAACACCACAACAAATGAACCAAACTTTAACTCAGAACTGTTGGGGAACATTGCAGAAAACAAAAATTTTCCTACGGTTTCACCAAGATCCATCTATGAGTTCATCTAGCAACGAGTGATCGGATGCATCTACATACCTTTGTAGATCGTGAGCGGAAGCATTCAAAGAACGGGGATGAGGTAGTCGTACACGACATGATCCAAATCACCGGAGATCCTAGCACCGAACGGACGGCACCTCCGCGTTCAACACACATACGGAACAGCCACGTCTCCTCCTTCTTGATCCAGCAAGGGGAGAGGAGAGGTTGAGGGAGATGGCACCAGCAGCAGCACGACGGCGTGGTGTTGATGGAGCTGCAGTACTCCGGCAGGGCTTCGCCAAGCGCTATGAAGGAGGAGGAGGTGTTGGAGAGGGAGAAGGAGGCAACCAAAGGCGTGGGAGAAAAGCCCTCCTTCCCTCACTATATATAGGAGGGCCAAGGGGGGGGGCACCGGCCCTAGGAGATCCAATCTCCTAGGGTGGGGCGGCGGCCAAGGGGGGTTTCCCTCCCCCCCAAGGCACCTAGGAGGTGCCTTCCCCTCCTAGGACTCTTTCCCCTTGTAACCCTAGGCGCATGGGCCTCTTGGGGCTGGTGCCCTTGGCCCATGTAGGCCAAGGCGCACCCCCTACAGCCCATGTGGCCCCCCGGGACAGGTGGCCCCACCCGGTGGACCCCCAGGACCCTTCCGGTGGTCCCGGTACAATACCGATTACCCCGAAACTTGTCCCGATGGCCAAAACAGGACTCCCATATATAAATCTTTACCTCCGGACCATTCCGGAACTCCTCATGACGTCCGGGATCTCATCCGGGACTCCGAACAACATTCGGGTTACTGCATATACACGCTACAACCCTAGCGTCACCGAACCTTAAGTGTGTAGACCCTACGAGTTCGGGAGACATGTAGACATGACCGAGACGACTCTCCGGTCAATAACCAATAGCGGGATCTGGATACCCATGTTGGCTCCCACATGCTCCACGATGATCTCATCGGATGAACCACGATGTCGAGGATTCAAGCAACCCCGTATGCAATTCCCTTTGTCAATCGGTATGTTACTTGCCCGAGATTCGATCGTCGGTATCCCAATACCTCGTTCAATCTCGTTACCGGCAAGTCACTTTACTCGTACCGTAATGCATGATCCCGTGACCAGACACTTGGTCACTTTGAGCTCATTATGATGATGCATTACCGAGTGGGCCCAGTGATACCTCTCCGTCATACGGAGTGACAAATCCCAGTCTCGATCCGTGTCAACCCAACAGACACTTTCGGAGATACCTGTAGTGCACCTTTATAGTCACCCAGTTATGTTGTGACGTTTGGTACACCCAAAGCACTCCTACGGTATCCGGGAGTTACACGATCTCATGGTCAAAGGAAAAGATACTTGACATTGGAAAAGCTCTAGCAAACGAACTACACGCTCTTGCGCTATGCTTAGGATTGGGTCTTGTCCATCACATCATTCTCCTAATGATGTGATCCCGTTATCAATGACATCCAATGTCCATAGCCAGGAAACCATGACTATCTATTGATCAACGAGCTAGTCAACTAGAGGCTTACTAGGGACATGTTGGTGTCTGTTATTCACACATGTATTACGATTTCCGGATAATACAATTATAGCATGAATAAAGACAATTATCATGAACAAAGAAATATAATAATAATGCTTTTATTATTGCCTCTAGAGCATATTTCCAACAAGAATCACATTGCACAATAGAACATACTTCTAATAGAAGATCATACAGTTAACCAAACCAAGCATACTTAACAACTTGGAAATATAGCAATTGTATTTGTTTCTCATGTATTTTAGTACAGCCAAATTCAATTTATTTTTCACATGGTATACAATAACAAAATGCACCCACAACAATTTCACATCGCATTGCAGAATTGAACTAAACAGTTAACTAAACACCACAACAAATGAACCAAATGTTAACTGAGCACCACATTGCACAATATATAACATACTAGAAGATCAAACAGTTAACCAATCCAAGCATGCTTGACAACTTTAAAATATAGCAATTGTATTTGTTTCTCATGTACTCTGTATAGATAAATTCAATTTATTCTCTCATGGAAGACAATACAAAATTGCATCCTCAAGAATTGAACATCACATTGCAGAATTGAACCAAATAGTTAACTGAACATGACAACTAATTAACCAAACAGTTAATAGGTGAGCACCACATTGCATGACATATAGAACATATACACTAGAGTAACATATTGCATGGTAAAAGTAGATAGGAAAATTCACTAGAAGTTGTTAAGGAAAGGCAGGAGCAGCACATGCAACGGGTAAACTGAGAATGCTTAACCGGCGTAGCTAGCAAACTAAACATAGGTCCTTATAGTGAGCTAATAAGACAAGCTACTCCTCATCGTCGGAGATATCGATGGTGATTGGCTCCTTGGACATGGAAGAGGGCGAGGCCTCCACATCGTGGGTGCCCTCCTTGTAGTGGTGAGTTTCCTGAGCCACTCCGGGCACCAACCTGCTGGCTCTCGAGTTGAGGTAAGCACAAACACATTGAGAAAACACCTCGTAGTCTTCGTCGAAGGCACCGATGGTGGCCTCGAGAAAATGCCATGAACTGTCGTTTAAAGCAGCCAACCGCGTCGGTGCAGGAGGCGTCGACGATGGCCTTGACGGCGAGGTGGTCCTCCAAGATCTGAGGGTCGGCACGAATGGCAGCCATCGCGAGCTCATCCGCGCATGCGGCCATGATTTGCTTCTCTGATGCAAAATGCTCCTTGAGCTCCCGGCTATACTGCATGCACCATGGCTTAGGGTGGCGCTTATTTGGGGGAGGGATTAGTGATTTGGGTGGAAGGTGTCGCACCGATGGTTGGGGCATGTGGGATGTGGAAGGAGGAGGAGGATGGGGGTCGGGTGTGGATTACCTGCCTGGATCGACGAGGCTGAGCAGCGTGAAGGAGGGTCGCCGGCAAGGAGGCGGCACTGCAAGCAAGGAGTGAAGGTTTCAACTTGGAAAGGAAGGCGTAAATAGGGGAAATGTGGCTTTTGTTAAGGGGGCGGGGAGGTAGATATTTCCGCGGAAGCCGAAAATTTGGATCGGTGCAGCGAAAAAAGTGGCGCACAAAGTGTCATCAGACATGGTCCCTTATTTAGTGCTATGTACGATATGTGAACATCACAAACGATTCATATAGCTTACCCGTGTGTGATGAGTTTGAACGTGGAAATTTTGGTCCAAATATCCCTGGTTATAGTGGTCATCCATGTCATTGCATAATTTGGGTACACAAAGGAGCCTACAACACACCCACACTTCTTAATCGAGCAAGTTCAGCAATTAAATAGAGTTAGCTGACCTAAACATTAACCTAACAAATTAAAGACCGGCGCTCTAAATTAAACAAAGAGTACTACTTCGATTGGCGCTCGCCGATCTCCGCTGCCTCCTCCATGTCTAGCTCGTGCCCTACGATCTCCTGGGAAGGGGCTCCATGGCATCAATCACACCATACTCGGCAAGCATCTCGCCATCCGTGTCCGCCATCTCTTTGGAATAGGCCGCCATGAGATTGGCATGGGCAGCCGCGATCTTGGCTTGGGCGGGCTCCATCGTGGCAAGGTATGCCGCGAAGGAACATACGGCTGCTCGAGCACTCTCGGCGATTGCCAACTCTTCGGTCGTGGGTTGCTGACCGTTGTCGGAGAAGCTTTGCTCAATTTGTGTGGTGACCGCCGCGAGCTGGGCGTGGGTGGCCTCGACATGGTCGTGGGCGACCTCCATAGGGGATAAGGCCGCCGCTGCGGAATGGATTGTTGTGCCGCTCTCGCCAGTTTCTATCCTTGAGGCAGATGTTGTTGCCGCCAACTGGGAAGCAACAACGGATGTTTGGGCTGCCTTGGCTGCCCGGTCGCAGATTGTGGCCGCGCTCCCGCTGAAGTGAGCCGCCGAAGTTGCCATCACGACGTGGGTCCACGTCCCCATATTTCACGGACGATGATTGAACAGTAAAATGATATTTGGGAGCGAGCTAGTTTGCTTGACACGCCGGCTGTGGACTATAGGTGACACACCTTCTCGCGTAAGCCATATGCGTACTATACTCCGATGGTGCTCTGATACGTCTCCAACGTATCTATAATTTTTGATTGTTCCATGCTGTTATATTATCAATCTTGGATGTTTTATAATCATTTTATATCATTTTTTGGTACTAACCTATTGACATAGTGCCAAGTGCCAATTGCTGTCTTTTGCATGTTTTTTACATCGCAGAAAATCAATACCAAACGGAGTCCAAATGCAACGAAACTTTACGGAGATTTTTTTGGAGCAGAAGACACATAATGGGCCCTGGCTGCGCCTGGGGGTGCTTTGAGGAGAGCACAACCCACTAGGGCGCGCCAGGAGGCCCAGGCGCGCCCTGGTGGGTTGTGCCCACCTCGGGTGCCCCTCGGACCACCTCTTTGCTCTATAAATAGCCCAATATTCCAGAAACCCTAAAGGCATCGACGAAAATCAATTCCAGCCGCCGCAGAGTCCAGAACCACCAGATCCAATCTAGACACCATCTCGGATGGAGTTCACCACCTCCATTGGTGCCTCTCCGATGATGCGTGAGTAGTTCTTTGTAGACCTTCGGGTCCGTAGTTAGTAGCTAGATGGCTTCCTTTCTCTCTCGTTTGATTCTCAATACAATGGTCTCTTGGAGATCCATATGATGTAACTCTTTTGCGGTGTTTTTGTTGGGATCCGATGAACTTTGAGTTTATGATCAGATCTATCTCTTTTTTTATCCATGAAAATATTTGAGTTTCTTTGATCTCTTTTATGCATGATTGATTATAGCCTCGTATTTCTTCTCTGATATTTGGGTTTTGTTTGGCCAACTTGATCTATTTATCTTGCAATAGGAAGAGGTGCTTTGTAGTGGGTTCGATCTTACGGTACTTGATCCTAGTGACAAAAGGGGAACCGACATGTATGTATCGTTGCTACTAAGGATAAAATGATGTGGTCTATCTCTACATAGATAGCTCTTGTCTACATCATTTCATCGTTCTTATTTCATTACTCCGTTTCTCCATTAACTTAATACACTAGACGCATGCTGGATAGCGGTCGATGTGTGGAGTAATAGTAGTAGATGCAGGCAGGAGTTGGTCTACTAATCTTGGACGTTATGCCTATGTAATGATCATTGCCTGGATATCGTCATGAGTATTTGAAGTTCTATCAATTGCCCAATAGTAATTTGTTCACCCACCGTTTGCTATTTTTCTTGAGAGAAGCCACTAGTGAAACCTACGGCCCCCGGGTGTCTTTCTCAGATTATTTGCCTTTGCGATCTATTTGCCTTTGCTTTTATTTTCAGATCTATTAATCCAAAAATACAAAAATACCTTGCTGCAATTTATTTTATCTGGCGTTCGATCTATCGATCTACTAAATGTTTATCTCACGTCTGTTTGCCCATCTTGGGGCGTCGCTACCCGAAAGGGATTGACAATCCCTTTTACACGTCGGGTTGTGAGTAGTTGTTATTTGTGTGCAGGTGCTGTTTACGTTGTGTTGCTTGGTTCTTCTACTGGTTCACTAACCTTGGTTTCACATATGAAGGAAATACCTACCGCCACTGGGCTGCATCATCCCTTCCTCTTTGGGGAAATACCGACGTATCTTCAAGCGACATCAAAAGGAATTTCTAGCGTCGTTGCCGGGGAAGATCTTCAACATATACCAAGTTCCTAATCACAAATATCATCTCCTTGCAATTTACATTATGTTCTTCTCGTTTTCCTCTCCTCCTCTTCACAAAAATTTGTCGTTTTATTCGCCCCTCTTCTTTGTTCGCCGTTTTCTTGTCAGATCTATCCTTTGCTTGCAATCATGAGTGATTTCGGTATGGCACCAGAAGATGATGGCCTTACTCCTAAAATTGGACGTACGGGCGATCTGGATGCTAAAACTATTATCTTGGGGTAAGGGAACGTTATGGGAAAAGAACATATCCAAGAATTTTTTCAGTTGTGTTGGAAATTTAAGTCTTGATGATGCTCCTATACTTAAGACTACTAGATCTTATGCGGATGCTATTTCAGCACTAGTTCTGAAACTTGAAAGCAAATTTATCCATACTCATCCTACTTTGCAAAGATTATTTTTTGAGCTCCCCGTTATAAAGAACCCTAAGGCTAAAATGTTGGCCACTCTTGTTCTTATGAATGAGTTTGACTACATAATATAGGAAGCTAGGGAAATCTTTGATTTTTATGGTATGAATTGTGAAAAACCTGTGATAGATAAAATTGTTTATAATAGTGATTATGCGTTAAGATATTTTCTTGGGGATAATAAAATCTTTGATGAGAATCTTAAAAAGGAAGTCCCCATTTTAGATATAATTCAACAAGTTTTCAATAATGTTAATCAACATTACTCGTGGATTGTTGCAGGAAATCAAAGGGCGTATGATGAAAACCAACTTACGAATGCTAAGGTTTCTATGGATAATATGTTTTATGTTCTGTTTACAAAACCCCATGATGAAAACACCTCTAAGAAATTGAGGAACAAGGATGACAAAACTTAGATCCTTGCTTTATGCCTAGCTAAGGGCGTAAAACTATAGCTCTTGTTGGGAGACAATCCAATGAATAAAATTTACTACATTACAATCATTTTAACGCAATGTTGATATCCAAGATAAATCATTATCCACTCCTAGCTACTTATGCATGGCATGAGAAACTATAATGTCTAATTGTCACTGCAAACATGTTTAATCATAATGGGCTGAAGCATGGATACTAGGTTAAACATATTTACAGAAACAGAACAAGTCGAGTTCATACCCGTTTCTCTCTGCCATGGCCAGTTCATCGAATGTCGTCATTATTCCCTTTCACTTGCACGACCAAACGATATGAAAAAAATAATAATAGTGCAAGAGTGCCGTGGACTAAGCTGGAATCTGCAAACATTTTATTCAACAGGAGAAGACAAGGCAAATGGGCTCTTTATTAGATCAACAGTTATTCACATGAGAGCCACTCAACATTTTCATCGTGGTCTTCTCCTTGGTACAACTTGAATAAAAGGAAAAGAAATTCAGAGAAACACACTGAAATATTTTTGGAGTTTTTGGTTTTCTTGAACAAGCAAATAAAAGGGAAAAGCAAAAACGAGAAAAACTATTTACACAGGAAAGCTCCCAACAAGCAAAAGAAGAACAAGGAAATCTTTTTGGGTTTTCTTTTCAATAATACTACTAAGCATGCATAGAAAGTAAATTAGCTACACCTATTTTTTTTGTTTTTTCTAAGTTTTTCAAACACACAAGAAGAAAACAAGAAAATAAATCTAGCATGGATGATACGATGAAAAAGTGTGAACACCGACAGATGAAATAAGTGAACATGAGTGTAATGTCGGTGAGAAACACGCACTCCCCAAAGCTTTAGGCTTTTGTCCTAACATGCTAGTCGATCAGTAGCCTGGATGGTAGTAGGGGTACTGAGGAGCGGGCATCCACTCATCCCACTGCTGAGGCTCCTTCTTTGCCTCTGCATCCTGAGCATTCCAATAGGCGATGATGCTCGCAGGCATAATCCTATATCTGCCCCTGGCAACAAAATCAAACAAAGCAGGAGCAGGCAATGGAATAACATCACGAGTCTTCACACTAAAAACCAGGTTATATGGAACAGGGATGTCGGGAGATTCGATATCAGTAAAGTGATGGTGATCCATGGCTGCACGGTCTAGGTAAACCTTGGTCACAGGGTGATCATGAGGGCGTATCTCAACCTCGAAGTGAGCCGCCAAACGAGTAGCGAAAATCCCACCATGTATCTTACCCTTGGACTTATTAATGTGGAGGCGACGTGCCACAATAGCTCCCAAGCTATAAGTGTTGTCGCCCTCTAGTGCACGACGTAAAACAGCAAAGTCTAGTGCACTAAGCGCACCCACTTTTTCCCTAGCAAGCAAACACTTAGCGATAAATAAAGTAAAATAGTGCACGGCAGGAAAGTGTATGATAGTGGTCGTGACGTTTGACACCTGTCTCTCATCTCCCACTGTCAAGGTACGATAAAAGGTCTCAAACTCGTTCGGCCGAGCTCCCATCAGAAGGGGTCATGCATATGTTGCAAAACTCAGTAATTGGTATCTGATGGTTTTCAGCATATAAACCAAAACTCACTTCCGGAGGATTATTCCTAGGAAGGAAAGTAAAACGTTGAACAAAGATGTTTGTGAGGAGATGATACTGTTCGCATTCAGCTATGATGAAGTCGGTGAGGCCGGCATTAGCAGCATATTGCGTGAACTCCTAAAGGATTCTGACCTCTTCCAGGAACAGGGTGTGCGGCCATTCGCACGGCTGTACCTCCGCCAACCTCCGAGGATGGAGATCACTGTCAGAAGACTCCCCAATAACACCCTTGGAGTTCTTCTTAGTGGAAAACTTCCTAAAGATATTCATCTTTTTCCTATGAACAAAAAATCTGAAATTTTTAGTCCATAAATTTTTCTCAACAAAACTTCAGAAAATTGATAGCAACTACTTATAGAGATACATAAAGGCCATAGCAAGCATTCAAACTACTTAGAACTCTAAGAATTCAGCATGCAAGCTCATCTACAGAAGCACCAAGAGTAGCTAATTATTCAAAATATAAACAAAAAAACAAAAACTAATTGGACAAACGGCGGAGTCACATACCAAGCAACAATCCCCCGAAACAGTTTTGGAAATAGAGCTTCGAGCAAAGAGATCAAAATCCGCGGGTTTGAGAGCAAGAACACGAGAGAGAGAGAGAGAGAGAGAGAGAGCAACGGAGAATTTTTTTTCTGGAGGTAGCTGACGATGTGGTGTAAAGAGATAAGTGAGAGGGCCCATGTGGGGACCACAACCCACCAGGGCACGCCTGGGGGTCCTGGCGCGCCCATGTGGGTTGTGCCCACCTGGTGCACCTCCCTTTGATATTATTTGCACTAGAAATTCATAAATGTTCGAAAAAAATCATATTAAATTTTCACAGCATTCTGAGAACTTTTATTTTTGGGTCATTTTTTATTGCACGGGAAATTCAGAAAAGAGACAAAACATGGCATTTTATTTTATTTAACTAATAAAAACATAAAACAAAAGGCAGGGACAGAAGGTAGTGCGTACTAAGTTCATCAACTTCATACCACTAAAAATGATCCATTAATAAGGTTGATCAAGTCTTATTAACAAGCACTTTCGATTAGCATGAAACGGAAGAACTTTCATAAATCACTAAGTTACCTCAATGGGGATATGAATGTCCCCAACAATAAGCATTTCATATTTCTTTTTGACAGTAGGAAGAGGTATTTGAAAACTTCCAATAGTGATTGTCGGAGATTTTTCAATAACATTAATACCATTCACTTGGAATTGTTTCTTTGGAAAGTGCACCGTATGCTCATTACCATTGATATGAAAAGTGACCTTGCTTTTATTGCAATCAATTACAGCTGCTTCAGTATTCAAGAAGGGTCTACCAAGGATAATTGACATGTTGTCATCCTCACGCATCTCAAGTATAACAAAGCTAGTGTAACATTAGCAACAACAACGGGCACATCCTCACAGATACCGATAGGTATGGCAGTTGATTTGTCAGCCATTTGCAAAGATATTTCAGTAGGTGTGAGCTTATTCAAATCAAGTCTTTTATATAAAGAGAAAGGCATAACACTAACACGAGCTCCTAAATCGCACAATGCAGTTTTCACATAATTTTGTTTGATATAGAAAGGTATAGTTGGTATCCCCGGATCTCCAAGTTTTTAGGTACTCCATATTTAAAAGTATAATTAGCAAGCATAGTGGAGATTTCAGCTTTCGGTATTTTTCTTTTATTGGTGATGATGTCTTTCATATACTTTGCATAAGGAGGCATTTTCAAGATGTCAGTCAAGCGAGTACGCAAAAATACTGGCCTCAGCATTTCAGCAAAGCGTTCAAATTCTTCACCATCTTTCTTTTTAGTTGACTTAGGTGGAAAGGGCATAGGTTTTTGAACCCATGGTTCTCTTTCTTTACCGTGTTTTCTAGCCACAAAGTCACTTATATCATACCTTTTATTCTTAGGTTGTGGGTTATCAAGATCAACAAGTGGTTCTATCTCAACATCATTGTCTGGTTCTTTATTATTAGGTTGAGCATCTTCATAAACCTCATCATTATCTTTTTCATTATCAGTAGGTGAGTGTTCACTACCAGGTTGATTTTCAGCATCAGAGATAGAAGTTTCATTATCATTATCAAGAGGTATTTCTATTTCAGGTTCACTAGAAGTATGCAAAGTCCTATCATTTTTCTTTTTCTTTTTAGATGGACTAGGTGCAGTGGTGTTGTTCCTTTGTGAATCTTGTTCTATTCTTTTAGGGTGTCCCTCGGGATAAAGTGGTTCCTGAGTCATTTTACCTCCTCTAGTTGCAACTCTAATAACAAAGTCATGTATATTATTATTGATTTCATCTAGCAACTCTCTTTGTGATTTAGCAACTTGTTCTAACTGAGTTTGAACCATAGAAGCATGTTTTCCAACACCTCTAACATCATTCTAGATTCTAAATAACAAGTCACTCAAGCGAGCAATCATATCAGAATTGTATTTCAATTGTTTCATAACATTTGCATTGAAGTGATCTTGTTTTCTAATATAGTTTTCAAACTCATAAAGGCATTGGCTAGGATGCATATTGTGAGGATTGTCATTATCATTGAACTTCATAAGAGAATTTACCTCTACCACCTTAGGCAGTGGTGGTGTATTAAGCCCATGTATTTCTTCAATAGGAGGTAAATCTTTAACATCCTCAGCTTTAACACCTTTTTCCTTCATGGATTTCTTTGCCTCTTGCATATCTTCAGGACTAAGATATAATATACCCCTCTTCTTTGGAGTGGGTTTAGGTAGTCGTTCAGGAATACTCCAATCATCATAATTTTTCAATATGTTATTCAATAATTCTTCAGCTTGTCCAATAGTTCGTTCCCTGAAAACACAACCAGCACAACTATCTAGGAAATCCATAGAAGCATCGGTTAGTCCATTATAGAAGATATCAAGTATTTCATTTGTCTTAAGAGGATGACCAGGCAAAGCATTAAGTAATTAGCAAAGCCTCCCTCAAGCTTGTGGGAGGCTCTCTTCTTTAATTTGCACAAAGTTAAATATTTCCTACAAGGCAGCTTGTTTCTTATGAGCAGGGAAATATTTTTCAGAGAAGTAATAAATCATATCCTGGGGACTACGCACACAACCAGGAGAAAGAGTATTGTACCAAGCTTTAGCATCACCCTTTAATGAGAATGGAAATAATTAGAGAATAAAGTAATAGCAAGTTTTCTCATCGTGAGTAAAAAGGGTGGCTATGTCATTCAACTTAGTAAGATGTGCCACAACAGTTTCAGTTTCATAACCATGGAAAGGATCAAATTCAACCAAAGTAATTAACTCTGGGTCAACAGAGAATTCATCATCAGATTCAACAACATCATGTTGTATTACTCTAGCAATTTGTTTATCAGGAAATTCACCAGGTGGCACATCATCATTATCAAGCAAGGTACTAGAATCATCATAGGCTTTATCCATAGCAGTAGCATCATCATCAATAACTTGTGACATATCAGAATTAATAGCATGTGGTGGTGTTGCAAGTTTACTTATAACATAAGGTGAATCTAAAGCAGAACTGGATGGCAGTTCCTTACCTCCCCTCGTCTTTGAGGAAAATATCTTAGTCTTAGCATCCTTCAGATTCTTCATAGTGATAATATGATAATAATCCCAAGTGACTCAACAAATATAGCTATACTCCCTGGCAAAGGCGCTAGAAAAAGGTCTTGATAACCCACAAGTATAGGGGATCGCAACAGTTTTCGAGGGTAGAGTATTCAACCCAAATTTATAGATTCGACACAAGGGGAGCCAAAGAATATTTGAAGGTATTAGCAGCTAAGTTGTCAATTCAACCACACATGGAGATTAATTATCTGCAGCAAAGTGATCACTAGCAAAGTAGTATGATAGTTTTGATAGTAGTAACAGTATCAATTGTAACGGTAACAGTGATAGCAGTAGTTTTGTAACAAGTGTAACAGTGATGATAGCAGTAGTAACTTAGCATGAACAATATAAGATAAATTCGTAGGCATTGGATTGGTGACTTGTTGGATGATATTCATCATGAGGCAGTTATAGCCTAGGGCGATACGGCACTAGCTCCAGTTCATCAATATAATGTAGGCATGTATTTCGCAAATAGTCATACGTGCTTATGGAAAGAACTTGCATGACATCTTTTGTCCTACCCTCCGTTGGCAGCGGGGTCCTATTGGAAACTAAGGGATATTAAGGCCTCCTTTTAATAGAGAACCGAAACAAAGCATTAACACACGGTGAATACATGGACTCCTCAAACTACGGTCATCACCGGGAGTGGTCCCGACTATTGTCACTCCGGGGTTGCCGGATCATAACACGTAGTAGGTGACTATAACTTGCAAGATCGGATCTAGAACATGGATATAATGGTGATAACATAAACGGTTCAGATCTGAAATCATGGCACCTGGACCCAAAGTGAAAAGCATTAAGCATGTCAAAGTCGTAGCAACATCAATCTTAGAACATAGTGGATACTAGGGATCAAGCCCTAACAAAACTAACTCGATTACATGATGAATCTCATCCAACTCCTCACCGACCAGCGAGCCTACGAAGGAATTACTCACTCCGGTGGGGAGCATCATGGAATTAGCGATGGAGAAGGGTTGGTGATGACGAAGAACGAAGACCCCCCTCTCCGGAGCACCAAACGGACTCCAGATCTGGCCTCCCGTTGAAGAACAGGAGGTGACGGCGGCTCCGTCTCGTGGATCACGATAATTCTTTCTTCCTGATTTTTTCTGGAAAAATAGGATTTTATAGCGTCTGTGGGGCCACCAGGTGGGGACAACCCACCTGGGCGCGCTAGGAGAGGGGGGCGTGCCCTAGTGGGTTGTGCCTACCCAGTGTCCCTCTTCGGCGGATCTTGGCTCCAAAAATTCTTATTTATTGCATAAAAATTCCTCACAAAGTTTCATTCCATTCCGAGAACTTTTATTTCTGCACAGAAACAACACCATGGTAGTTCTGCTAAAAACAGCATCAGTCCGGGGTTAGTTTCATTCAAATCATGCAAGTTAGAGTCCAAAACAAGAGGAAAAGCGTTAGGAAAAGTAGATACGTCAGAGACGTATCAAATTTCCACCCTCCAATTATCTAGATGCCTTCTAACTAAAGTTGACTCTTCTTCAGTCCCTTTATCATCAATTTTAATTTTACTAAACAAAGAATCAATAGAAGAAACACCGATTACTTTAAGATCTTCATCATTCTTATGAAAGCAATCACTAGAAAACGATTTTTCTAAAAAATCTCTTTTAGCTATAAGCATAGTGGTTCTTTTCTTACTTTCATCCACAGAAATATATAAAGCTTTAATTGATTCTTGAACCTTAGGCACAAAAAATTTGTCTTGAGATTTTCTACATCATGAGAAATTCTATCAATGCTTCTAGACATATCATCAATCTTACTCAACTTTTCTTCTATCGTATTATTGAAAACCTTTTGAGCATTGATAAATTCTTTAATATTATTCTCAAGATCAGAGGTGTCCCTATTATTATTATAAGAAGGATTACCATAATTATTAGAGGAATTACTAGGAAAAGTCCTAGGATTAAAATTACCTCTATAAGCATTGTTATTAAAATTATTTTGGGACACAAAATTCACATCTACGACATCACTATTTTGATCAATGAAAGTAGACAAAGGCACATCATTAAGATCAATAGGAGCACTTTTATTAGAAACCAACTTCATTAGAGCATCAACTTTTTCACTCAAAGAATTTATTTCCTCAACCGAGTTAACCTTTTTACTAGTAGGTGCTCTTTCGGTATGCCATTGTGAATAATTTGCCATAATATTGTCAAGCAATTTAGTAGCTTCACCCAAAGTAATATCCATAAAAGTACCACCCGCGGCGGAATCTAAAATATTTCTAGAAACAAAATTCAATCCCGTGTAAAAAAATTGTATGATCATCCAAAGATTTAAACCATGAGTAGGGAAATTTATTAACATCAATTTCATTCTTTCCCAAGATTGTGCAACATGTTCATGCTCAAGTTGCTTAAAATTCATGATTTGTGTTCTAAGGGAAATAATTTTCATGGGCAGAAAATACTTAGTAATAAAGGCATCTTTGCACTTAACCCAAGAATCGATACTATTGTGAGGCAAAGAAGAAAACCAAAATTTTGCACGATCTCGCAAAGGAAACGAGAATAATTTCAACTTCACAATATCATTGTCCACATCTTTTTTCTTTTGCATATAGCATAATTCCATGAATGTGTTAAGATGGGACGCGTCATCCTCATTATGAGTACTGGAAAATTGATCTTTCATAAAAAGATTCAACAAAGAGGCATTAATATCACAAGATTCCGCACTAGTGGCGGGGGGAGCAATCAGGGTGCTAATAAAATCATTATTATTAGTGTTGGAGAAATCGCAGAACTTGGTATTTTCTTGAGACATCACAACTACGCAAACAAGATTGCACAAAAACAGATCTGACGAAAAAACCGCGAAACAAAAAGAGGGCGAATGAAACGGTAATTTTTTGTGAAGTGGGGGAGATGAAAACGATAGGCAAATTGCAAATAATGTAAATTACTAGGAGATGAGATTTTTGATTAGGAACCTGATAGATGTTGATGATGTCTCCCCGGAAACGGTGCCAGAAACTCCTTTTGATGCTGCTAGAACTACGTTGGTATTTCCCCAAAGAGGAAGGGATGATGCAACATATCTACGGTAGGTATTTCCCTCAGTGATGAGACCAAGGTTATCAAACCAGTAGGAGAACCACACAACACTATGAAAACGGTACCCGCACACAAAGAACAAATACTTGCAACCCGATGTGTAAGAGGGGTTGTCAATCCCTCCCGGGTAAGAAGATAGATAAATTTGTAGTAGATTAGATAAATAGATCTCGCAGGAACGCTAGATAAAATAAATAATAAAAAATTGCAGCAAGGTATTTTTGGGGTTTTGGATTAATAGATCTGAAATTAAATGATGAAAATAAAAGAAAAGGCAAATAGGAATGCAGATCTAAAAATATATGATGAGAAAATAGACCCGGGGACGTAGATTTTACTAGTGGCTTCTATCGAGAAAAATAGCATACAGTGGGTAAACAAATTAATATTGGGCAACTGATAGAACTTCAAATAAGTATGATGATATCCAGGCAATGATCATTATATAGGCATCACGTCCAAGATTAGTAGACCGACTCCTGCCTGCATCTACTACTATTACTGCACACACCGACCGCTATCCAGCATGCATCTAGTGTATTAAGTCCATGGATAAACGGATAATGCAATAATAATGATGACATGATGTAGACAAGATATATTCATGTAGGAATAGACCCCATCTTTTATATCCTTAATAGCAATGATACATACGTGTCATTTTCCCTTCTGTCACTGGGATTGAGCACCGTAAGATCGAACCCATCACAAAGCACCTTTTCCCATGGCAAGAAAAATTGATCTAGTCGGCCTAACTAAACCAAAGATTCAAAGAAGAAATACGAGGCTATAAGTAATCATGCATATAGGAGATCAAAACTCAAATAACTTTCATGGATAAAATAGATATGATCATAAACTCAAAGTTCATCGGATCCCAACAAACAAACCAACAGATATGACTGTTGTAGGTCTGTTATACATGAACTCAAGGTTATACATGAACATGCATGTTGTAGGTCTGTTAGTTTTAATTTTGGAATACTGAGATCTGTTCAGATGCTTTCCTTACTATTATGGCTAAAAAATCCAGCAGATAGTGACTGAAGTTTGTTGGTTACTCAACTTGGTGCTGCTTTATTGGCACTAAATCAAGATGAGGGTGGCCATGATAGCTGGTGTTGACTATTGAGTATAGGTATATGAACTGAATTTTCCATTGTGCCCAAACCAACACATTGGATTCTTTCTATATGTTGCTACCATTTTTCAAAGTAAGAACAGGATGATGCAAATGAATCTCATTATGTAGACATAGGTAATCTTAGTTTTTTACTATGTAAACTATGATAGGAGTAGGCCTAGATAAATATGTATCCATTTTTTCTTTCTATTGATCTATGACAAAGGGGATCTGCTGGACTGAGTGGCCGTTCTATTGAAACAAAGGGATGGAACTTGCAATATTTGAATCAATAGAGGTTATCTTTGATATGGATTTTATTATTAGATACTTGCAGTTGCAGGTGTGTTTCACTTCCTTAGATCATGTCTGATTCTTAAAATTTTAGATGTTTCATATATAACCAGTAATTATATTTATGCAACTGGAAGTCCCTGTACATACTTTTTTATCTACTCTAAAACATATTTCGGTTTATAAGCATCATACATGTTAGTCTATAAGTAAGATTATGAGTTGATCCAGTGCCAAAAACAAATCAGTTCAAGATGTTTGTTCTAGCAATTTTAGGCAACAATTCACGTGTGTATAAAGTTTTGGTTGAGAAATGGCTGGGACATCTATTGTTGTTTGTATAGTATTACATTGTAAAAATAATTTGTGATAGCAAACATGTTAACCAGGGAGCAAGTTTTGTTTATACATAATTTCAGAGGTACTATTAGTTTTTAGCTTTCTTGAACTAAATAATGGATAAAGTTTTTTGACTAATTATTCGTGAGCTACAGAGGAGAAAAATATGATTCACGATATATTGTAATTAAGAAAGAAGAGTGATTTAATGGTAAAACAATTACATGATAAGTATTCCACCACCACAATATCTAAGCTTGATTCTCGCACCTTACATTCCCCCGTTGTAACGCACGAGCATTTTTGCTAGTTGAACCAATATAAATAAATAATGAGTTCACAACAATACCAAAAGTGGTGATTTATTTTCTTATGCTAACGGATCTCATGAATTTTCTGTTGAGTTTTGTGTTGTGAAGTTTTCAAGTTTTGGGTAAAGATTTGAAGGACTATGGAATAAGGAGTGGAAAGAGCCTAAGCTTGGGGATTCCCAAGGAACCCCAAGGTAATATTCAAGGACAACCAAGCATCTAAGCTTGGGGATGCCGCAGATGGCATCCCCTCTTTCGTCTTCGTCTATCATTAAATTTACTTAAGGCTATATTTTTATTCACCACATGATATGTGTTTTGCTTGGAGTGTCTTGTACGATATGAGTTTTACTTTTTAGTTTGCCACAATCATCCTTTCTGTACACACCTTTTTGAGATGGACACACATGAATCGTGATTTATTAGAATACTTTATGTGCTTCACTTATATCTTTTGAGCTAGGCAATTTTGCTCTAGTGCTTCACTTATATCTTTTTAGAGCATGACGGTAGTTTTTTTTGATAGAAAATTTTGAACTCTCATGCTTCACTTATATTATTTTGAGAGTCTATCTAAATAGCATGGTAATTTGCTTTGGTTATGAATTTTGTCCTAATATGATGGGCATCCAAGAGGGATATAATAAAAACTTCCATATAAAGTGCATTGAATACTATGAGAAGTTTAATTCCTTATGATTGTTTTGAGATATAAATATGGTGATATTAGAGTCATGCTAGTGACTAACTATGGATTGGTAGAAATACTTGTGTTAAAAGTTTGTGATTCCCGTAGCATGCACGTATGGTGAACCGTTATGTGATGAAGTCAGAGCATGATTTATTTATTGATTGTCTTCCTTATGAGTGGTGGCCAGGGACGAGCGATGGTCTTTTCCTACCAATCTATATCCCTAGGAGCATGCGTCTATTACTTTTTTTCGATAACTAATAAATTTTTGCAATAAGTATGTGAGTTCTATGTGAGTTCTTTATGACTAATGTTGAGTCCATGGATTATACACACTCTCACCCTTCCATCATTGCTAGCCTCTCTAAGTACCGTGCAACTTTTGCCGGTGCATTGAACCCACCATTTACCATTCCTAAAAACAACCACCATACCTACCTATTATGGCATTTCCATAGCCATTCTGAGATATTTTTCCATGCAACTTCCACTGTTCCGTTTATTATGACACACACCATCTTTGTCATATTGCTTTGCATGACTCTAAGATAGCTAACATGATGTTTTCATGGCTTATCTGTTTTTTGATGTCATTTGCTATGCTAGATCATTGCACATCCCTGTACACCGTCGAAGACATTCATATAGAGTCATGTTTTGTTCTAAGTATCGAGTTGTAATTCTTGAGTTGTAAGTAAATAAAAGTGTGATGATCATCATTATTAGAGCATTATACCATGTGAGGAAAGGATGAATGAAGCTATGATTCCCTCACAAGTTGGGATGAGTATCCGGACTTTACAAAAAATAAAAGAGGCCAAAGAAGCCCACCAAAAAATGAGAGAAAAGATAGAAGGGGCAATGGTACTATCCGTTTTCCACACTTGTGCTTCAAAGTAGCACCATGATCTTCATGATAGAGAGTCTCCTATGTTGTCACTTTCATATACTAGTGGGAATTTTTCATTATAGAACTTGGCTTGTATATCCCAATGATGGGCTTCCTCAAATTTCCCTAGGTCTTCGTGAGCAAGCGAGTTGGATGCACACCCACTTAGTTTCTTTTTGAGCTTTCATAAACTTATAGCTCTAGTGCATCAGTTGTATGGCAATCCCTACTCACTGACATCGATATCTATTGATGGTCATCTCCATAGCTCATTGATATGCCTAGTTGATGTGAGACTATCTCCTTCTTTTTGTCTTCTCCACAATCACCATATTCTATTCCACCCATAGTGCTATATCCATGACTCACGCTCATGTAGTGCGTGAAAGTTGAAAAAGTTTGAGAACATCAAAAGTATGAAACAATTGCTTGGCTTGTCAATGGGGTTGTGCATGATTTAATACTTTGTGTGATGAAGATGGAGCATAGCTAGACTATATGATTTTGTAGGGATAACTTTCTTTGGTCATGTTATTTTGAGAAGACACAATTATTTTATTAGTATGCTTGAAGTATTATTGTTTTTATGTCAATATTAAACATTTGTTTTGAATTTTATGGATCTGAATATTCATGCCACAATAAAGAAAATTACATGGATAAATATGTTAGGTACATTCCACATTAAAAATTCAGTTTTTATCATTTACCTACTCGAGGACGAGCGGGAATTAAGCTTGGGGATGCTTGATACGTCTCCTACGTCTCTATAATTGTTCCATGCTATTATATTATCTATGTTGGATGTTTTATATGCATTAATATGTTATTTCTATTATTTTTTGGATTAACTTATTAACCTAGATCCGAGTGCTAGTTTCTGTTTTCCTTGTTTTGAGTTTTACAAAAAAGGAATATCAAACGGAGTCCAAATGGAATAAAACTTTCGCGATGATTTTTGTTGGACTAGAAGACACATGTAGGACTTGGAGATGAAGTCATGGGAGTCCCGAGGGGGGCACAAGCCTCTAGGGCACGCCCTAGTGGGAGGGGCGCGCCCCTTGGCTTGTGGGCCCCTCGGAGGTCCTCTAACCCTAATTCTTGGCCTATAAATTCCCAAATATTCCCAAACGACCAGAAGCGTCCACTAAAAATACTTTTCCGCCACCGTAAACTTATGTACCCGTGAGATCCCATCTTGGGACCTTTTCCGGCACCCTGCCGGAGGGGGATTCGATCACGGAGGGCTTCCACATCAACCCTATTGCCCTTCCGATGAAGCGTGAGTAGTTTACCACAGACCTACGGGTCCATATCAAGTAGCTAGATGGCTTCTCCTTGATGTTCTTGGAGATCTATCCAATGTAATCTTCTTTTGCGGTGTGTTTGTCGAGATCTGATGAATTGTGGATTTATGATCATATTATCTATGAATATTATTTGAATCTTCTCTGAATTCTTATATGCATGATTTTATATCTTTGTATTTCTCTTCGAATTATCGGTTTGGTTTGGCCAACTAGATTGGTTTTTCTTGCAATGGGAGAGGTGCTTAGTTTTGGGTTCAATCTTGCGGTGACCTCACCAAGTGACAAAGTAGGGGTAGCGAGGCACGTATTTGTATTGTTTCCATCAAGGGTAAAAAATCATATTGCTTGAGTTTATCCCTCCACATCATGTCATCTTACTTAAGGCGTTGCTCCATTCTTATGAACTTAATACTCTAGATGCATCCTGGATAGCGGTCCATGTGTGGAGTAATAGAAGTAGATGCAAAATGTTTCGGTCTACTTGACAGGGACATGATGCTTATATGCATAATCATTACCTTGGATATCGTCATAACTTTGCGCATTTCTATCAATTGCTCGATAGTAATTTGTTCACCCACAGTATGATTTGCCTTCAAGAGAGAAGCCTCTAGTGCAACCTATGGCCCCTAGGTCTATTTTCCACCATATATTTTCAGATCTATAAATCAAAAATACCAAAAATATATTGTTGCAATTTATTTACTTATATGTTGTTTTACGTTTTAGTAATCTTTTATATCTATCTCTATCAGATCTCACCTTTGCAAGTGACCATGAAGGGATTGGCAACCACTTTATCGCGTTGGGTGCAAGTGTTTTATTGTTTGTGTAGGTTCATATATTAGGGACTTGCGTGTTTCTCTCACTGAATTGATACCTTGGTTCTTAACTGAGGGAAATACTTATCTCTACTTTGCTGCATCACCCTTTCCTCTTCCAGGGAAAAAACCAACGCAAGCTCAAGAAGTAGCACCAGCGCTCGTGCCCATGCGCGCCCCTGCACCCACCGCGGCGCAGGTCCCCATGTGTTTGCTTGCACCGGCCGCGCCCGTGCTCGTGCGCGCGCCCCTTCAGCGGCATGGGACGCTGCCGTCGACTGCTACCTCGCGACGCCGCGAGTGGCCATCCTCCCACGCCCTGCCCGTCGATCGCGTGTTGACAAGATGTTTGATTTCCAAGTGAAGAACATTATGTGATGCCTTGAAGACTTCAACAACGGCGTCCCGGAGAACGACAATGATAATGCCGGCGCGACACGCCGCCTCCTCCGCTGCCGAAATTTGTTTTTTGGGTTTAATACTGTATCTCAATCATATGAATATAAATTTGCAGTGTGACTAAATGAAAGATATGGTTTGAACAAACTTGTGTTTTTCTCTCTGAATGTACAGACTTATCAAACGATTTTCTTTTAAAAACACCAATGGTTTTTAAATATAAAACACTCATCGCAAACATTTTAGATAGAACACCCGTGTGTGAACCGACAGCTTCCCCAGAAAGCCAAGGGAAAATAGGACGAGCAGGATTTGTGCATCTCTTGATCGCAAACGTTTTAGATAGAACACGCATATGCAAACTGACAGCTTCCCCAGTAAGCCAAGGAAAAATGTGTCGAGCAGGATTTGTGTAGCTCTTCATCACAAATGTTTTAGATAGGAACATGTATGCAAAGTGAGAGCTATGGTCTTCCCTAGTAAGCCAAGGGAAAATTCGCCGCGCGGGATTTGTGCATCTCTTCAATGCAAACGGTTCAGATTGAATACGGTATGCAAAGCGACACTTCGCCGCTAAGCCAGGAGAAAATCTGGCATGCAGGATTTGTACATCTCTTCAACGCAAATGATTTTTCCGGATGATCCGTGTGCAACCACGTACAAATAATTTGACAGATTTGCATCTGTCATATTGGATATATTGCCATTTGTCAAACTAGAAAGATTGACATTTGTTGATCTAGTAACATTGCCATTTGTCAACCTTCTAACTGCTACCTCTTAAGCTTGTGTTGGTTTTCCATTGAAGAGGAAAGGTTGATGCAGTAATGTAGCGTAACTATTTCCCTCAGTTTTTGAGAACCAAGGTATCAATCCAGTAGGAGATAACACGCAAGTCACCTAGTACCTGCACAAACAATCAAGAAACTTGCAACCAACGCGATAAAGGGGTTGTCAATCCCTTCACGGTCACTTGCGAAAGTGAGATATGATAAAGATAATAAGATAAATATTTTTGGTATTTTTGTTGTATAGATTGGAAATTAAAGATTGCAAAATAGTAAATGCGATGGGATGTAAATAAAAAGATATGCAATATGATAATAAAGAGACCCGGGGGCCATTGGTTTCACTAGTGGCTTCTCTCATGATAGCATGTATTACGGTGGGTGAACAAATTATTGCCGAGCAATTGATAGAAGAGCACATAGTTATGAGAATATCTAGGCAATGATTATGAAATATAGGCATCATGTACGTGTTAAGTAGACAGAAACGATTCTGCATCTACTACTATTACTCCACACATCGACCGCTATCCAGCATGCATCTAGAGTATTAAGTTCATAAGAATAGAGTAAAGCTTTAAGCAAGATGATATGATGTAGAGGGATAAACTCAAGCAATACGATATAAACCCCATCTTTTTATCCTCGATGGCAACAATACAATACGTGCCTTGTTGCCCCTACTGTCACTTGGAAAGGACACCACAAGATTGAACCCAAAGCTAAGCACTTCTCCCATTGCAAGAAAGATCAATCTAGTAGGCCAAACTAAACCAATAATTCGAAGAGACTTGCAAAGATATCAAATCATGCATATAAGAATTCAGAGAAGAACCTAATATTATTCATAGATAAACTTGATCATAAATCCATAATTCATCGAATCTCGACAAACACACCGCAAAAAGTATTACATCGAATAGATCTCCAAGAACATCGAGGAGAACTTTGTATTGAGAACCAAAGAGAGAGAAGAAGCCATCTAGCTAATAACTATGGACACGAAGGTCTGTGGTAAACTACTCACACATCATCGGAGAGGCTATGATGTTGATGTAGAAGCCCTCTGTGATCGAATCCCTCTCCGGCAGATCGCCGGAAAAGGCCCCGGATGGGATCTCATGGGTACAGAAGGTTCCGGCAGTGGAAAAGTGGTTTCGGGGCTCCCCTGATGTTTTTAGGGTATAAGAGTATATATATAGGCGAAAGAAGCACGTCGGTGGAGCTCCGTGGGGCCCATGAGGGTGGGGCGCTCCTACCCCCTGGGCGCGCCCTCCTATCTCGTGGCCACCTCGCGGACTTCCAGACTTCCACTCTAAGTCTCCTGGTTTGCGTTTGTTGCAAGAAAGATCCTCGCGAAGGTTTCGTCCCGTTTGGATCCCGTTTGATATTCCTTTTCTGTGAAACACTAAAATAGGCAAAAAAACAGAAACTGGCACTGGGCCTCCGGTTAATAGGTTAGTCCCAAAAATAATATAAAAGAGCATATTAAAGCCCATTAAACATCCAAAACCGATAATATAACATCATGGAACGATCGAAAATTATAGATATGTTGGAGACATATCAAGCATCCCCAAGCTTAATTCCTCCTCGTAATAGAATTTCTGATGTGGAATGCTACCTAACATAATTATCAATGTAATTTTGTTTATTGTGGCATGAATGTTCAGATTCGAAAGATTCAAGACAAAAGTTTAATATTGACATAAAAATAATAATACTTCAAGCATACTAACCAAGCAATTATGCCTTCTCAAAATAACATAGCCAAAGAAAGCTCATCCCTACAAAATCATATAGTTTGGCCATGCTTCAATTTCGTCACACAAAATGCTCCCATCATGCACAACCCCAATGACAAGCCAAGCAATTGTTTCATACTTATCATTCTCAAACTTTTTCAACTTTCACACAATATATGAGCGCGAGCCATGGACATAGCACTATAGGTGGAATAGAACGGTGGTTGTGGAGAAGACAAAAGGAGGAAGATAGTCTCACATCAACTAGGAGTATCAATGGGCTATGGAGATGCCCATCGATAGATATCAATGTGAGTGAGTAGGGATTGCCATGCAACGGATGCACTAGAGCTATAAGTGTATGAAAGATCAACAAAAGTAACTAAGTGGGTGTGTATCCAACTTGATTGCTCATGAAGACCTAGGGCAATTTGAGGAAGCCCATCATTGGAATATACAAGCCAAGTTCTATAATGAAAAATTCCCACTAGTATATGAAAGTGACAACATAAGAGACTCTCTATCATGAAGATCATGGTGCTACTTTGAAGCACAAGTGTGGATAAAGGATAGTAACATTGCCCCTTCTCTCTTTTTCTCTCATTTTTTTTTGTTTGGGCCTTCTTCCCTTTTTTATGACCTCTTTTTTTCGTCCGGAGTCTCATCCCGACTTGTGGGGGAATCATAGTCTCCATAATCCTTTCCTCACATGGGACAATGCTCTAATAATGAAGATCATCAAACTTTTATTTACTTACAACTCAAGAATTACAACTCGATACTTAGACCAAAATATGACTCTATGTGAATGCCTCCGGCGGTGTACCGGGATGTGCAATGAATCAAGAGTGACATGTATAAAAATTATGAAAGGTGGCCATGCCACAAATATGATGTCAATTACATGATCATGCAAAGCAATATGACTATGATGAAGAATGTCGTAATAAACGGAACAGTGGAAAGTTGCATGGCAATATATCTCGGAATGGCTATGGAAATGCCATAATAGGTAGTATGGTGACTGTTTTGAGGAAGGTAAATGATGGGTTTATGGTACCAGCGAAAGTTGCGCGGCGCAAGAGAGGCTAGCAGTGGTGGAAGGGTGAGAGTGTGTATAATCCATGGACTCAACATTAGTCATAAAGAACTCACATGCTTATTGCAAAAATCTACAAGTCATCAAAACCAAGCACTACACGCATGCTCCTAGGGGGATAGATTGGTATGAAAATACCATCGCTCGTCCCCGACCGCCACTCATAAGGAAGGCAATCAAAGAACAACTCATGCTTCAAATTTGTCACACAACGGTTACCATACATGCATGCTATGGGACTTGCAAACCTCAACACAAGTATTTCCCAATTTCACAATTACTCAACTAGCACGACTCTAATATCGCCAACTTATAATTATCAAGTATCAAACTTCTCATAGTATTTAATGCACTCTATATGAAAGTTTTTATTATACCCATCTTGGATGCCCATCATATTAGGACTAATTTTATAACCAAAGCAAATTACCATGCTGTTCTAAAAGACTCTCAAAATAATATAACTGAAGCATGAGAGATCAATAATTTCTATAAAATAAAACCACAACCATGCTCTAAAAAGATATAAGTGAAGCACTAGAGCAAAATTATCTAGCTCAAAAGATATAAGTGAAGCACATAGAGTATTCTAATAAATTCTGATTCATGTGTGTCTCTCCCAAAAAGGTGTGTACAGCAAGGATGATTGTCGTAAACTAAAAAGCAAAGAATCAAATCATACAAGATGCTCCAAGCAAAACACATATCATATGGTGAATAAAAATATAGCCTCAAGTAAAGTTACCGATAGACGAAGATGGAAGAGGGGATGCCTTCCGGGGCATCCCCAAGCTCAGGCTTTTGGTTGTCCTTGAATTTTACCTTGGGGTGCCTTGGGAACCCCCCAAGTTTAGGCTCTTGCCACTCCTTGTTCCAAAATCCATCAAATCTTTACCCAAAAACTTGAAAACTTCACAACACAAAACTTAACAGACAATCTCATGAGCTCCGTTAGTATAAGAAAACAAACCACCACTTTAATGTACTGTAATTAACTCATTATTTATTTATATTGGTGCTAAACCTATTGTATTCCAACTTCTATATGGTTCATACCCCCTGATACTAGCCATAGATTCATCAAAATAAGCAAACAACACACGAAAAATAGAATCTCTCAAAACAAAACAGTGTGTAGCAATCTGGAGGTTTTGAATACTTCTGTAACTCCAAAAATTCTGAAACATTAGGACGGCCTAAATAATTTGTATACTCAGTTGGAATTGGTATTTTATCGCTCTCTGGTAAAAAATTAAAATTATTTTCGTGAGCGCATACTTTCTGTTTTTATCAGCAAGATCAAATATCAATCACTCAAGAAGATCCTAAAGGCTTTACTTGGCACAAACACTAACTAAAACATAAAAACACAATCATAAAAGAAGCTAGATAAATTATTTTTTACTAAATAGGAACAAAAAGTAAAGAAAAAAATAAAATTGGGTTGCCTCTCAACAAGCGCTATTGTTTAACGCCCCTAGCTAGGCATAAAAGCAACAATGGATCTAGGTATTGTCATCTTCGGTATGCAATCCATAAGTGGCTGTCATAATTGATTCATAAGGCAATTTAATTTTCTTTCTAGGAAAGTGTTCCATGCCTTTCCTTAACGGAAATTGAAATCTAATATTTCCTTCTTTCATGTCAATAATTGCACCGATCGTTCTAAGGAAAGGTCTACCAAGAATAATAGGACATGTAGGATTGCAATCTATATCAAGAACGATAAAATCTACGGGCACATAATTCTATTTGCAACAATAAGAACATCATTAAGCCTTCCCATAGGTTTCTTAATGGTGGAATCCGCAAGGTGAAAATTTAAAGAACAATCATCAAATTCATCGAAACCTAACACATCACACAAAGTTTTTGGAATCGTAGAAACACTAGCACCCAAATCACACAAAGCATAGCATTCATAATTTTTAATCTTAATTTTAATAGTAGGTTCCCACTCATCATAAAGTTTTTTAGGAATATAAACTTCTAGTTCAATTTTTTCTTCATAGGATTGCATTAAAGCATAAACGATATGTTTAGTAAAGGCTTTATTTGATCATAAGCATGAGGGGAATTTAACACGGATTGCAACAAGGAAATAATATCAAAGAGCAATTATCATAATTAAATTCCTTGAAATACAAAATAGTGGGTTCATTGCTATGTATAATTTTAGCATCAAGATCTAAAAACTCCGAATCACTGGGACGTGTTTTAACTAAAGATGACTCATCTCCCGTCCCATCTTTATCAAGATTCATATTGGAAAACAAAGATTTAATAGGAAACACATAGATCACTTTTAGATCTTCATCTTTATTATCATGAAAACTAGACGAACACGCTTTCACAAAGCAATCTTTTTTAGCACGCATCCTAGCAGTTCTTTCCTTGCACTCATCAATGGAAATTCTCTTGGCTTTGAGAGACTCATTAATCTCATGCTTAGGTGGAATAGATCTAAGTTTCAAAGAATCAACATCAAGAGAAATTATATCCACGTTCCTAGCCAACTCATCAATCTTAAGCAATTTTTCTTCAACCAAAGCATTGAAATTCTTTTGCGAACTCATAAATTCTTTAACACTAGTCTCAAAATCAGAGGGCATCTTATTAAAATTTCCATTAGAGTTTTTGTAGGAATTACCATAATTATTAGAGGAATTATTAGGAAATGACCAAGAATTAAAGTTTCCTCTGTATGTGTTGTTACCAAAATTGTTCCTACCAACAAAATTCACATCCATAGATTCAGTATTGTTCTCAATCAAAGTGGACAAAGGCATATCATTAGGATCAGAAGAAACACTCTTATTAGAAAGCAATTTCATAAGTTCATCCATCTTTCCACTCAAAACATTAATCTCTTCAATCACATGAACTTTTTACTAGTGGATCTTTCGGTGTGCGGTTGAGAATAATTAACCATAATATTATCTAGGAGTTTAGTAGCTTCTCCTAAAGTGATTTCCATAAAAGTGCCTCCCGCGGCCGAATCTAAAAGATTTCTAGAAGCAAAATTCAATTCGACATAAATTTTTGTATAATCATCCATAAATTCAAACCATGTGTATGGCAATTACGTATCATTAATTTCATCCTCTCCCAAGCTTGTGCAACATGCTCATGATCAAGTTGCTTAAAATTCATAATATCGTTTCTAAGAGAGATGATCTTTGCGGGAGGAAAATACTTAGAGATAAAAGCATGTTTGCACTTATTCCATGAATCAATACTATTTTTAGGCAAAGAAGAGAACCAAGTTTTAGCACGATCTCTAAGGGAATACGGAAATAGCTTCAGTTTAACAATATCATTATCCACATCTTTCTTCTTTGGCATATCACACAAATCAACAAAGTTGTTTAGATGGGTAGCGGCATCTTCACTAGGAATGCCGGAAAATTGATCTTTCATGACAAGATTCAACAAAGCAGCATTAATTTCACAAGATTCAGCATCGGTAATAGGAGCAATCGGAGTGCTAATAAAATCATTGTTGTTGGTATTGGAAAAGTCACATAATTTAGTATTATCTTGAGCCATCATGACAAACAATCAATCCAACACACAATCACACGAGAAGCAAGTGAAAGAAGGCGAACGAAAAAGGGGCAAATAAAACGGCAAAGGTGAAGTGGGGGAGAGGAAAACGAGAGGCGAATGGCAAATAATGTAATGCGAGGGAGAAGAGTTTATGATGGGTACTTGGTATGTCTTGACTTGAGCGTAGATCTCCCCGGTAACAGCACCAGAAATCCTTATTGCTACCTCTTGAGCATGCATTGGTTTTCCCTTGAAGAGGAAAGGGTGATGCAGCAAAGTAGCGTAAGTATTTCCCTCGGTTTTTTAGAACCAAGGTATCAATCCAGTAGGAGATAACACGCAAGTCACCTAGTACCTGCACAAACAATCAAGAACCTCGCAACCAACGCGATAAAGGGGTTGTCAATCCCTTCACGGTCACTTGCGAAAGTGAGATTTGATAAAGATAATAAGATAAATATTTTTGGTATATTTGTTGTATAGATTGGAAAGTAAATATTGCAAAATAGTAAACGAGATGCGATGTAAATAAAAAGAGATGCAATATAATAAGAAAGAGACCCGGGGGCCATAGGTTTCACTAGTGGCTTCTCTCATGATAGCATGTATTATGGTGGGTGAACAAATTACTGCTGATCAATTGATAGAAGAGCGCATAGTTATGAGAATATCTAGGCAATGATTATGAAATATAGGCATCACGTCCGTGTTAAGTAGACTGAAATGATTCTGCATTTACTACTATTACTCCACACGTCGACCGCTATCCAGCATGCATCTAGAGTATTAAGTTCATAAGGACAAAGTAACGCTTTAAGCAAGATGACATGATGTAGAGGGATAAACTCAAGCAATATGCCATAAACCCCATATTTTTATCCTCGATGGCAACCATACAATACGTGCCTTGCTACCCCTACTGTCACTGGGAAAGGACACAACAAGATTGAACCCAAAGCTAAGCACTTCTCCCATTGCAAGAAAGATCAATCTAGTAGGCCAAACTAAAGCGATAATTCGAAGAGACTTGCAAAGATATCAAATCATGCATATAAGAATTCAAAGAAGAACCAAATATTATTCATAGATAAACTTGATCATAAATCCACAATTCATCTGATCTTGGCAAACACACCGCAAAAAGTATTACATCGAATAGATCTCCAAGAACATTGAGGAGAACTTTGTATTGAGGACCAAAGAGAGAGAAGAAGTCATCTAGCTAATAACTATGGACCCGAAGGTCTGTGGTAAACTACTCACACATCATTGGAGAGGCTATGGTGTTGATGTAGAAGCCCTCCGTGATCGAATCCCCCTCCGGCAGATCGCCGGAAAAGGCCCCAGATGGGATCTCACGGGTACAGAAGGTTGCGGCAGTGGAAAAGTGGTTTCGTGGCTCCCCCTGATATTTTTAGGGTACAAGAGTATATATAGGCGAAACAAGTATGTCGGTGGAGCTCCGTGGGGCCCACGAGGGTGGGGGCGCGCCTACCCCCCTGGGCACGCCCTCCTATCTCGTGGTTGCCTCGCAGACTTCGAGACTTCCACTCCGAATCTCGTTGTTTCCGTTTGTTCCATGAAAGATCCTCGCGAAGGTTTCGTTCCGTTTGATATTCCTTTTCTGCAGAACACTGAAATAGGCAAAAAAACAGAAACTAGCACTGGGCCTCAGGTTAATAGGTTAGTCCCAAAAATAATATAAAAGAGCATATTAAAGCCCATTAAACATCCAAAACCGATAATATGATAGCATGGAACAATAGAAAATTATATATACGTTGGAGACGTATCAGTAACCCTACCATTTGACAAAATTTGCAGCTAAAAATCAATCGCACTATCTAATTTTGCAATTGAAATTCAGTAAACATAGATTTCATTCATTGATTAAATAGTCATTCTTTATACAGACAGTTCAACTTGACAGCTTAACCGACCAAATGTTTTCCCAATTGTCGCCAACCACGTACTAAAATAGCTAGTTCAACTATATATACTAGCTAATTTTAAGTACGCAATACAGTTAACAACATCTATAGTCAGATGAACTGAACAAAATAGCCCCTAAATACTACTACTACCGAAGGGCTTTGTACTAGTTCCGGCAGCCTCTCCTCTGCCGAGCATGCTCAACAAGAGGTAGAGGAGGAGGAGCCTACCGACGAGTTGGACAACTGGAACACGGTGCCTGCCGCTGCTGCACCTTTAGCGACGCTCACCTTGAACGCCCTCTGCCGCTCCAAACGACCCATCTCGAAGCAGCAGCACTCCTCGTAGAGCTCCTCATTTCGTGCCTCTACGATAGCGTGTGTTGCGGCCACGGTGGCGGTAAGAATCTTAGCGTGCTCGACCAGGCGCTCCTCACTAGTAGAAAACGAGGCTTGGGTTGAGGCTCGGGCAAGGGCATCAATCCCGGTTCACTCATGAATCGGGACCAAAGGGGGCATCAGTCCCGGTTCGTGAGGCCAGGGCGCCGGCCGGGCCTCGTGGGCCATTGGTCCCGGTCCGTCTGACCCCTTTGGTCCCGGTTCCAGACACGAACCGAGACCAATGCATGGGCCTCGCTCCTGGCCCACAACCTTTAGTCCTGGTTGGTGGCTGGAACCGGGACCAAATGTTGCCCTTTAGTCCCGGCTTTACCCATGAACTGGGACTAAAGAGAGGCCTATATATACCCCAGCCCCTACCCACGAGTAGAGCCATCGCTCTACTTTTTTGGCCGGCCGTGGGAGAGCTTGGTGGTGCTCTAGGTCACCTCCTATGCACATGAGGTGTTCGATGAAATGCCCGAGCCACACTTAAGCTTTCTCCTCTCGATGCTCCTTGTCCAAGCTCCATTTTCCTCAGATTTGTCTAGGTTTGGCGATCTGTCCTGTCCCGTCCCCATCCTCACTACCGTCGATCGCCCGCGCCGATCTCGTCGCTGGTGATACATCTCCAACGTATCTATATTTTTTGATTGCTCCATGCTATATTATCTTTTGTTTTGGACATTATTCTGCTTTATTATTCACTTTTATATTATTTTTGGGACTAACCTATTAACCAAAGGCCCAGCCCAGAATTGTTGTTTTTTGCCTATTTCAGAGTTTCGCAGAAAAAGAATATCAAACGGAGTCCAAACAGAATGAAACCTTCGGGGACGTGATATTCGGAACGAACATGATCCAGGAGACTTGGACCCTATGTCAAGCAACCAACAAGGAAGCCACGAGGTAGGGGGCGCGCCTACCCCCCACCCCCCCCAGGCGCGCCCTCCACCCTCGTGGGGCCCCTGTTGCTCCACCGACATACTCCTTCCTCCTATATATACCTACGTACCCCCAAACGATCAAGGACGGAGCCAAAACCCTAATTCCACCGCCGTAACTTTCTGTATCCAAGAGATCCCATCTTGGGGCCTGTTCTGAAGCTCCGCCGGAGGGGGCATCGATCACGGAGGGCTTCTACATCAACACCATAGCCTCTCCGATGATGTGTGAGTAGTTTACCTCAGACCTTCGGGCCCATAGTTATTAGCTAGGTGGCTTCTTCTCTCTTTTTGGATCACAATACAATGTTCTCCCCCTCTCTCGTGGAGATCTATTCAATGTAATCTTCTTTTGCGGTGTGTTTGTTGAGATCGATGAATTGTGGGTTTATGATCAAGTTTATCTATGAACAATATTTGAATCTTCTGAATTCTTTTATGTATGATTGGTTATCTTTGCAAGTCTCTTCGAATTATCAGTTTGGTTTGGCCTACTAGATTGATCTTTCTTGCAATGGGAGAAGTGCTTAGCTTTGGGTTCAATCTTGCGGTGTCCTTTCCTAGTGACAATAGGGGGAGCAAGGCACATATTGTATTTTTTCCATCGAGGATAACAAGATGGGTTTTTTTATCATATTGCATGAATTTATCCCTCTACATCATGTCATCTTGCTTAAAGCGTTACTCTGTTCTTATGAACTTAATACTCTAGATGCATGCTGGATAGCGGTCGATGTGTGGAGTAATAGTAGTAGATGCAGGCAGGAGTCGGTCTACTTGTCTCGGACGTGATGCCTATATACATGATCATACCTAGATATTCTCATAACTATGCTCAATTCTGTCAATTGCTCAACAGTAATTTGTTCGCCCACCGTAAAATACTTATGCTCTTGAGAGAAGCCACTTGTGAAACCTATGGCCCCCGGGTCTATCTTCCATCATATTAATCTTCCAACACTTAGTTATTTTCATTGCCTTTATTTTACTTTACATCTTTATAAAAAAATACCAAAAAATTATCTTATCATATCTATCAGATCTCACTCTTGTAAGTGACCATGTAGGGATTGACAACCCCTTATCGCGTTGGTTGCGAGGATTTATTTGTTTTGTGTAGGTGTGAGGGACTCGCGCGTAGCCTCCTACTGGATTGATACCTTGGTTCTCAAAAACTGAGGGAAATACTTACGCTACTTTGCTGCATCACCCTTTCCTCTTCAAGGGAAAACCAACGCAGTGCTCAAGAGGTAGCAGCCGGCACCACCGTGGTGAGCCTCTTGTTCCTATCTTCTTTATAAAAGAAAATAAAATTCTTACTTATATGATTTAGATAGATACTTGTATAATTTTCTTACTTTTATTATTGTTTGTCATTATATAGTGCAATGGTTTTGGTATCCGTCTCCGTCGACCCTCGTCCTATCTATGATTCGGATGTGGTATATATTATCTTTGATAACTATTTGGTTCATTTAGTGTTTATGAAAATTATGCCGACCAATGTCACATAGATGTTTTTTTCTAGGAGGTATGTTAACCGAAAATTTCAACCGACCCTACTATCGAGAGGTTAAATTTAGTTGAAAATGAAAACAATTACTTGAAGAAAAATTTGAAAAGAATTGAGGAGGAGGAGATGAGTTTGGAGTTGCATGTTGCGGATGTCGTCAATGATCACAAGATCAAGATGTATGCGATGCGCTTGAAGATTAGAAAGATTAGAAAATATGCCATTCATACCGAGGCTTGGTATCATTATGTAATTGGATCAATTGTTACCTTAGTTGCGATTATGATCGCATTTGTTGTTGCATTGAAATGTTTTACATAGTTCCAATGTATGGTTTAATTAGATGCTCTAGAGAGCCATGTATGAACTTTATTTTTTTTCAGTAATAACATCTGATCACTACTGTACTTTGGTTTTAATGTGATGATGAACTTCTATTAATTTGGTGTCTTCTCTATTCATGATGTTCTGTAATGATTTTTGACACACTTAATTATATATAATGCATGCAGATGAACCGGCAATGGATGTACGGTAACAGACACACCTCCAAGTACATTAAGGGCGTGCATAATTTTCTCGAAGTGGCTGAGGCAAACAAGCAGAATGGTTTTATGTGTTGTACATGACCTAGATGTGGGAATACAAAGTCTTACTTTGACTAGAAAACCCTTCACATCCACCTGCTTGAGAAGGGTTTCATGCCACAATATAATGTTTGGACCAAGCATGGAGAAAGAGGGGTTATGATGGAAGACAACAAAGAAGAAGAGGATGATGACAACTATGTGCCCCCTGAATATGGTGATGCTGCAATGGGGGAACCTGAAGATCAAGAGGAACCAGACGATGTGCCCGATGATGATCTTCGTCGGGTCATTGCTGACGAAAAGAGACAATGTGAAAGTGAAAAGGAGAAGCTGAAGTTCGATCGCATGTTAGATGATCACAGAAAGGGTTGTACCCCAATTGCAAAGATGGCAACTGATACGTCTCCGTCATATCTATAATTTTTATTGTTCCATGCCAATATTCTACAACTTTCATATACTTTTGGTAACTTTTTATACTATTTTTGGGGACTAACATATTGATCTAGTACCCAGTGCCAGTTCCTGTTTGTTGCATGTTTTTTGTTTCACAGTAAATCCATATCAAAAGGAGTCCAAACGAGATAAAAACTGAAAAAGATTTTTTTGGAATATATGTGATTTTTGGGAAGAAAAATCAATGCGAGACGATGCCTGAGGGGGCCAAGAGGCAGGGGGCGCGCCCCAGGGGTCAGGCGCTCCCTGGGCCCTCGTGGCCACCCCGTAAGTCGGTTGATGTCCTTCTTTCTCCGCAAGAAAGCTAATATCCGGATAGAGATCGTGTTAAAATTTCACCCCCATCGGAGTTATGGATCTCCAGGAATTTAAGAAACGGTGAAAGGGCAGAATCTGAGAACGCAGAAATAGAGAGAGACAGAGAGACAGATCCAATCTCGGAGGGGCTCTCGCCCCTCCCATGCCATGGAGGCCATGGACCAGGGGGAAACCCTTCTCCCAACTAGGGAGAAGGTCAAGGAAGAAGAAGAAGGAGGGGGCTCTCTCCCCCTCGCTTCCGGTGGCGCCGGAACGCCACCGGGGGCCATCATCATCACCGCAATCTACACCAACACCTCCACCATCTTCACCAACATCTCCATCACCTCCCCCCTCTATCTACAGCGGTCCACTCTCCCGCAACCCGTTGTACCCTCTACTTGAACATGGTGCTTTATGCTTCATATTATTATCCAATGATGTGTTGCCATCCTATGATGTCTGAGTAGATTTTCATTGTCCTATCGGTGGTTGATGAATTGCTGTGATTGATTTAATTTGCTTGTGGTTATGTTGCCATCCTTTGGTGCCCATCATATGAGCACGTGCGTGGATCACGCCATAGGGTTAGTTGTATGTTGATAGGACTATGTATTGGAGGGCAAGAGTGACAGAAACTTCAACCTAGCATAGAAATTGATGCATATGGGATTGAAGGGGGACCAATATATATTAATGCTATGGTTGGGTTTTACCTTAATGAACGTTAGTAGTTGCGGATGCTTGCTAATAGTTGCAATCATAAGTGCACAGAATTCCAAGTCAGGGATGACACGCTAGCAGTGTCCTCTCCCACATAAAACTTGTTATCGGTCTAGTAACGTAGTCAATTGCTTAGGGACAATTTCGCAACTCCTACCACCACTTTTCCACACTTGCTATACTAACTTTATTGCTTATTTACCTAAAACAGCCCCTAGTTTTTATTTACACGCTCTTTATTATCTTGCAAACCTATCCAAAAACACCTACAAAGTACTTCTAGTTTCATACTTGTTCTAGGTAAAGCAAACATTAAGCGTGCGTAGAGTTGTATCAGTGGTCGATAGAACTTGAGGGAATATTTGTTCTACCTTTAGCTCCTCATTGGGTTCGACACTCTTACTTATCGAAAGAGGCTACAATTGGTCCCCTATACTTGTGGGTTATCAAGACCTTTTTCTGGCGCCGTTGCTGGGGAGCAATAGCGTGGGGTGAATATTCTTGTGTGTGCTTGTTTGCTTTATCACCAAGTAATTTTTATTTCCTGTTCTAAGTTGTTCTCTATCTTTAGTTATGGATATGGGGCACGAAACACCAAAAAAATTAGTGGTACTTGCTACTCATGGAGAAGGGGAACCTCATAAAACCCTCGATGCTTATTATGTGAAAGATATTATGTAGTACTTTGATAATCCTGAGAAAACCCCATTCAATTATGTAATGGGAGACAGGTTGGATCAATGTGAATACTTTAGGGATTATCGCTTGACTCAAAAAGGGAAACTATTATGGGATCAAATTTATATGTTGTATTGGCATGCTAGGCAACTATGCTTGAGATATGATTATACTTGTTGCTATAGGATGAAGGCTCCACACCTTCCCTTTTCATGCAAATTTAATGATGATAAAACCTTGGCTTCTTATGCTAATGTTATATATGATTACTATGATGTGGAACAAATAGAAGAATTCGTTGCTTTTATGGGTGCTTATGTAATTGAATCTTTGTTTAAAGAGTTTGAAGATTTTGATGATTCCATTTATAGACCTGAAAATTTTGCTATAATTAAACATTGCGATGAGAATTATGAATTCAATTCCGATATTGATGATTTTATTGAGAGAGTCTCCTCTGTCCAAGAAGAGATTAATATTTTGCATGAGTCTATGGAAGAAGAAATTAATGACATTGTGAGCTCATTGGATGAAAAAGATGAGGAGGAGAGTGAAGAACAAAAGGAGTAAGAGCAGATTGATCACCCGTGCCCACCTTCTAATGAGAGTAACTCTTCAACTCATACATTGTTTAATTTCCCTTCGTGCTTACCAAAGGATGAATGCTATGATTATTGTTACGGTCCTGTTGATTCTTTTGAAATGTCCCTTTTTGATGATGCTTGCTATGCTTGTGGACAAGATGCCAATATGAATTATGCTTATGGAGATGAACTTGCTATAGTTCCTTGTGTTAAACATGAAATTGTTGCTATTGCACCCACGCATGATAGTCCTATTATCTTTTTGAATTCTCCCGACTACACTATATCAGAGAAGTTTGCACTTATTAAGGATTATATTGATGGGTTGCCTTTTACTGTTACACATGATGATTTTGATAGATATAATATGCATATGCTTGCTTCTCCTACTTGCAATTATTATGAGAGAGGAACTACAGCTCCGCCTCTCCATCTTTCCAATATGATAAAATTGCAAGAAACTGTTTATACTATGCATTGGCCTTTACTATGTGTGCATGAACTGTTCTTTTTATGACATGCCGATGCATGGGAAGAGAGTTATACTTCGTTGTTACATGATATATGTTACTTTGCTCTCACTACTAAATAACAAATCATTGTTAATTAAAATTGGCTTTGATATACCTTGGGATCCGGGTGGATCATTTACTTGAGCACTATATGCCTAGCTTAATGACTTTAAAGAAAGTGTTGCCAGGGAGACAACCCAGAAGTTTTAGAGAGTCATTTATTTTTGTTGTGTGCTTTTATAAGTTTAAAAATAGAAATAATGTGCCAAGATTTGCCTTTAGGATGTTTACTTTGCTTGTTGGTTTGTACGGTGCAGGACATAAACTTTGGCTATAGTGCATGATTTTACATTTTTTATTGGAACGTCAAATGGTTCTGAAACTTTTTGCACTGTCTTTCTATACAAATTTTAATTTTTCCTAATTTTGGTAGAATTTTTGGAGTAACAGAGGTATGGTGAATGTTCAGATTATTATAGACTGTTATGTTTTAGACAGATTATGTTTTTGATGCATAGTTTGCTTGTTTTGATGAAACTATCGATTTATATCAGTGGATTAAGCCATGGAAAAGTTATATTACAGTAGCTACAATGCGAAAAAATATGAATTGGTTTGCAACAGTACTAAGATTAGTGATTTGCTTTATTATATTAACGGATCTTACCGAGTTTTCTGTTGAGTTTTGTGTGGATGAAGTGTTCGAAGATCGAGGAGGTCCCGATGTGAGGAGAAGAAGGAGAGGCAAGAGCTCAAGCTTGGGGATGCCCAAGGCACCCCAAGTAAATATTCAAGGAGACTCAAGCGTCTAAGCTTGGGGATGCCCCGGAAGGCATCCCCTCTTTCTTCAACAAGTATCGGTATGTTTTCGGATTCATTTCGTTCATGTGATATGTGCAATCTTGGAGTGTCTTTTGCATTTAGTTTTCACTTTTCTTTTATGCACCATGATGGTATGAGATAGTCCTTGGTTGATTTATAGAATGCTCATTGCACTTCACTTATATCTTTTGAGTATGGCTTTATAGAATGCTTCATGTGCTTCGCTTATATCATTTGAAGTTTGGATTGCCCGTTTCTCTTCATATAGAAAACCGCCATTTGCAGAAAGATCTTTTGCTTCACTTATATTTGTTAGAGCGTGGGCATATCTTTTGTAGAAAGAATTAAACTCTCTTGCTTCACTTATATCTATTTAGAGAGTTGACAGGAATTGGTCATTCACATGGTTAGTCATAAAATCCTACATAAAACTTGTAGATCACTGAATATGGTATGTTTGATTCCTTGCAATAGTTTTGTGATATAAAGGTGGTGATATTAGAGTCGTGCTAGTTGAGTAATCGTGAAATTGAGAAATACTCGTGTTGAGGTTTGCAAGTCCCGTAGCATGCATGTATGGTGAACCGTTATGTAACGAAGTTGGAGCATGAGGTATTTATTGATTGTCTTCCTTATGAGTGGCGGTCGGGGATGAGTGATGGTCTTTTCCTACCAATCTATCCCCCTAGGGGCATGCGTAGTAGTACTTTGCTTCGAGAGCTAATAAACTTTTGCAATAAGTATATGAGTTCTTTATGACTAATGTGAGTCCATGGATTATACGCACTCTCACCCTTCCATCATTGCTAGCCTCTTCCGTACCATGCATTGCCCTTTCTCGCCTCGAGAGTTGTTGCAAACTTTGCCGGTGTATCCAAACCCCGTGATACAATACGCTCTATCACACATAAACCTCCTTATATATTCCTCAAAACAACCACCATACCTACCTATCATGGCATTTCCATAGTCATTCCCAGATATATTGCCATGCAACTTCCATCATCATCATATACATGACTTGAGCATTTATTGTCATATTGATTTCCATGATCGTAAGATAGCTAGCATGATGTTTTCATGGCTTGTCCCTTTTTTGATGTCATTGCTATGCTAGATCATTGCACATCCCGGTACACCGCCGGAGGCATTCATATAGAGTCATACCTTTGTTCTAGTACCGAGTTGTAATATTGAGTTGTATGTAAATAAAAGTGTGATCATCATCATTATTAGAGCATTGCCCTAGTGAGGAAAGGATGATGGAGACTATGATTCCCCCACAAGTCGGGATGAGACTCCGTACTTTAAAAATAAATAAAAGAGGCCAAAGAAGCCCAAATAAAAAAAGAGAGGCCAAAGAAGCCCACCAAAACAAAACAAAAAGGAAAAAAGAAAAAAAATGAGAGAAAAACAGAGAAGGGGCAATGTTACTATCCTTTTACCACACTTGTGCTTCAGAGTAGCACCATGTTCTTCATATAGAGAGTCTCTTGAGTTATCACTTTCATATACTAGTGGGAATTTTCATTATAGAACTTGGCTTGTATATTCCGATGATGGGCTTCCTCAAATGCCCTAGGTCTTCATGAACAAGCAAGTTGGATGCACACCCACTTAGTTTCCAGTTTGATCTTTCATACACTTATATCTCTTAGTGCATCCGTTGCATGGCAATCCCTACTCCTCACATTGACATCAATTGATGGGCATCTCCATAGCTCGTTGATTAGCCGCGTCGATGTGAAACTTTATCCTTTTTTGCCTTCTTCACACAAACTTCCATCATCATATTCTATTCCACCCATAGTGTTATGTCCATGGCTTGCGCTCATGTATTGCGTGAGGGTTGAAAAGGCTGAAGCGCGTTAAAAAGTATGAACCAATTGCTCGGCTTATCATCGGGGTTGTGCAGGATTTGAATGCTTTGTGTGGTGAAGATGGAGCATAGCCAGACTATATGATTTTGTAGGGATGAACTTCTTTGGCTATGTTATTTTGATAAGACATAATTGCTTGGTTAGTATGCTTGAAGTATTATTATCTTAATGTCAAATCATAGACTATTGCCATGATTCACTCGTGTCTTAATATTCATGACATGATTAGATATGTGATCAAGATTATGCTAGGTAGCATTCACATCAAAAATTATCTTTTTTAACATTTACCTACTCGAGGCCGAACAGGAATTAAGCTTGGGGATGCTGATACGTCTCCGTCGTATCTATAATTTTTGATTGTTCCATGCCAATATTCTACAACTTTCATATACTTTTGGCAACTTTTTATACTATTTTTGGGGACTAACATATTGATCCAGTGCCCAGTGCCAGTTCCTGTTTGTTGGATGTTTTTTGTTTCGCAGTAAATCCATATCAAAAGGATTCCAAACGGGATAAAAAGTGACGGAGATTTTTTTGGAATATATGTGATTTCTGGGAAGAAAAATCAACTCGAGACGATGCCCGAGGGGGCCACGAGGCAGGGGGCGTGCCCCAGGGGGTCAGGCGCACCCTGGTCCCTCGTGGCCACCCCATAAGGCATTTGATGCCCTTCTTTCGCCTCAACAAAGCTAATATTCGGATAGAGATCGTGTTAAAATTTCAGCCCAATCGGAGTTAGGGATCTCCGGGAATTTAAGAAACGGTGAAAGGGCAGAATCTGAAAACGCAGAAACAGAGAGAGACAGAGAGACAGATCCAATCTCGGAGGGGCTCTCGCCCCTCCCATGCCATGGAGGCTATGGACCAGAGGGGAAACCCTTCTCCCATCTAGGTAGAAGGTCAAGGAAGAAGAAGAAGGGGGGGCTCTCTCCCCCTCGCTTCCGGTGGCGCCGGAACGCCGCCGGGGGCCATCATCGTCACCGCAATCTACACCAACACCTCTGCCATCTTCACCAACATCTCCATCACCTTCCCCCATCTATCTACAGCAGTCCACTCTCCCGCAACCCGCTGCACCCTCTACTTGAACATGGTGCTTTATGCTTCATATTATTACCCAATGATGTGTTGCCATCCTATGATGTCTGAGTAGATTTTCATTGTCCTATCGGTGGTTGATGAATTGCTATGATTGATTTAATTTTCTTGTGGTTATGTTGATGTCCTTTGGTGCCCATCATATGAGCGCACGCATGGATCACACCATAGGGTTAGTTGTATGTTGATAGGACTATGTATTGGAGGGCAAGAGTGACAGAAACTTCAATCTAGCATAGAAATTGATGCATACGGGATTGAAGGGGGGCCAATATATCTTAATGCTATGGTTGGGTTTTACCTTAATGAACGTTAGTAGTTGGGGATGCTTGCTAATAGTTCCAATCATAAGTGCATAGAATTCCAAGTCAGGGATGACATGCTAGCAGTGGCCTCTCCCACATAAAACTTGCTATCGGTCTAGTAACATAGTCAATTGCTTAGGGACAATTTCGCAACTCCTACCACCAATTTTCCACACTCGCTATACTAACTTTATTGCTTCTTTACCTAAAACAGCCCCTACTTTTTATTTGTGTGCTCTTTATTATCTTGCAAACCTATCCAAAAACACTTACAAATTACTACTAGTTTCATACTTGTTCTAGGTAAAGCGAACGTTAAGCGTGCGTAGAGTTGTATCGATGGTCGATAGAAATTGAGGGAATATTTGTTCTACCTTTAGCTCCTCGTTGGGTTCGACACTCTTACTTATCGAAAGAGGCTAAAATTTATCCCCTATACTTGTGGGTTATCAGCAACACAAAGCTCGGTACCACACTGGAATTGCTGCAATGGAAGGCAGACAATGGTGTATCCGACAACGGATTTGAGAAGCTACTGAAAATATTGAGGAAGAAGCTTCCAAAGGATAACAGATTGCCCTACAGTACGTACGGAGCAAAGAAGGTTCTATTCCCTCTAGGATTGGAGGTGCGGAAGATACATGCATGCCCTAATGACCGCATCCTCTACCGCGGTGCGTACGAGGATTTGAACGCATGCCCGGTATGCGGTGCATTGCGGTATAAGATCGGACAAGATGACTCTGATGGTGATGTTGACGGCGAGCGCCCCAGGAAGAGAGTTCCTGCCAAGGTGATGTGGTATGCTCCTATAATACCATGGTTGAAACGTCTATTCACAAACAAAGAGCATGCCAAGTTGATGCGATGGCACAAATAGAACCGTAAGAAAGACGGGAAGTTGAGAGCACCCGCTGACGGGTCGCAGCGGAGAAAAATTGAGGGAAAGTGGGGGACTTTTCAGGTGACGCAAGGAACGTATGGTTTGGTGTAAGCACGGATGGCATTAATCCTTTTGGGGAGCAGAGCAGCAATCATAGCACCTGGCCCGTGACTCTATGTATCTATAACCTTCCTCCTTAGTTGTGCATGAAGCGGGAGTTCATTATGATGCCAGTTCTCATCCACGGCCCTAAGAAACCCGACAACGACATTGATGTGTACCTAAGGCCATTAGTTGAAGAACTTTTACAGCTGCGGAATGGAAATGGTGTACGTGTGTGGGATGAGCACAAAGAGCAAGAATTTGACCTAATGCATTGTTGTTTGTAACGATCAATGATTGGCCCGCTCTCAGTAACCTTTCAGGATAGACAAATAAGGCATATCACGCATGCATGCACTGTTTAAATGACACTGAAAGTATATATTTTGACAAATGCAGGAAGAATGTGTACCTGGGGCATCGTCGATTTCTTCCGACCAACCATCAATGTCGAAAGAAAGGCGAGGCAGATCACCGGAAGAAGCCCGCCGTCCGTACTACTGATCACATACTTGCTATGGTAAATGATTTGCAAGTAATCTTTGGAAAGGGTCCCGACAGACTATCTATTCCAAATGATGCTGAGAGATGCGCACCCATGTGGAAGAAGAAATCTATATTTTGGGACCTACCCTATTGGAAAGACCTAGAGGTCCACTCTGCAATCAACGTGATGCACATGACGAAGAATCTTTGCATGAACCTGCTAGGCTTCTTGGGTGTGTATGGGAATACAAAAGATACACCTGAGGCACGGGAGGACCAGCAATGTGTGCACAAAAAAGACGGTGTGCCTCCAAAGCAGTATGAAGGTCATGCCAGCTACACTCTTACCAGAGAAGACAAGAAAATCTTCTTTGAATGGTTGCTCATTATGAAGGTACCGTCTGGCTTCTCGTCGAATATAAAGGGAATAATAAATATGGCAGAGCAAAAGTTCCAGAACCTAAAGTCTAATGACTGCCATGTGATTATGACGCAATTGCTTCCAGTTGCATTGAGGGGTGCTACCTCTTGAGCTTGCGTTGGTTTTCCCCGAAGAGGAAGGGATGATGCAGCAGAGTAGCATAAGTATTTCCCTCAGTTTTTGAGAACCAAGGTATCAATCCAGTAGGAGGCCACACTCAAGTCCCTCGTACCTGCACAAAACGATAGCTACTCGCAACCAACGCGATTAGGGGTTGTCAATCCCTTCACGGTCACTTACGAGAGTGAGATCTGATAGATATAATATTTTTTGGTATTTTTGGTATAAAGATGCAAAGTGAAAAGTAAAAGGCAAAGTAAAAAGCAAAACAAGATTAAAGTGATGGAGATTGATATGATGAGAATAGACCCGGGGGCCATAGGTTTCACTAGTGGCTTCTCTCAAGAGCATAAGTATTCTACGGTGGGTGAACAAATTACTATTGAGCAATTGATAGAATTGAGCATAGTTATGAGAATATCTAGGCATGATCATGTATATAGGCATCACGTCCGTGACAAGTAGACCGAAACGATTCTGCATCTACTACTATTACTCCACCCATCGACCACTATCCAGCATGCATCTAGAGTATTAAGTTAAAAACAGAGTAACGCTTTAAGCAAGATGACATGATGTAGAGAGATAAATTCATGCAATATGAAATAAACCCCATCTTGTTATCCTCGATGGCAACGATACAATACGTGCCTTGCTGCCCCTTCTGTCACTGGGAAAGGACACCGCAAGATCGAACCCAAAGCTAAGCACTTCTCCCATGGCAAGAACTACCAATCTAGTTGGCCAAACCAAACGGATAATTCGAAGAGACTTGCAAAGATAACCAATCATACATAAAAGAATTCAGAGAAGATTCAAATATTATTCATAGATAGACTTTATCATAAACCCACAATTCATCGGTCTCAACAAACACACCGCAAAAAGAAGAAGATTACATCGAATAGATCTCCACGAGAGAGGGGGAGAACTTTGTATTGAGATCCAAAAAGAGAGAAGAATCCATCTAGCTACTAACTATGGACCCGAAGGTCTGAGGCAAACTACTCACACTTCATTGGAGAGGCTATGATGATGTAGAAGCCCTCCGTGATGACGGCCCTCTCCGGCGGAGCTCCGGAATAGGCCTCAAGATGGGATCTCGTGGATACAGAAAGTTGCTGCGGTGGAATTAGGTTTTTGGCTCCTGTTCTGATCGTTTGAGGGTACGTAGGTATATATAGGAGGAAGGAGTACGTCGGTGGAGCTCCGAGGGGCCCATGAGGCAGGGGCGCGCGCGCCCCCCACCCTCGTGACCGCCTCTCTGATGCCTTGGAGTAGGATCCAAGTCTCCTGGATCACGTTCGGTGAGAAAATCACGTTCCCGAAGGTTTCATTCCATTTGGACTCCGTTTGATATTCCGTTTCTTCGAAACACTGAAATAGGCAAAAAACAACAATTATGGGTTGGGCCTCCGGTTAATAGGTTAGTCCCAAAAATAATATAAAAGTGGAAAATAAAGCCCAATATAGTCCGAAACAGTAGATAATATAGCATGGAGCAATCAAAAATTATAGATACGTTGGAGACGTATCAGGCATCCCCAAGCTTAATTCCTGCTCGTCCTCGAGTAGGTAAATGATAAAAAGAGAAGTTTTGATGTGGAGTGCTACTTGGCATAATTTCAATGCAAATCTTCTTAATTGTGATATGAATATTCAGATTCGAAAGATTCAAGACAAAAGTTTATATTGACATAAAAATAATAATACTTCAAGCATACTAACAAAGCAATTATGTCTTCTCAAAATATCATGGCCAAAGAAAGTTATCCCTACAAAGTCATCTAGTCTGGCTATGCTCTATCTTCACCACATAAAGTATTTAAATCATGCACAACCCCGATGACAAGCCAAGCAATTGTTTCATACTCTAACTTTTTCAAAACTTTTTCAATCTTCACGCAATACATGAGCGTGAGCCATGGATATAGCACTATAGGTGGAAGAGAATGGTGGTTGTGGAGAAGACAAAAAGGAGAAGATAGTCTCACATCAACTAGGCGTATCAACGGGCTATGGAGATGCCCATCAATAGATATTAATATGAGTGAGTAGGGATTGTCATGCAACGGATGCACTAGAGCTATAAGTATATGAAAGCTCAAAAAGAAACTAAGTGGGTGTGCATCCAACTTGCTTGCTCATGAAGATCTAGGGCAATTTGAGGAAGCCCATCATTGGAATATACAAGCCAAGTTCTATAATGAAAGATTCCCACTAGTATATGAAAGTGATAACATGAAAGACTCTCTACTATGAAGATCATGGTGCTACTTTGAAGCACAAGTGTGGTAAAAGGATAGTAACATTTTCCCTTCTCTCTTTTTATCTCATTTTTTTATTTGGGCCTTTTCTGTTTTTTGTGGCCTCTTTTTATTTGGGCTTCTTTGGCCTCTTTTCTTTATTTTTCATCCGGAGTCTCATCCCGACTTATGGGGGAATCATAGTCTCCATCATTCTTTCCTCACTTGGGACAATGCTCTAAAAATTATGATCATCAAACTTTTATTTTTCTTACAACTCAACAATTACAACTCGATACTTAGAACAAAATATGACTCTATATGAATGCCTCCGGCGGTGTACCGGGATATGCAATATGACAATGATGAATGTGTCATGATAAACGGAACGGTGCAAAGTTGCATGGCAATATATCTCGGATTGGCTATGGAAATGCCATGATAGGTAGGTATGGTGGATGTTTTGAGGAAGGTATATGGTGGGTGTATGATACCGGCGAAAGGTGCGCGGTATTAGAGAGGCTAGCAAAGGTGGAAGGGTGAGAGTGCGTATAATCCATGGAATCAAAATTAGTCATAAAGAACTCATAACCTTTTGCAAAAATCTAGAAGTTATCAAAGCAAAGTATTACGCGCATGCTCCTAGGGGGATAGATTGGTAGGAAAAGACCATCGCTCGTCCCCGACCGCCACTCATAAGGAATACAATCAATAAATAAATCATGCTCCGACTTCATCACATAACGGTTCACCATACGTGCATGCTACGGGAATCACAAACTTTAACACAAGTATTCTTTAAATTCACAACTACTCAACTAGCATGACTCTAATATTATCACCTCCATATCTCAAAACAATTATCATGCTTCAGTCTTTTCTTAGTATTCAACACACTCAAAAGAAAATTTCACAAATCTTGAATACCAAGCATATTATTATTAAGCAAATTACCATGCTATTAAGAGACTCTCAAAATAATTTAAGTGAAGCATGAGAGATAAATAGTTTCCTTAAAACAAATCCACCACCATGCTCTAAAAGATCTAAGTGAAGCACATAGAGCAAAATTATAAAGCTCAAAAAATATAAGTGAAGCACATAGAGCAAAACTACTTAGCTCAAAAGATATAAGTGAAGCACATAGAGTATTCTATCAAATTTTAATTCATGTATGGCTCTCTCAAAAGGTGTGTACAGCAAGGATGATTGTGGCATACTAAATCACAAATGCACAAATAATACAAGACGCTCCAAGCAAAGCACATATCATGTTGGTGAATAAAAATATAGCTCAGAGTAAATTACCGATGGAAGTGGACGAAAGAGGGGATGCCTTCCGGGGCATCCCCAAGCTTTGACTTTTTGGTGTCCTTGGATTATCTTGGGGGTTCCATGGGCATCCCCAAGCTTAGGCTCTTGCCACTCCTTGTTCCATAATCCATCACAAGAATTCACCCAAAACTTGAGAACTTCACAACACAAAACTTAAAGTAGAAAACTCGTGAGCTCCGTTAGCGAAAGAAAACAAAAGACCACTTCAAGGTACTGTAATTAACTCATTCTTTATTTATATTAGTGTTAAACCTATTGTATTCCAACTTCTTTATGGATTATAAACTATTTTACTAGCCATAGATTCATCAAAATAAGCAAACAACACATGAAAAACAGAATCTGTCAAAAACAGAACAGTCTGTAGTAATCTGTAGCTAGCGCAAGATCTGGAACCCCAATAATT